>NW_021703778.1:173638512-173698101 GCF_005190385.1 Monodon monoceros | reverse complement strand
TGAATTTTGGGGCTCCACTGGTGGCACAGTGGTTAAGAATCCGCCTGTCGGGCTTCCCTGGTGGCGCAGTGGTTGAGAGTCCGCCTGCCGATGCAGGGGACACGGGTTCGTGCCCCGGTCCAGGAAGATCCCACATGCCGCGGAGCGGCTGGGTCCATGAGCCGTGGCCGCCGAGCCTGCGCGTCCGCAGCCTGTGCTCCACAACGGGAGAGGCCACAGCGGTGAGAGGCCCGCGTACCGCAAAAAACAAACACAAAAACAAAAAATAAAGCTGGAGGCTTTCCATGAAGACATCAGGAAGCACGCACTTCTTAATTCTCTTGAAGTGCTAGAAGAGAACCAAGAACAGGACTGAAGGAGATGTGGAGGCTCTGGGGTCCACCGGGGCCTCATATCCTGCCCACTTCTTGTGAGAGACCCCGTGCCGAACCACAGATGCCCCACAGAGCCTCCTTCCCCTCCCGGGGTCTCATGTGCCCCCAGCCTGGGAGACTCCTTTCCCAAGCAGTCAGAGTCCTCTGAGTGCCCCGTGGTGGGAGGGGCAGGCTCTCACCTGTGTGCTCAGTGCTGGTCACCAGACGGCTTGGGGGAGGGGACTGGGTGTGGGCAGGTGAAGACGGGAGGCCACGTGCCAGCCCTGTGGCCCCAGCAGGTGGCATGTGGCTGCACTAGCTATACTGAGTCCAGTCGGCACCCTTGGGGGCGGGCAGTGTTGGTAGGGGTGGCTGGGAGCAGCGGGGGGCCCAAAGGCCTCACCTGGGCCTCCACTTGGGTTTGGGGTTCCCTCGCGCTCTGCCCCCCGGAGTGTGGCAAGACAGGATCGGTGCTGGGATGGAGCCAGGGCAGTGCTGGGGTCCAGCGGGTTGGGCTGGTGCCTCGGAGGACTCGCATGGCTGGGAGGGACGAGCCGTCCAAGCAGGGCCAGCCTGTGCAGACAGGTGTCACGTTTCTCCCACCTGAGAACCGCCCTCCACAGCCCGGTGCTCCCCTACACACCGCCGGCCCCCCCACTTGGTGCAGCCCGACTCGTGCGGAGAACTGACAGCCGGGTCTGATGACTCCCCGACACCCTCCGTCTGCACGTGGAATTAAGCCCACATCCTAGAGGTTAGGGCCATGAGTGGGGGCCCAGAAAAGGGACCGCCTTGCTCCCATCGGGACAGCCACTGTCAAAACCAAAATACTGGGCTTCCCTGGTGGCACACTGGTTGAGAGTCCGCCTGCCGATGCAGGGGACACGGGTTTGTGCCCCGGTCCGGGAAGGTCCCACATGCTGCAGAGCGGCTGGGCCCGTGAGCCATGGCCGCTGAGCCTGTGCGTCCGGGAGCCTGTGCTCCGCAACAGGAGAGGCCACAGCAGTGAGAGGCCCGCGTACCGCAAAAAAAAAAAAAAAAAAAAAGTGTGAATTTTGGGGCTCCACTGGTGGCACAGTGGTTAAGAATCCGCCTGTCGGGCTTCCCTGGTGGTGCAGTGGTTGAGAGTCCGCCTGCCGATGCAGGGGACACGGGTTCATGCCCCGGTCTGGGAGGATCCCACATGCCGTGGAGGGGCTGGGCCCGTGAGCCGTGGCCGCTGAGCCTGCACGTCCAGAGCCTGTGTTCCGCAACGGGAGAGGCCACAACAGTGAGAGGCCCGCGTACCGCAAAACAAACAAACAAACAAAACAAAAAAAAAATACCAAGTGCTAACGAGGATGTGGAGAAATGGGAACCCCTGTGCGCTGTCGGTGGGACGGAAAATAGAGCAGCTGCTGGGGAAAACAGTATGGAGAGTCCTCAAGAATCTGCCTTCCAATGCAGGCGACTCGGGTTCGAACCCTAGTCAGGGAACTAAGATCCCACATGTCGCGGGGCAACTAAGCTCACGCGCCACAACAAAGAGCCTGCGTGTGGCAGCTAAGACCCAACGCAGCCAAAAATAAATAAGAAGTGAACACAGGTGTGGAAGAGGTATTTGCACACCCATGTTCATGGCAGCACTGCTCACAATAGCCAAGATGTGGAAGTAGCCCAAGTGTCCACAGACAGAAGAGTGGAAAACCCTAATGTGGTCCATCCACACAGTGGGCTATAACTCTGTCCTAAAAAGGAAGGATGTTCTGACACATGGACTCTGAGAATATGATGCAAAGCTAAAAAGTCCCAGAAGGACACATTCGTTATGATCCACTCACAGGAAGGGCTGGGGCAGGAGTGGGCAGTGAGTGTTTAATGGGGACGGAGTTTCAGTGTTGCAAGATGAAAAATTCTGGAAATGGATATGGTGACGGTTGTACGACAATGTGAATGTACTTAGTGCCGCAGAAATGGACACTGAAAATGGTTAAGATGGTCACTTTTATCTTAGGTATATTTTACCAGAATTTTAAAAATTGGGAAAAACAAGTGAGTGGCACAAAAGGGTGTTGGGAGCACGTTGGGGGGCCGACAGCTCCATCACCCTGGGGACCTTCACAGCGAGCTTTCAGCTGAAGAACGAGCGCTGCTCTCTGCCCGCCTTCACTGGCCTGCCGCTAACTTCTGCACCAGGTCGCCCTGCAGGGGGCGGGGGGTGCTGAAAACCATGCATGGGCACTGGGGCTGAGTCCCTCGGGAGGGCCCTCGAAGCCCGAGGGATCCCGGACGGCTGCCCACCACCCCACGGCCATGTCAGCGTTGGGATGCCCCGAGGTTTCCTTGGCTGTTGGATGTGCGTGTGGCAAGGCCCAGGGGTCACGGGCTGCGGAAGCAAGGGCCACGTTCTCTGCTGTCACTGAGGTGGCCTCAGACGCGCACCTCCCAGGCCTGTCCAGCCTGCTGTCCACTCCCCTGGCCGGATCACGGGGCCATCACCGCCAGAGGCTGCTGCAGCTGAGCGGCAGCGTGAAGCTCCACCTGCGACCGGGCGCTGCCTGTGGTTCCCGCTGACCTCGGGGGCTGCTCCACCCACAGTCTGCTGTCCGAGGTGCACAGGGCCTAAACGGGACAGCATCTCCCGAGGCCAGGGCACAGGCTCTGGGAGGTGCGCGTCCCCCCATGGCCACCCAGATGCTCCTGTCGCATGGCAGGTCCCAGGGGCGGGTCAGGAGGGAGAGGGTCCAGGGAGTCTCTGGGCACAGGTCAGGCAGTGGGTGCTGGGGTCACCGCCACGAGAGCGACCCAGGAGAGGCAGTCTGGGCGGGAGAGGGAGGGCGCCTGGGACACGCTGGCTTCCTTCCGCATGTCGTGTGGGGTCCCTCAGCCCGGGGAGCCCCCGGTGTGAGTCACCGCAGTGTCCGTGGATCCTTAGACGGGGGGCAGAGGGCTCACCCCTACAGCAGGGCGCTTGGTCCTGTGACTCATTCCTTGTCCCCTCGGTGGGAAGGCAGGTGAGGGCACCACCTCGCAGGTGCCTGGAGCACCCCTCCCCACTGGCTTCTTTCCCCCTGTTGAGAGGGGTGGTAGCTGGTGTTCCAGGCAGGGCTTCAGGGGAGGGCAGGTGGGGATCCAGGTCCCGCCATCCTCCTGGGTCCTCCATGACAAGCAGGCACTGGAGCTTGGAGGAGCCCCCAGTGCCAGTCTGTGGTTCTTCGCAGCCCCCCATCCCAGCAGGGACCCCAAAGCCCTGGTGAGCTTCCACTTCCCATGCCGTGGCCCACCAGCCCAGCTCTGCACGGTCCCAGTGCGAACCCCGCAAAGCCCAGGTGACACATCTGAAGAGCGTCGTGAAAGCTTGCCTGAGCCCGCAGGGGTGGAGGGAAGTCGGGAGCGGGCAGCGGGCCGTGGGCTGTGGGGAGCCCTGGGTTGTGTGACGCCGAGCTCGCTCTGAGCTGGGCTTCATATGACGGCTGACGGTGGCGACTGTCCCATGTAACTGACGCTTAGAATCAGCAGAGGGACGCTGACAGGCCTAAGGTTTCAGGGCTCGTTTCATGTTTATGGACTGACTCCTTACCGCTTGTTTCTTGAGGGGACAGCAGGTGAGCCCTGGCTCCCACGTGGGGAAGGCGTGGGCTCTGAACTGGGACACCTGCATAGGGACCCCAAAGTTCAGCTCCGCTATGAGGCCTGGATGGAAACCAGCCCTGGAGTAAATCCAAGGACTCCTGCCCTCCGGCCACCTGAGCCCACAACCCCTCGGAGGACAGCCCCTCCCACTCAGGAAACGCCCACGGGTAACGCCCCATCAGGCGTGAGCTCACAACCGCCACAAGACATGCGCAGGAGCCGGCCTGTGGGAGGGTGTGCAGGCACTGTGCCGTGGCGGGGGCCCTGCCTCCAAGACTGCAGGTGCTGGGAAGGCCACACACAGTGACATCAGTACGTTGGGTGAATGTGAGATCAGAGACGGAAGGAAAAACATAAGCAGAGAACAAGAGACTCGAAAGGGAGCCAGATGGAGTGTCTAGAAATGAAAGACATGATCCCTGAGTTTTAACGGAGTGAATGAGTAAAAAAAAAAACCCACCAATTAGACACAGGTACAAAGAGCTCACAAACTCAAGTTCAATGTCAGTAGGTTGCCTGGACAGACGGATGGTCCTGCAGGATGCGGGAGGGGGGGAGGGTGCAGAGCGAGGTGAGGATGGGGCAAGAGGTCCAGCATGTGCCTGACCAGAGCCCCAGGAGGCAAACAGGGGGCCATCCGGAGCACTGGGGTGTACAGAGTCTCAGATTCAGGGGTCCGAGGGCACGGCAACTGGCCGTCGTCGCAGCTTCAGAAGCCAGAAGACGGGCTGCAGCGGGGCCGGAGCTAAATCAGACCCCTGGGGGGACCGTCCTCCAGAATTGGGGTAAAAGTGCATTTCAGATGAACCAAAGCTGGGGCAGGCTCTCGTCCACAGGGCTTGCGAGGGCCGTCCTCAGGGAAAGGAGGGAATGACCCTGGAAATGCAGCAGATGGAGGACAGGGAGCGGGTGGAAGTCTGGCCGACACGTGGGCACCTGTGAACAGGGAGGGGCAGTGTGAACACAACAACCACCACGGCAGGAATAGTAATAATAACAGCATCTGACCTACGGGGTTAGACAGGCAAAGAACCCACACGACTAACATAACTGGGACCAGAACTGCACATCAGCCAAACGTGGGGCCATTAGAGCAACAGCGTCCCAGGGTTTGTGCCCACGCAGGAGGTGAAGGTTCTGACTAACTTTAGACACTACTAAATACGCACATTAAAACATCCAGGGTCCTCTCGAAAAGATTAAAAATGGCTTAATAATCTCCAAAACAATAAAGGGGGAAAGAGACTAAAAACTAAACTCAGTAAATGCAAAAGATGTATTGTTTGCTAGGGCTGCTGTAACAAAGGACCACAGACCAGGTGATTTATTTTTTTACTTTATTTTTTGGCTGCGTTGGGTCTTTGTTGCAATGCGTGGGCTTCTCATTGTGGTGGCTTCTCTTGTTGTGGAGCACAGGCTCTAGGCACGTGGGCTTCAGTAGTTGTGGCACGTGGGCTCTGTAGCTGTGGCTCTTGGGCTCTAGGGCACAGGCTCAGCCGTTGTGGCACACGGGCTTAGTTGCTCCGTGGCACGTGGGATCTTCCCAGACCAGGGCTCGAACCCGTGTCCCCTAGCGTTGGCAGGCGGATTCTTAACCACTGCACCACCAGGGAAGTCCAGATCAGATGACTTAAATCACAGACATTTCTTCTGTTGTAGCCCTGGAGGCTGGAAGTCCGAGATGGAGGTGTGGGCGGGCTGCATTCTTCGGAGGCCCCTCTCCTCGGCTTGGGATCGCCGTCTTCTCCCTGTCCTCACATCAGCTTTCGTTCACGCGTGTCCCTGGGTTTAAATGTCCCCTTTTTATAAGGACACAGTCATACTGGATTAGGACCCACCCTAAAGATCTCATTTTGACTTGGTCATCTCTGTAAAGGCCCCATCTCCAAATCCGGTCACGTTTTGAGGTCCTGGGGCTTAGGACTCCACATATCTTCTTTGGGGGGGTGGGGGGGGACACAATTCAACTCATAACAGAAGGCGAATAGAGAATAAAGTCTCCTCAAGCCCACAAACAGCACTTTGGAAAATGACTGTTGGTGACAAGGACGCGGTATTGCCGGCCTTGTACCCTCGAGGCCATTGGCTGGGGGATGGGGGATTTAGGATCACTTTAGGAAACCATCTGGAAAACTTTAACCCTGGCGCGCCCAGTCCGCAGCTGACAAGAGCCTTCTTGCGCCAGCACATCTGATTCAGGTGGTTCCCAGCGACACCCGCCCTCACGCTGTCTCTGCCCCACAGGAAACGCCACGCCGGTGGCCAGCCCTCTGCCAGGGGCCCTGTTGACTGGCGTATCTCCCCAGAACTGCACGGTGCCCTTCAACGAGAGCAGGGTGTTCCTGGTGACTGTGTACAGCACCGTGTGCATGCTGGGCCTGCCAGCCAACTGCCTGACGGCCTGGCTGACGCTGTTGCAGGCGCGCCAGGGCCACGTGCTGGCCGTCTACCTCTTCTGCCTGGCGCTGTGCGAGCTGCTGTACACCAGCACCCTGCCGCTCTGGGTCGTCTACATCCAGAACGGGCACCGCTGGCTCCTGGGCCCGCGGGCCTGCAAGGTGACCGCCTACGTCTTTTTCTGCAACCTCTACGTCAGCATCCTTTTCCTGTGCTGCGTCTCCTGCGACCGCTTCCTGGCAGTGGTATACGCGCTGGAGACGCGAGGCCGCCGCCACCAGAAGACCGCCATCCTCGTCTCCGTGTCTGTCTTCGTTTTCGTGGGGCTCGTCCACTACCCGGTGTTTCAGATGGAGGAGAAGGAAACCTGCTTTGAGACGCTGCCGATGGACCGCGAGATCGCCGGGTACTACTACACGCGCTTCGCCGTGGGCTTCGCCATCCCTCTGTCCGTCATCGTCTTCACCAACGAGCGCATCTTCAGGAGCATCAAGATGAGCACCGGCCTGAGCGCCGCCCAGAAGGCCAAGGTGAAGCACCTGGCCGTCGCGGTCGTGGCCATCTTCCTGCTCTGCTTCACTCCCTACCACCTGGTGCTCCTGGTCAAAGCCATAGCCTTTTCCTACTACAAAGGAGACAGGGGCCTTGTGTGCACCTTCGAAATCAAACTGTACACGGTCTCCGTGGTGTTCCTGAGCCTGGCCACGGTGAACAGCGTGGCTGACCCCATCATATACGTGCTGGCCACAAAAGTTTCACGCCAAGAAGTGTCCAGAATCCACAAGGGGTGGAAAAAGTGGTCCATGAAGACAGACGTTGCCAAGCTCACGTATTCGAAGGATTCACAGGAGGCACGATCGCCCACATAGCTCACAAACGGCTACGCCTTCCCCAAGCCTGTCCGCCCACTGGGGCCACCGCCGGGCGCGCGGCCTCGCCATGCACCCTGGAGGGCCTGACCGAGGGGGTCCTGCTGAACCCAGCATGGGAGTCCAGGGCCGATCACTCGGCTTCCCACGGAGCCTGCCCGCCAGCGTCCACAGCGCTGGCTGTGGAGCCCCCTCTGGACGACATGCCACAGATTTCTCGTTCCTGGAGCTTCTGCCCCTTGCGGGTCCCAGCCCTGCAGGCTTTTCCACTGGGAGCAGAAGCCCCACAAGGGAGGTGGCAGCACGCCGAGGGTAAGGGCGAGTCTGCCAGCTGCAGGGGGAGCCCGTGGCAGGCAGGAGGGCTTGTTCTGCTTGGCGCTCTCGGCTATTAGCGCACTGCAGGGTCGCAGGCAGAGGCCGTGTGGCCACATGGTGCTGCCAGCAGCTGGCACAGGCCCTGCGGGCGGTAGGTGCCTGTCAGCCTCCGCGTGATGGCTTTATTTTCCGCGCTTTTCTGCAAGCGTTGCTTGGATGACCGTGATAGTACATGGCGGGGCCTTTGTTCTTCTGCCCCAGATTGTCAGTGCAAACCCTGCCCCTTCCTGAGGTGGCTGCTTACGGGGACTTGGCTGGGGCCTCGGCTGGGGCCTCTCTGTGCTGCAGACCCTGAGGGGAGCCGGGGGGCGGGGTGCACCCACATGGCCTCCGGAGGGAGCCCCAGGTGCTCGTGGCAGGAATGCCCATCAGCCAGGAGGGCCGGGGGACACCCCAGGCAGGGTGACACTCCGCCAATGGGCTCCGAGGACGGCGGTAAGTCCTCCGCACCGAGGCTTCCCAGCTCCGCTGTCGGGGAGAAGCCGCCGAGGGCCAGGCCAGGTCACAGCGCTACCTCCGTTCCCGCATCCGTGACAGGGGCCAGTGACACCTACCTCAGCGGGTCGGCATTGGGGGCTGACCACACCCACCGCTTATGTTCGCATTTCCCTAAGGCAGCAGCGATGGACGTTCTTCATTGTGAGAGGCCCTGAGAGGATATGTGATTTAGAAAATAAGTTTAGAAATAAAAATGCAAGAATACACGTCGGTGCCAACTTCCTAACCTGGGGTAATGTCATTTTACCTTCTCAGGCAAACGTTTCCCTCTAGGCACCTCTTGGAGGGCCAAGCCCTGGGGGAGGGGCGTGCGCCTGGGCTCTCCAGGTGATGGGCCGGCTTCCAGGAACAGTCTGGATTATTCAGGGCCGGGATCACAGGACGTTTCGACAGCATCTGACGTATGACTTCCCGGGGCTGCTGTAACTAATTACTGCAAACCGGGGGGCGTAAAGCAAACAGGATTCTCTCAGCCTTCTGGGGGTTGGAGGTCGGAGATCAAGGCGTGGGCAGGGCTCCTTCTGGCGAACCTCGGGCAGCGGGTTCCATGCCTTGCTCTTGGCCTCTGGCGCTGCCGTGCCCCCCACCCCGGGTTCACCCCCCTCTCTGTCTCTTTGGACTTAGGGCTCCCCTGGATAGTCCAGGGTGAGCTCAGGGCTGCGTCCTTAGCCAAAGCCGATTTCCAAATAAGGCCCCGCCCCCAGGTTCCGGGGGTAGGACGGGACGGGTCCTTCCGGAGGCCACCAGTCTATCCACTACGAATGGCAGGAAGGAGCGAGAACCATGCTCTGTGGCTCCCAGGGGAGGAGTGGCCCCCAGACTCACTGCCCACTCCTCGTCGCTCCGCACCTGCCACCGTCCACTTGGCGGTGACCGCGACAAACGTGGGGAAGACACGGTTACCGGGCGAGCACCCCACGACTGTGCTCTGGCCTCCCAGTTGCTGCGAAAATCTGCTGTACGAAGAAAAAGAATGATGGTAGAGTCTCTCTATCTTTTTCATTAATACCCTTTCTTGGCAGCCTCACGCCGCTTCCTTGCCAGTTTTAGGAAAAGTTCCTGGCATCCGAAATCCCAGCCTGGGGCCCTCCCTCCAGCCCCCTCACCTGGCAAACCACCCCCCAGGACCGTCCTTGCACCCTAGCCTCTCGGGCAACGTCACTGGCCCCGGGGTTTCGGCATCTTACGCCTCAATTTCAGTCACGGAGGTAAAGCTCGTGCTCCCACCGAGGGGAGCGGCAGGGCCTTGTGAGCAGGGTCCCCACCTCTCCGTCCATGAGAGTCCGGGGCTGCCAAAACAAATGACTGCAAACCAGGACGAAAGGCCTTAAAACAACAGGAATTTACCCTTTCACAGCTCCAAGGCCCCGAGTCCAAAATCAAGGTGTCGGCAGAGCCGCGCTCCCTCCAGAGGCTCCAGGGGACAGTCCTTCCTGCCGTTTCAGCCTCTGGTGGCTCTAGGGGTCCCTGGGCTTGTGGCTGCATCACCCCAATCTCTGCTTCTGTCTTCACGTGCCCCCTTTTATGTCCCTCCGGGTTGCCGCTTCCATCTCAAGGCCGCGTGGTGGGCCCCAGGGGCCGTCTGGACGCCCGGCGCTGGCCCTGCCTGGTCCGCAGTCATCCTGGCCCAGCAGCTCTGTGGCGGGGCACTGCTTTGTGTCCGCTCTCCCCAGGGAGCTCAGAGCCAGCCTCGCCCGCACCAGGGTGCCCAGGCTGTGCAAGGTGCAGGGGAATCGGATGGGAGCTGGTTGAGAACTGTGCCCGATGGGTCCGCACCCTCCACCCTCAGGCCGTGGGGTTTCATCCACACTGGCCCGGGGGTAGCGGGTGTGTGAGCCTTAGCGGTGGGCCCGGCCTGTCAACCCTTCCCCTCCTCTCTCCCTCTGTCCTCTCACGGCACTGTCTCAGAGGACAGCCTGTGTGTGTGTGTGTGTGTGTGTGTGTGTGTGTGTGCGTGTGTGTGTGATGTGACCCTGGACGCAAGCCCCCAGCCCCCAGCCCCCAGCCCCCAGCCCCCAGCGAAGGGGCTTCCCCGTTAGTTCACCACCACCTCTTCACACCCAGGCTGGGAACTGCCTACTTTTCCATCTTTTGCTGACATCATGCAACCAACAAACGGCCCGTTCTCCCCGGGCAGGATCCCGTCAAGCACCGCCCGGCCCACCAGCTCCTCACTGAGGCAGAGGCAGGGCTCAGGCCCTGGGAGCCGCTGGCTCAGGAGAGGGGCTGCCAGGACTTTGCCGGGAGGGGTGGCCTGGAGGGTCTCTGCCCCCGGGGGGTCTCAGAGGGTGCCTGCAGGATGACATGGGGCCACATGAAATTAGAAGGTGGCTGCGTGGAGGGGCTGTCACTGCTGGGGAGGGCAGGCTCCGTGCTCAGGGCCCAGCCAGGTCCCAATCCGCCATCCACAGCCCTTGGTGGAGGGGCTTCCCGGGGGGCCCAGAGGGGGGGACTGGGCTCCGGTCACCTGCCAGCTCCGTGCTGGACACAGGGCTACCCAGGGCGTGAGGCGGCCCTGCCCCTGAGGCTGAGACCCTGGGGAGCAGCTGGGGAGGCAGTGGTCAAGGGCCCACCTTGGCCCGAGGCACAGTCTTCCCCGACACAAACCTCCCCTCCCCTAATATCGTAGTTGAACCTTCGTTCACCGACCACAACCTTTCTCCTTCATCTGACTCACGTCACTCAGGGAAACTTCTCACGTTCATAGTGGGGTTACAGAGCCTGAGAGCCGGTCAGACAGCCTCCCCTCCCTCCATCACCCCCCTCCCTCCATCACCCCCCTCCCTCATCACCCCCTCCCTCCATCACCCCCTCCTTCCATCACCCCCCTCCCTCCATCACCCCCCTCCCTCTGACCCTCCCTCCCCCTCTTCCATCCAACCCTCCACAAAGTGCTCCCCACAGTTCCACGAGGTGGGGAGAGAGCCAGGCACAGTGAGGCCCACCCTTGCTGTCCTGGGGTCCATGGAAGGAGGCAGGAACTGAGGAGGGGAGCCCCAAGACCCCTCGGGGCTGCCCGGCCATCTCGAGCAGCCCAGGCTACACTCCTGGGCTCTTTCCTCAAGTGTGTCCCAGACCAGCACTCCCTGGAGGGACACCCTGCTGTTTGTTCACTGATGTATTCCCAGCTCGCTGGACAGGGCCCGTGTCTAAGCAGGGCCTGTTGCTGTTCCCTGAGGGACCGATGGTCGCGTGCGTGGGCGATCACCCTGCCAGCTGGGGAGACCCACCCAGGCTCCCCCGACATTTCAGCACTCACATGTGTCCAAGTATTTGAAAAGTCAACAACCTAACAGCCCCGTTCCACCAGACACACCCCGGCTCCCAGCCCTGACAAATACACCCGCACATCTGGTGCAGGGTCAGGCCCCCTCCGGGGCCCACCCTCACTCCTCCGGACTCACGAGTGGCCGCAGCCCACAGGTGTGCACACCGGGCAGACCCCGTGGGGACAGGCCCAAGGAGAAGCCATGGCAGCGGCGGGGGAGGTGAGCTCTGAACGGTTTGGCTGGGAATCCTGGGGTCACATGGTCTGGAGTTGGTCTAGAAGAGGCGGCACAGCCCCAGGAAGGCACACTGCTGCCCAAAGCCTCCTGACCCGCTAGAGGGACCTGCCGGGGAGGCTCTCCTGAGTGGACAGGAAAGCACGCTGACATTCATGGGAGTGCTTGGTCCTAGCGGGGAAACAGCCGCGCTCCCCGTGTTACTCTAAGACCTTCCAGAAACCCCGGACGTCGGAGGACAGCTCGCTTTGGACGAGGTATTTCACCCCTGCCAGCCCAGCGTCGTCACCTGGGATTTGGGAATGGCCACGGGACCTGCCCGCAGGGCTGTTGGGGACGTTCACTGACATCATATCTGTCCCCCGCTTAAGCTGTGCCTGACACCGAGTGGGCGCTCAAAACTTAGAGCCTCGTTTCAGCTTCCCGGGTGGTCTTTCCCCGGGGTCCTGCGAAGACCCAAGTTCTTGATGACCAAGTCCCGCCTGTCCCAGTGACGGCCCCTAGAGGGTACCCGCGAGGCTGAACGCGCCTTGCATGTCCGGCCCGCGGCCGCCAGGGGGCAGCACCACCCGAGGCGGCGCCGGCGGACTAGGCGGCCCCACCGCGGCCTGGGTCTGAGCGCCCCTTCCTCGCCGGATCCGGACCCGCTAGAGCGGTTCTAACGGGAGAAACCGCGCGGGGCCACGCAGGCAGGGCGTGCGGAGCCGGGCCCAAAGCCCGGTCTGAGAAGGGGAAGAGAAGCCGAGAGAGGCCCTGCGCCCGGTGACAAGTGACAGTGACGTGATGGTTGACGGTGACATCAACCGGTGCTCCCGGCCTCGTGCGAATCCTGAGAAACTGCAGGGTCACGGGGCTTCGGGGCTGGGCCCCGGGGGATGGGAGCGCACCCCTGGGGCGGGGAGGGCGGGGACCAGCAGGGCCGGCGGCGGCCCTGTCCCTGGGCTCCGGGCAGAGCGGAGGTGTTTGGGGCCACGCAGCAGGGAGGCCCTCCCGGGAGGCACCCAGAGCACACCCGCCACCAGCCGGGGCAGCTGCTGTGGACACGGCCTGCCGGTGCCTCAAATTTACACGTGACCCAGCAATGCCGCTCGAGGGCGTAGCCAAGAGCGTTGAAAGCATCCGTGTACACATTGTTGGGAGCAGCATTATGCCCAGTAGCCAGATGTCCGTAGCAAACGTGGTCTATCACACAACGGACTGTTACTCGGCCACGAAAAGGAATGGAGTTCTGACCCCTGTTACAGTGTGGCTGAGCCTCGAAAACGTGACAAGTGAGAGGCCAGACACAAAAGGCCACATAAAGCATGAGGCCATTTCTCAGAGGTGTCCAGAGTAGGGAAATCCACAGAAACAGAGGGGAGACAAGTGGTCGCCTGGGGCTGGGGGCGGGGCAGTAAGGCGTGACTTTCTGAGGGGATGAAAGTGTTCTAACATTGACGTATCTGTGGATACACTAAAAGCACTGGCTTGTGCACTTTAAAAGGGTGAGCTGTATGGTATGTGGTCACATCTCAATAAAACTGTTTTAAGAAAAAAGACACATCAGACCCCCTTCATCCAGACTGCAGCCCCAAGGCCCCTGAAGGGACATTCTGGGGCCACCGCAGCTCAAAGGAGGGTGGGCTGAGAGGCCTCAACCCCAGTGGCCCCCATGTATCCCCCGCTCATGGCTCTGGGGCTCCACAGCCCCCTAGTGACAGAGGCCTAGGTTTCAGGCAATGGGCAGGCAGGCTGAGGGTGGGCAGGGTGGCTGAGGGTCCCCAGTGGGCTCTGCCCTCAGCCCTGCCAGACCACCTCCCAGCCTCACCCCAGGGTGTCAGGTGAGGTAAGCAGGGTACCTGTCGTTTCTGATGCTCAGGAGATAATCACCTTCCTCCATCATGACCATTCCTGACCCGCCTGGAGATGGCAGCCCGCCCTGCGCTGCCCACCCCTCCACTGCTGGGTTTGCACTCTGGGAGTGCTCTGATTGCGTCTCAAGTTTCAGCCTACATCAGAATCCCCTGGTGGGCCTGTTGAAACACAGACAGACAGAGCCTAGCCCCGGAGCTTCTGGGTTGGAGAATTTGCCTCCATAACAAGTTCCCAGAAGATACTGCTGCTGGGGGTGCAGGCCTACCCCTGGAGAACCTCTGCCCCAAGCCGAACGCCATTGGAAAGGCATGTGTTCAATTGTGGCCAGTGAGAGGTGGGCCAGGACTTCAGTTTCCCCAGAAACTTCCCCAGGACTCCCGTGAGACTCGGTGCTAAGGTCTGGTGCTGCAGCTGCTCTGGGACCCTGGGGGCAACGCCGTCCGAGCTGGGAGCCCGCACGCAGGGGAGGGGCTTTGGGCTCTGCACCGGCCCATCCTGCTCCTCGGCCTATTCAGCGCTGGTGGCATTTGCCTCCAGTCCACCTCAGCCCCTGTGCCCAGGACCTGCTCCTTGTCAGCAGCTGTGCCGGCCACACGCTGATCGCCCCCTTTTACTCCCTTCAGCTCTCTCACGCCGCCTCCCCTGCCGTGTCTCTTCAGTTTCATAAGGACACCATTTTCTTTCCTTTGTTATTACATCCATGTATACTTACAGAAGTTGCACTTTTCCTAAACATTTGCTTGCCTATATAGGCACCCATGGAAACTATATAGAATTATTTTCTGTATATACTTTTTTTTAAATTTATTAATTAATTTATTTCTTTTTGGCGGTGTTGGGTCTTCGTTGCTGTGAGAGGGCTTTCTCTAGTTGTGGCGAGCGGGAGCTGCTCTTCATCGCGGTGCACGGGCCTCTCACTATCGCGGCCTCTCTTGTTGCGGAGCACGGGCTCTAGGCGCGCGGGCTTCAGTAGTTGTGGCTCGCGGGCTCTCGAGCTCAGGCTCAGTAGTTGTGGCGCACGGGCTTAGTTGCTCCGCGGCATGTGGGATCTTCCCAGACCAGGGCTCGAACCCGTGTCCCCTGCATTGGCAGGCAGATTCTCAACCACTGCGCCACCAGGGAAGCCCCTGTGTATATAATTTTATCTAACTTTTAGTTTTGAAATAATTTCCAATTTACAGAAAAGCAGCACACACAGTTTTGTGGAATTAAAGAGACTGAAGTAGGAGCCGGGACAGATCTGTAGGGGAAGCTCTCATGCCTACTATGCATTATCAATTACCCTAAACAGGAAACGACGTTTACCTACATCTCCCACAAAAGGTGCCTCCAGTTACAATCCAACAGGAAGAAGAAAACTTCTCTCTGCCCCACAACAGCCCAACCAATGAGAAGTCTTCATACTTGGGACTCTGAGCTCGCTCCCACTCTTTGGGTATCACAGCCCCTCCCAACTCCCTTCTTTTCCCTATAAAAGCAAGTTCCTCCTCCTTGTTTTCTGGATTTGCCTGGGGTCCACCATAGTTCGCATTTGCAGAATTGCTATTCCTCTGCCTATTCCTGAATAAACTCACTTTTGCTGGTAAAATAACTGGCTACTATATGATTAAAGTTGACATATTTGGTGTCAGAAGTGGGGTCCAAAGGAGGCAAACCCCGAGAGATGACAGCTCGTGGAATGCAGTGACATGCCCACACTGAGCCCCTGTGCTCATCACTTCTGTGAGCTGCCGCCTGCTTTCGGTTTGGTGCGTCTGCTCTTGGATTCCACACCCCGCTCTTTTTGTGTTTTGAGCTCTCAGACTTTACATGGGATCTGGAAAGGTTTTGTCCTTTCCGGTTCAAGGCTTTGTCCTTGGTAAGTACTCAGTTGTTTTCTGGAGTGCGGTAACAGGGTTCTCTTTTGGGGATCATGCTAATTGGGACGTTTATTCCTTTTGGTATCTGGGCAAGGACTCTAGCAACTATCTTGGGTTTCCAGGAGAACTTAGGGAAATGGCAACCCAGTCTCCTAAATTCTCTGCGTGCAGCCCGCCTTCAGGGACTCTGGCCAGTTTCATATGCAAAAACTATGGACCCCCATATGCACATTTTAACTAAGTGGGCCAGACAAACTAAAAGTAATCCGGAATTACAGTGCACATTATGGGGAATTTTTAATCTCAAACTCGTTTCTGTTAGGATTACATTGGAGGACCGTGGTCCGAAAATTAAACAAAATGAATGGTAGATTTATTTTTATTGGCACCTAAAAGCTTCCAAACGTGCACAGAACTCTAAAATTGCCTCTTTGCAAGATACCGCTTCTAAATTGGCCAAAACAACAACAAAAACCTAGAAAAGAACAAATGGCTTATGAAGCCTGGGGCTCCTTGTGTTCCCTCCCCCAGCTTCTTTGTCTTGTCTTCCCTGCCCGCTTTGTCTCAGGCCCCACCCCCTTGACTCAGACCCCACCCATTTGGTTCGGACCCCACCCCTTTGTCTCAGGCCCCACCCCCTTGACTCAGACCCCACCCCCTTTGTCTCAGCCTCAGCCCTTAGCACCGTCTCCCTCTCTCCTCCTCAGCAAAAACCTGCCCCTTTAAAATTGGATCCAAATGCTAAACCTTTAATTACTGCTTCTACCTTAACTGGAGCAAATAACAACTAGAAGGAAAGATTTAAATAGCAATTGCCCTAGGTTTTGATTATAGACAAATATACTCCAAAACTTCTAGGAGAAAACTTCCTTTCTGTTTCTGTTTGTTGAAGCCTTTTGGTAAGCCACCATCCCGTTCTAAAGGGGGAACCTTTGTTTGAAATAAGTCCACCTTAAGGGGCACCCTTAAAAGAGAGGATTCCAAACGTCTCTGGAGACCATGTAATGCGTTCTTTGACTGGTATGCAGAAGCTTCTAAAAGACAAATTGACTCCATAACATAAACAGCTCGAAAAGGATCCTTACAGCACAGTTTGGATCTAACTATTCTTTTGAGCTTATATCTGAGACATGGCTAGAATTTTAAATGAAACTGTAAGGTCCCTGTTTGCATCTATCTGTATTTTCATGTGTGTCTATATATGTGTTGTAGATGTGTGGTATTATTTTTCTCTTCTATCTCTGGTTGGTATTGTTAACATTAATTTGGAAAAGGGCACTAATTAAGTGGTTTAAAAACAAACAAGCCCTTATATGAATTAAAATATAACAGACTGGCCTAGGTGCTTTGGGGGTTTATGTGATCTAGGATTAATTTTGGTGAATTAAAGCTAACTTGGAGTTGTTGGTTTAATTAAAATAAACATGTCTTTGGAGTTATCAACGCTGAAAAGAAGGCAGCCATTCTAAGACCTAAATAGACATTTCTCCAAAGAGGATATACAGATTGCCAACAAACACATGAAAGAAGGCGCAACATCATTAATCATTAGAGAAAAGCAAATCAAAACTACAATGAGGGGCTTCCCTGGTGGCGCAGTGGTTGAGAGTCCGCCTGCCGATGCAGGGGACACGGGTTCGTGCCCCGGTCCGGGAAGATCCCACATGCCGCGGAGCGGCTGGGCCCGTGAGCCATGGCCACTGAGCCTGCGCGTCCGGAGCCTGTGCTCCACAACAGGAGAGGCCACAGCAGTGAGAGGCCCGCGTAATGCAAAAACAAACAAACAAACAAACAGACAGACAAAAACTACAATAAGGTATCACCTCACACCAGTCAGAATGGCCATCATCTAAAAATCTACAAACAATAAATGCTGAAAAGGGTGTGGAGAAAAGGGAACCCTCTTGCACTGTTGGTGGGAATGTAAATTGATACAGCCACTATGGAGAACAGTATGGAGGTTCCTTGAAAAACTACAAATAGAAATACCATACGACCCAGCAATCCCACTACTGGGCATATACCCTGAGAAAACCATAATTCAAAGAGAGTCATGTGCCACAATGTTCATTGCAGCTTTATTTACAACAGCCAGGACATGGAAGCAACCTAAGTGTCCATCAACAGATGAATGGATAAAGAAGATGTGGCTCATATATACAATGGAATATTACTCAGCTATAAAAAGAAACGAAATTGAGTTATTTGTAGTGAGGTGGATGGACCTAGAGTCTGTCATACAGAGTGAAGTAAGTCAGAAAGAGAAAAACAAATACCATATGCTAACACATATGTATGGAATCTAAAAAAAAAAAAAAAGGTTCTGAAGAACCTAGGGGCAGGACAGGAATAAAGATGCAGATGTAGAGAATGAACTTAAGGAAACGGGGAGGGGGAAGGGTAAGCTGGGACGAAGTGAGAGAGTGGCATGGACATATATACACTAGCAAATGTAAAATAGACAGCTAGTGGGAAGCAGCCGCATAGCACAGGGAGATCAGCTCGGTGCTTTGTGACCACCTAGAGGGATGGGATAGGGAGGGTGGGAGGGAGATGCAAGAGGGAGGGGATATGGGGATATGTGTATAGCTGATTCACTTTGTTATAAAGCAGAAACTAACACACCATTGTAAAGCAATTATACTCCAACAAAGATGTTAAAAAAAAAAGAAAATGCTCAAACTACAATAAAAGATTTAAAATTTAAAAAAAAGCAGGCATTCTACCTGAGTTATTTATTTATTAATTAATATTTGTTTTTTTATTTAGGCTGCTCTGGGTCTTAGTTGTGGCACATGGGATCTTTTTTAGTTGCAGCATGCATGTGAGATCTAGTTCCCGGATGACCAGGGATCGAACCCGGGCCCCCTGTTTTGGGAGCGCAGAGTCTTATGCACTGGACCACCATGAAAGTCCCCTACCTGGGTTTGTTGGTCAGACAAGTTCATGTTATCTTTGTTAAATAATTTGTCAGCAAGAAAAATAACTGGGTATGATAAAATTTTTCATGAGTGATCTAAATATGACTGTTGAAAACAAATGAATTGAATGGATGTGGATGAGATACAAGTTTCTAGGTAAACCTTTTAAATAGGTTCCTCAGACCTTTTTGGTAACCTGAAACCTTACAGTTCTGCTAAGTTAAATTAAATGATGGGTAGTCATTAAACATCTAGATTATTCCCAAATAAGATAAAATACTGAAACATAACTAAAAATAGTTTCATTCACTTTTGGCTTCCTTTACAAAGGAAATAGATATTTTGGTCTATTGGTAAACATGCCACACTGGAAAATTTACTACAAGGATAATATGCCTTTAGGAATTATGAATTGTATTGATAAATTTGCTAGTAACAGACCATTCATAATTGTTTAAAACTACTAGAAATAATAAAGGAAAACAACTCTGTATACAAGGAAAGTAGGATGTGTGTTTTTGGTAAGAAAAGGTATGAGGAATGGAAATGCACTTTGTTGAGGGAAAGAAAGTACTTTTGTTCTAAAGTGAATCTGATTGTTTCAGAATAGGAAAAAGGAAAGACAGGACAGAAGCTGAATGGTAATACTAAGTTGTAGGATTGTGGAAAAGGAATCTTAAAAAAAGGCAATCTATGTGTGGTCAAGATGGCTAAAATTGAATTGCTATTACAAGGGTTTTAAAAATAAGCTTAAAATCAGTAGTGTACTTATGTAAAACTAAAACCTAAGTTTCATATGCTAACAGGACAAGGTTTTCTTGAATTGTTGCCTGCTTCTGATAAGAGATTGTGAAAGGTTTTTCCTTACCTTTTAGTCATCTGCTTAGAAAACCAAAATTGTGTTTTACCCAGATTATTTCCTGTGTTTCAGGTTGTCTTAATCAGGTATTTGATTCCTTAAGAAAACTGAATCTTCTCAATATTAAAAGAGCTACATTTTGCTAACAACTATGTAACTTTTTGTATGTATCTTTGAAATCTTTTATCATTACTTTGGTCAAATAGATAATTAAGCATCATTTCTTAATGGTCCATTGTCCTGTGTGAGCAAACGTCCAAAATCTTTTGATATTTTTGACAAACTTTCCAAAAGTTGGGTTGTAAGTGCAGTCTTTCTGACCTTGAAGTAACTCTGGGCTCTTCCAGCAGGCCTTTGCAAAAGCTCAAAGGATTTGTCTCTCACCCGGTAAAATGTTAAACTACTCAGGCTTATTTGATGTTAAATTACATGGGACGCTTGTTAACGAAGAAGGAATACTAAACCTTTTAACTTTATATTTGTATGGGTATGTATTAATATAACTATTCCAAAATTGTATGAAATTCCCAAAATTCTGAGATGTCCTGTTATAATGTCATCAGTCATAATTTAAAAGTAGATGACAGAAATAAGATCTTCGTTGAGCTTGGGGATTTCCCTTGTTGTGTAGTAAAAAGGAAAGTTGCCCAAGGAGAGGTGTGGTCTTTGCCCTCCGTTCCTGGGAGGGGATGTCCTGCCAGCTAGCAGTGTTTTGCTGGGGACCTGGGGCCACACCACACAGTTTAAGATGAGATTTAGGGTGGGGGTGTGGAAAGCCCCGAGCGAGCACGGATCCTCCTGGCTCCAGCCCCACACACGGAAGACGTAATCTTTATCCCTGCATCCTTTTGCAGTAATAAACCATGACAATAACAGTTTTCATCTAGTTTTGTGAGTCCTTCTGTGTATCTATCCTATTTAGGACCTCTCCACTAAGAAGTTATTTTTTAAAGAAACCTCATCTCCTTTCCTTTTTTTTTTTGCGGTACGCGGGCCTCTCACTGTTGTGGCCTCTCCGTTGCGGAGCACAGGCTCCAGACGCGCAGGCTCAGCGGCCATGGCTCACGGGCCCAGCCGCTCCGCGGCATGTGGGATCTTCCCGGACCGGGGCACGAACCCGTGTCCCCTGCATCGGCAGGCGGCCTCTCAACCACTGCGCCACCAGGGAAGCCCCTCCATTTCTTTTTAATTAATTAATTAATTTTTGGCTGCATTGGGTCTTCGTTGCTGCGTGCAGGCTTTCTCTAGTGCGGCGAGCGGGGGCTGCTCTTCGTTGTGGTGCGTGGGCTTCTCATTGCGGTGCTTCTCTTGTTGCGGAGCACGGGCTCTAGGCGCACGGGCTTCAGTAGTTGTGGCTCGCGGGCTCTCGAGCGCAGGCTCAGTAGTTGTGGCGCACGGGCTTAGTTGCTCCGTGGCATGTGGGATCTTCCCAGACCAGGGCACGAACCCGTGTCCCCTGCAATGGCAGGCGAATTCTTAACCACTGAGCCACCAGGGAAGTCCCTCCTTTCGACTTTTGTGATTTCATTTCTTACAGGTAAACCTGAAGCCCCTGGAGGGACGAGCAGTCCAGGGAGCAGAGGCGCCGGACTTCCCTCCGCCACCCCGTCCTCTCCCCCTCCCCCACCCTATTCCTCTCCCCTCCCCCACCCTATTCCTCTCCCCTCCCCCACCCCGTCCTCTCCGGCCCTACTAGCCCCGCCCTCCGGAGGCCAGCGCAGGCGCACTGGGGCCGCGCGCGGAGACCTGGGAGCCGCCGGGGGCGGGGCGGCCGAGGGCGCGGGCCCAACGGCCAACGCGGCCGCGCGGGAACTCGGGCGCCAGGCCCCGCCCGTGGTTTGAACCAGAGGCTCCGCCCCCGCGCCCGGCCAATCAGCGGGCGGGGCGGCCGGCGCCACGGCGACCCATTGTGGGCGCTGCGCGGCCCCGCCCCCGGCGGCCCCTCCTTGGCGGCCCCGCCCCTCCCGGCGGCCCCTCCCTCGGCGGTGGCGCGGGCGGCGCGGACGCGGGCTGCCAGGTGAGCTTCTCGGCTGGGCCCGGGCCTTTGTGCGGCGGCGGGGTCCCCGGGAGGGCTCGGGCGTGGGCGGGGGCCCAGGGAGCCTGTGGGGTCCTTGGGGGGGCGGCCTGGGGCGGGGGGCCCGGAGAGCTGAGGACAGCCTGGGGAGTTGGGGGGGGCTGGGGGTAGTCCGGGGGAGGGGGCGGCTTGGGGGTCCGGGGGCGCGTCGGAGGAGGGGGCGCAGTCGCAATGACCGGCGCCCCCTTCCCACTCGACGAGTGAGCGGCCTCCTGGGATTCTGTCTCTGCAGCCGCAGACTAAACTTTGGCTGTTCCGCACCATTTCAAGTCAAAAGTAATATGTAGCCTTGCGTTTAACCTAATTGGGGGCCCTTCTTAAGAGGAGAAACAGTTACGATGGGTCGGTTGGGCTCCTCCTCAGGGAAGTCCCTACATTGTCTTCTCACCTTTGACTTGGAAGGGGTCAGTGCAGGCCCTCCTCCTCCTGCTTCCCACGAAGACCCTCCTGGGAGACCTGTAGGGACCCTGGGGAGCTACTTGTCTGGCCTACTTGGATTTACAGCCCTGACCACAGTGCCACCAAGCTGCCGCTCCTCTGTCACTCATCCGTCCGTCATCCTACGCCTCCTTCCACCCACCGGCCGATCCTTCCATCCATCATCCACCCATCTACCCACCCATCCATCAGTCCATCGTCCATTCGTCCATCCTTTTATCCACCCACATCTGTCCATGTTTCTAGGTTTTCTCCCTAATCTGCATCCCTTGTAGAGCGAGGAGTGGGTGGTGAGTGTTAGCGATGGAACACTTGAATTTCATCCTAGGTCCTTGTAGCAGAACTGGGATTTGCAGTGCTATACTGCCTTCCAGAAATGGCCTGGCCAGGGGCACCTTTCTCTGGAACCCCCGAGGGCAGGGCTGCCTCCCTGTAGTAAGCTGCGTGCCTGTGAGTGTTCAGTTTGGGTTCTTTTCCTTTGTGTCTCAATTTTAATTGCTTTGAAGAGGAATGTTAAGGATATTTTGCAATAGCTTCCCTGCTCCCTACTGTAGGAGACCCAGCTTCTCTCTAAGCTGGTCAAGGGGGTATCAGGGAGCAAGGGATGCCAGCCTTGGGTGGTCTAAAGCTGGTGCTCTGTGGGCTTCCCCTGCAGGCTGGCCTAAGCTACCCAGTCCAGTGGAGACAGACATCAGGGAGGGGAGCAGGATGTGGGGGGAGGAGGGCTCCCAGACCCTGGCTGCTAAGGGAGCTGTCTTCAGCGGGCTCCTTGTTCCGCCCCATCCTGCTGCAGTCAGAGGACTAGGAAAAGTACCAGGCACTCACTTCCACAAGTCAGAGGCAAGCTCAGCTCTACGTTTTCAAAAGCTTATTGTCCCCAAAGCAGGATTACCAGGAAAAGCATCCACCAGGTAACTGTTTGCTGGGAGAAGCTGTGGTCCAAGTAGAGGGTTTTCCTCTGCTGGAAATGGCCGTGTTTCCTCTTGTGGGGCCCTGTGTTGCTTACACAGAACAGCCAGACTGAGTTTACTGTTTGTTAAAATGAGGCAAAGAAGATACTGTCCGCTTACAAAATTAAGTTAAATATTCTGTGAACTTCCTACATACAATTGCTCTTTATTTTCAAGTTTCACCATGTTTTATAATTAAAGTTGAAATTCAGAATAAAAAAATCAGTTACGACCTTTTTTTTTTTTCTTTTTTTTGGAGAGAGAGAATGGCAGGTTTTATCTTGGAAGGAGGGCTGGAAGTTTCCCTCAACTTGCTAGTAGAACATATTCCCAGGCAGAGAAGGTTTGTGTATTTTATTCCAAGTAACAGAAGTACTTGAGGGAATTCCCTGGCGGTCCAGTGGTTAGGACTCTGCGCTTTCACTGCCGTGGGCCCGGGTTCAGTCCCTAGTTGGGGAACTAAGATCCCACAAGCTGCACGGCACAGCCGAAAACAAAAGTACTTGAAATCAGCTTTTTCGTGCTAGCTTTTGAAAGCTGCAGACAGGCAATAGTGGAGGGGTGACCGCCACACAGCTTAGAGGTAGCCTTCTCAAAATTTAGCTTTGCTTGCTCCATCTTCAGTTTTCTTTGATGAGTATTTCAAAGCCAGATAGTGAGACAGAAACTGAGAGTGTTCATGTTGATTTGCCTTAAAAACCTGAAACTCACGAGAGTGCTTGGCTGTGGCTGAAGGTCATGGTGACGAGTCTGTCCCCAGTGCCCCCACAGCCCTGCTGCTCTGGATCTGGGGATCTGCATTTTCCACCGGCTCTCGGGATGGTGGCCACGTGGCGTGAGAGCTGCTCAGGAATGGGGACCTGGCTGTGACTGGGGTCTCTGCTGGGAGTGCTCGGGGTGGGCGGGCGCAGTGTGTGTCCGCCCGTCCCGTCCCGTCCCGTCCCGTCCCCCCCCGCCCCCCCCCCCCCCCGCTTCACTGCCACGTGGAACTCGTGGCCTGTCTGTCCTGCCTGCGCCTGGTCTGGAGGAGGCCTGAGGGTGGTGCTGTGCCACGACGGGGGGTCAACCGTGGTGGGCCGGCTGTCCAGGGATGTTGGAGGGTTTTGTGTGGAACACGCTAACTGAGGACTCAGCGGGCCTCGGGTGTTTAACCAGCTACGTGGCGAGACCTTCCAGCCGGCTGTGGAGGTGACGGAGGTGGGTAATGCCTAACATTTTTTTGCTCGGCACTCAGCGGTGAGTCGGGCTGTGCGGTTAGGACAGCCTCAGAGGCGTAGGGCCTTGTGTCACCCCGTGTTAGAAGGGTTCAGTGTCCTCAGGCCACAGTCACTGCTGGGCAGGGAGCTGTGCTTCACCAGGCCAGCCTAGGGGTTCTGGGTCCCCACCTCTGCCCTGAGCATCTCTCAGGGTCCCTTCCGAACCATGCTGTGTTCTGACTTTGTCCCAAACACAGTTGTCTGAGGAGGGGGAACCCTCGCAGGCCACCTTCTGAGATCATCGTGACCCCACCCTCTCACCCAGCCTCTGGGCGATGGGGCACTGCGCATGGGCTGCTCCCTTCCGTAGATGTAAGTCGGCCAGCATCTTTTGTGGAGTGTGGCACAAATTAACAGTCGCTTAGGCTTTGGAACATTTGCGGGGAATAATTTGGGCTGACTTTGAGCCTGTATGTGTTCTGGCCTGCCTGTGGGGGCGCGGCGGGGGGCAGTATCTAAAGTGTTTTAGATTTAATGTGGTAACCACCCCCATCACATTGGTTATTGATGCATTTTTGTTTATTATGAAGGTATAATTTGATGCAATGAAATGAACAGATGTTAGTTGTGCAGTGCAGTGAATTCTGACAAATGCATCTTCTCGTGTGACCCAGGCGCCCATCTGGAGGGGGCTGTATTCCCACCATCCCAGGGAGTTCCCGCCAGTCGTGACTCGTCAGTGGCAACAACTTGGGTTAGCTTTGCCTGTTCAGTGAGTTCATGTACATAGCAGTACGGTCCCTGTGTTCCTGTTCTTGCTTTGTTACTCATATTCACGTGGTGTTTTGAGATCCATCGTGGCGTGTCCTTGCGTCTCATGGTGGGTTTTGTTTGCCAAGTGGTGTCCCGTTGTCAGATACACCACTCTTCACCCATTCAACTAGCTGATTTTCAGTCTTAAGTAATGTTACGTCGGGTGGTGAAACCGGCTGGTGGGGGGGTCCGAGCAGGCAGAAGTGCTGTGTGGGGTGGGAGGGTAGGGATGTGGTCAGGGAGAGTCTAGCTGGGGCTGGGACTGTTGGTGAAGCACAGTGGGAGCCCACCAGCAGCTGTGACAGATAAGTGCGGGAGAAACGGCGGAGGGGGAATTGGTCCCTATCCTCCTGAACGCAGCTTGGTAAAATCGCGCTGCCCCTCGCCCGGCAGACGCACTGAGGAGTCAGTGCTGGAGCTGGGAGGGCCGCCTCCACCCGCCTGGAAGGCTGGGAGGGCAGAGCCCTGGATAAGCCGTCAGTATGATCAGGCGCTGTATGCTGGGACAGACTCGCGGCTGTCAGAAGTGGTGGTAAAGTTCTGAGTAGCATGGAAGGTGTGGTGAGCAAGGAAAGCAGGACTTGCCGAGACTCAAACACGCAGAGGAGCACGTGGTCGGGAAGCGCCGGGAGCCGGCGTGATGGCTGGTTCCCGAGTGTCTCTCTTGTGCTTTCTGCTTCCTTCCCGATCACCTGCAGTGACTGTGGAGGTGAGCGAAGGCTGCCTGCGGGAAGGGCAGAGGCTGTTTATTCCAAGCTGCTGCGGCCGGGGAGCTGCCACCACCCGGCTGAGCAGGGACTCGGGCAGCAGGGGAGTGGGAGCGCTTGCCGGTGGAGAGGGGGCTCGGGGTCCTGCCGGGGGCTGCGGGGCTGGGGAAGCTGGACGGCTGACGAGACCCGGGCGCCGCTGCCATGGCTGGGGCACGTCCGGTCTTCTCCGGTTGGTCCTCAGTCAGAAGCGAGAACAAAGACCATGGACGCCGTGGGTTATTGATCAAGCCAGGCCATTGTGGGGGGTGTCACAGGGCGGTTGTAGGGCTTCCTGGGCTGTCGCTAGAGATGGAGGTCTGACTTCCTGCAGGTCTGGCGTGGAGGGAGCAGGCTGCTTCCTGGGCTGGTTTCTGTGATGGTGGCTGGGTGTCCCGGGCGGATCGGGTGTCCTCGCTGTGTCCGTTCAGTCTCTCAGAGCAAATAGCCATAAGCGTGCCCTCTGCCCTTCTTTCCTGGCAGTGCTGCCCCAGGTGTTGGCTACACCAAGCTGCGGCCGGCCCTGAACTCAGCCCCTGGGGCTCCCACTGGGTTGACCACTCGTGAATTCGTGGGCTGGGTGTTCTGAGGACCCCTCGAGGAAAGGGAGGTGGGGTCCCAGGGTTTCCCATGTAGCTTCCCGGCTGTGGGTCAGCCATGGTCTCCCGCCCGACCCCGCCAGCCCGAGTGGCCGCTGACCTGAGCTGCATGGGGCCCATGGAGGGTGGCTCGACTTCCTCTGTTGGTAAACTCAGGCTTAACTGTGTTATTCGAGGGAGTTTGGTTTGGGCCTTAAATAATCCTTTTTTTTTTTTGGCCACGCTGCAGGGCTTATGGGATCTTAGTTCCCTGACCAGGGATGGAACCTGGGCCCTCGGCGGTGAGAGTGTGGAGCCTTAACCACTGGACCACCAGGGAAGTCCCTGGGCCCTAAATTAAATTGGTTGCTGTGCAGAGTCAGGATTTTAGGTTTGGTCGAAAAGATGCTAAAAGCCAGAGGTGATTAACTTGCCACAGAGGAACCCTTGAAACTTAATTTTTTCCCCCCAACACAGGGTGTCTCTTTATAGACATAATTCATATTAACTATAAATTAATTATAGTTAATTATAAATTAATTTATATTATAAATAAATTATGTCTTTATTGACATTATTTATAGTAATTCTCAATATGCTTAGAAAATTTAAGCCAATGACTTTTACACAAGTAACTGGGGAAAAAAGACTGTAAAAGTTGAATTTGCAGCCAAGACAAAAAACTTGAATCCTTTATTACTAGAAGTCACTGAAATATTTTTCCTGTATTTTGGTGGTAAGCTGCTTCTTTTGTAAACGCTGCATGCACAGTGAGGCCAAACAAACTGAAACACCAGAGTTTGGAGCAGAGAAAGGTTTATTGCAGGGCCGTGCAGGAGACGGAGAGGAGGTGGCTCGTGCCCTCGAGCTCCCTGAAGGCTTTTGGCAAAGCATTTTTAAAGGCAAAGCATATTTAAAGGCCGGTTGAGGGAGTGGTGGTTGCGGGTATGTGATCAGGTCGTGCGCAATTTTCTGATTGGCTGATGCTGAGGGAACAGGGTGGTGTCACAGGGGTTCACGTCATCAGTCCTTAGGCTCCAGGAGGCCTGGGGCTATGCGTCCATGGTTATCAAGTATTTAACATCTTCCATTTGGTGGGGGAAGTTTTCACATCTGCAAAACAACTTTAGGAAATGTGCATCAATTACCATCGGCTGGGTACTTCTGAGAGGAGCTAAAGCAGAGGATATGGGGGAAGGCCTGTACCGGGAAGGCCCCCGTGGTGTCCTGCCCGGTTACACTGTCATTCACTTAAAGACAGTTAATAAGTGGGTGTGTGCAAGGTGTTATGTTGGCTGTGGCCTGGGGGTTATGTTGATAAGTTAGACCTGTTTGCTGTTCTGGGGAAATTAGTCTTGAGGGGAATGAGCCATAGTCACTTAGTTTTTAAACTTTTTGTTTTGAAATATCAGTAGTTATGGGTCCAGGGGCAGTTGTAAAGAAGTGTCCTGGAGGTACATCCTTGCCCTGCCGCCCAGTGTGGGCGTCTGCGTGAGATGCACAGATACGCATCCCCACCAGGAAACTGGCTTCTGAGCAGCCACGGAGCTGATTCGGATTGAGAGAGAGAGAGTGTGTGTGCATGTGCGCGCGCGCTCGTGTGCGGTTCTGTGCAGTCGGAGCTCACGTGGCACTTCCTGGACCCCCCACCATGGTCCCCACACGGAGCCATGTCCTCACCCTAGAGAGCCCCTTGGGCTCACCCTTGGCCGCGCACCCATCTGTTGTGTTAGGGTCCTTACAGAGGTGGAGACTGCCCTGGGCAGCCTTCTGAGATTGGCTTTCTCGCTCTGCATGACCCCCTTGAGACCCATCCGAGTACCCCAGCCACTGGTCACTCCTGCACGCTGTGTGCTGCACCTGAGTGGCAGCCTCTCCCCGCTTGAAGGGCTTGGTTTCCAGTATGGGGCTCTTATGAGTGGAGCTGCTGTGAACATTCTTGTACATATTTTTGTATGAACATTGGTTTTCATTTCTCTGGGATAAATGCCCAAGAAGTCACTTTTAAAAAGTTTTTTAAATGTTAAGTACACAGGAGGTGAGAGCTATGACATTGAAAGGAGATTCAGAGGCCAAGGGACCCTTTTCTGTCTGTTTAAGGCTGTGGCTGGTGGGGCTCGGGGGCAGGTGGGGACGGGGCTGCTTCTTCCTTCACCGCAGAGCTTCCCATCAGCAGGTCAGCACAGGCGCTGCCACCTGGTCCCAGAGCCCCTGGCCACACCACAGTCATAGGCCAGCAGCAGCCACAGGAAGCTACAGGATTGTTTTGTTTTCTGAAGAAGGAAATCCAAAAATTTGCGTATTTAAAAGATTCTAACCCTCTTGGGACTTTCCTGGTGGCGCAGTGGTTAGGAATCCGCCTGCCAGTGCAGGGGACACGGAGTCGAGACCTGGTCCAGGAAGATCCCACATGCCGCGGAGCAATTAAGCCCATGTGCCACAACTACTGAGCCTGTGCTCTAGAGCCCGCGAGCCACAACTGCTAAGCCTGCGAGCCACAACTACTGAAGCCCGTGCACCTAGAGCCCGTGCTCCGCAACAAGAGAAGCCCCTGCGATGAGGAGCCTGTGCACCGCAACGAAGAGTAGCTCCCGCTCGCCACCCAGCAACGAAGACCCAACGCAGCCATAAATAAATAAATTTATTAAAAAAAAATTCTAACCCTCTTGATGAATAACTCAAATGGATTATCTGAAATAAAAATGTTTATCTACTTTATGAACTTGAAGAGAGAGACAGTTCATGCGTTATAGCTTAACTTTGTGCTTGGAAGGACAGACCTTGCCAGGGTGCTTGCCGGGGGAACGCTGCCCCTTCTTTCTCCGCTTTTTAATTCCCCAAAGGTCTCCCAACTTAAGAGTCTGTTCAGAGGGACAGCTTCCTTGTATTTTTGCCTCTGGGAGCAGAGGTGCAGTGAGCTGGCTGCGTCCGGTCAGCATCGGTCCGGGTGTGGCCCAGGAACCAGCCAGGATCTTCACCTCGTGGCGCTGGTACGGAGTCCACTCGGTGATGCCGCCTGGGTGGATGTAGGCTGCCCCAAGCCCTGTTGAGGACCCTGCCCCTGGGCCTGGGCCTTCCAGACACGGAGGGGGGGAGTTGGAAGGGGGGCTGGTGGCCTAGCAGAGCAGGCAGAGCCCAGCCTGGCAGAGCCTGTCCTTGCAGGGAGAGCACTCGTCCCGGCTTGTTCCGCCAGTGCCCCGGGGGCTCCCTGCAGGTCCGACATCTCCCCTGAAACTTCTGGGGCACAGCTTTTTAGAGGGGCTGTGTGGCATGCGTGGGGGCCCCCTGCTGGTGAAAGCACTGAGGAGCCTGCGCCTGCTGTGCAGGAATGGCTTGTTGGTGGCCGGGACCCCTCAGTCAGCCGGCTGCGCATCACTCAGCCCGCCAGCAACCGCGAGCCCCCCGTCCTGCCCGCGGCCCCCGTGCTGTGCCCAAACTCCTCCCTCCCAGGGCGCCAGCACTCGGAAATTTGGTGTTCCCGTTCAGCTGAGTTCTTTAAAATGCATTTATCCTATTTTTGGTCCATTTGTCTTTTTTTTTTTAAATTTATTTTATTTATTTTTGGCTGCGTTGGGTCTTCGTTGCTGTGCGGGGGCTTTCTCTAGTTGCGGTGAGCGGGGGCTACTCTTCGTTGCGGTGCGCGGGCTTCTCATTGCAGTGGCTTCTCTTGTTGCAGAGCACGGGCTCTAGGGCCCGCGGGCTTCAGTTAGTTGTGGCTCGCGGGCTCTACAGTGCAGGCTCAGTAGTTGTGGCACACGGGCTTAGCTGCTCCGCAACATGTGGGATCTTCCCGGACCAGGGCTCAAACCCCTGTCTCCTGCACTGGCAGGCAGATTCTTAACCGCTGCGCCACCAGGGAAGCCCCATTTATCTTTTCTGATGGAGACGGTTGCGCTGTGGTTTAGAGGTGGCGTCTAGAACAACCTTCACAGGGTCTCTGTGGCTGGGCTTGAGCTAGAGGGGCGCAGGGGCTGCAGTCGCCTGGAGTTGCTCCTCTGCCCCGGCCCGCGCCCCTGTCTGCGTGGATCACCCCTGACGTTGAGACTGAACCTGGGGCAGAGTCTGCAGGGACTCTGAAGTGGGCTCAACGGCATCTTTCTTGGTTTCCGCAGGGCACGATGTTTGCGCGAGGGCTGAAGAGGAAGTGCGCGGAGGACGAGGAGGCCGCGCCTGCGTACAGTCTGCAGCGCCAGTCGCTCCTGGACATGTCACTGGTCAAGCTCCAGCTGTGCCACATGCTGGTGGAGCCCAACCTGTGCCGTTCGGTCCTCATCGCCAACACGGTCCGGCAGATTCAAGAGGAGATGACCCAGGACGGGAGCTGGTGCGTGCCGGTGCCCCAGACCGCGGGGCGGGCGTCGCGCGACCGCCTGGTGTCCACGGAGATCCTGTGCCGCTCAGCACGCGAGGAGGCGCGCCCGGCCCCTGACCCTGGAGACCCGGCCTCTGAGCTCCAAGTGGTCCCAGCAGCACAGGCTCCCGGGGTCCCTCCTGGTGGCGTTTGGGACGGGGACGGTCCTCGAGAAAACAGAGGAAGCTTTCACAAGTCGCTCGATCAGATATTTGAAACACTGGAGAGTCAAAGCCCCGGTGCGGTGGAGGAGCTGTTTTCCGACGTGGACGGCTCCTACTACGACCTGGACGCTGTGCTGACCGGCATGGTGGGCGGTGCCAAGTCGGGCCAGGACGGGCTGGAGGCCTTCGCCTCCACGGCCGCCCCGCCCCCCAGCGCCGGCTGCAAGTCGGACCTGGGCGAGCTGGACCACGTGGTGGAGATCCTGGTGGAGACCTGAGCCGCAGCCGCGGCACACAGCAGATGTGTTTGTGAGGCCCACGAAAACAGCCAGCGCGCTGGGGGTGTGGGTGCCCGCTGCCCTGCAGCCGGGGCTGGCCTCTGGTTTGTCTGCGATTAGGAGACCGGCCCAGAACAGCATCCGGTCCGCCCGCTCCCCGCCTCTCTCCCTCCCTCCCAGGGCTGGGCTGCTTTCCCGCAGGCCGGTCATCGCGGCCGCCCTGGGCCCTCGTCTGTGTCCTGCTACAGCCCCGCTGGAGGATGCCAGCCCCCTTCCGCATCCAGCCTCATTCTACTTTAGATAGGGGAATTTTCTAAAATTAAGTTTTATACGTTTTGGGCAATATTTTGTCTTAAGATATATTTTTGAACTTTTTATACTTTTATCACTTTAGATTTTTTTAGCTATTTTCTTAAAAATATATTTTTTCTATAAACATCCCCTGCTGCTACATTAGAAACTTTTATAACCTAAACAGTTGCAGTTGGTGTATTTCATTTTTTTTAAGGTTTAACACACACTGTTCTTTTTCCAACAAGCGTCACTGCCCTGAGTCTGCAGTGTCCACACATTGTGATTTCCGCTTTCGACTCGGGTGTGAGCCTTGCCCGTACGCGCTGCTGCGGTCAGAGCGAGGTCAGAGTTGAAGGCCTTGCACGGCGGTGCCTTCACCAGATCTGCTGTGCGAGACACGTCTCTGTTAGAGGGTTTTATTTATGCCTATTTATGTATAAGTGTCTTCAGAGCCGATGGTCAAGTAAGGTCTACGTGGAGATCATGCGTGCCCTGAGGTGTCTTGGGCGGTGCCTCCAGAGGGTCTGAGACTCGGGACCCCTCCTGCGCGAGTTCCCAGCACAGCTGACCTTCCTCCCAAAGCTGCTGCCGTCCGCGTGCCCCTGCCTGGCTGGGCTGCCGGACCCACGTCAGCTGGGCCCGTGTGCCAGCATGTTTGGGGAAGGCACGTGTCCATGCACCACTGGATTGGAGAATGGGGCATAAATTTAAGTCTAGGGTTAAAGAAGTCTGTACACATGTCATCTGTGGGCCCTCGATCTTGAGGGTCGTTGACGGTGGGGTTGGCTGGGTGGTGTGTGTGCCCTGTGACCCTGCCCCAGGCACCGAGACCACCCGCGACTTTTAGATCTTTTTCACTTGTTTACAAGTGAGACTGTATTCTCTCCGCACGCCCAGCCGACGTTTCCCGTTTCTCGTGCTTTTTCTTCCTTCTCCAGCCCTTAGCCAAAAAGGGTTGTTTCCGTTTGCGCATATGCCATTCTTAGTATCAGTGGTGTGCACCTCATTTTATTAAAAAATTATCCAACAAAGTGGAAATGTGTTGTCAATTATCTACCATGTTGTAGTCCTCGAGTTGGTCTTTTTACCCTAGTTGAGCTCAGCCAGGTTATCTAAGGGAGACTGTGGGGTTGCGAAGAGATTCCACGTGGGTTTGTTGACAGGCAGGCTGTGGGACGTCTTCATCACCTGACCTCGCAGGGCTCTGAGGCAACTCTCCCCACCCCAGCTCTTGTGGCAGAAGACAGGTGAGGGACAGCGCCCTTGGATTTGGGCCGATGGTGGGAGCCTAGCCCGGTCAGGAAGCTGTGGGTGAGAGGCAGGCTGTGGCTCTCAACATCCAAGGGTTGCTTCCTTCAGAGTTTGAAAGTATTTCCTTGTGGAAAGTAGCTTAAGTGTATGTTTTATAAGCAACAAACCTGTAGCGGTATTTTGTGTCTTTATGGCATTTCTATCTTTTTAAAACATTTGCTCAGTTTCAGGGCGGCTACAGTGTCTTATCTGGCAGCCTTCCGCAGTATGACACAAGCAGGGCTCAGTGTGGGGAGCGGACAGCGCCTATAGTCAGGCTTCGGCTTTAGGGTCCCCCTCCCCTGAGAGGCTGAGACCCAGCCTCCTTTCTGCCCCTGTAGTGACCCCTCCTTCCTCCCTTTGCTCTTCGGGTTCCTTCCCAGCCACCCACTCTCATTTCGGCAGCTCCCTTGAGGTGCTGATGGCCTAGACGTCCCGGGCAGGGCGAGGTGGGGCCCTGCTGGACACCGATTTCCCTGGAAGCATCAGAGTTTCTCCAGAGAGGAGTGGAGGCAGGTGACCAGTTACTGACGATGGATTTGAATTGAATATGGAAGTGTGGGGTGGGGTGGGGCTTTAAACTCCCGTGTGTGTGTGGTCAGGTTTTTGTAAACTGCAAAAGGAAGGCTGCTGCCTTCACCCCACCACCTCTCCTGGGCTGGTCCTGGGCTCCGGGTAGGGAGGCTGGGTTTGTGGGGAGCGAGTTATGCTGTGTGTTCGCAGTTGTTTCTGAGCACAGCGGAGCTCTGGCCAGCTCCTGCCCCGGAAGGACTTGGAATTTGCTTGCTGCTGTCTGCAGCGCCCCCCCCCACCCATGTCCCGGGAGCACGTGGAGGGAGGGGCAGTGGGGTTTCGTGGAGGGAGGCAGCAGCCAGCCCTCGAAAGGAAAGACTCCGGAGGGGTTCCCAGCCCTGAGGACCGTTCAAGGTACAAGCGTTGGCCAGTGGCAAGTCCTCACACTGAAACTTCTGAACCGTCGCTAGTAAACATAGTCGAGTTATCTTTATGGGCAGTACATGATAAGAGATTATCATCACACGAGAAGGTGATTACGAAGCTCCTAGGCAATGCAGGTTGAAGTACTGAGATGTGTCAGGCAGTGATTAATCCCAGTTCTGTTACTCTTCTGGAGTTTATGGATTCTGCTCTGAGCACTGCTGGCGTTGCCTCCCCCAGTATCTTGATGTTGTATTTTCCTTGTCATTCGTTTTTAGAATAAATATTATCACGTGTCCTCCTGGCTGTCTGTTGCTTCCTCCCCCACGTGGCTGGTTCCTGGGCTGGCAGACTCCAACACTGGGTCCCTGGGCATCTCTGGGCTCCCGTCTGTGTGGTCACTCAGGACTCCTCTAGCGTGGAGGCATCAAGGAAGCCAGGCTCCTTTTTACACAGTGGCCAAGGTTTCTCCAGGCCTATGTCTCTGAACCCAGCTCCCTGACGCCGATTGAGACTTGGTGGCAGAAACCCCAGAGTGCCCGCCAGAGGGGCTTTCTCTCTGCTCTCCGACCCCCTCCGACTTCTGAGAGAGCTGCCTTCTGCTCCGGGGGGATTTCTTGCAGCTCTGCCCCTCACGCCCGGGCTGGAGGATGGGTCCAGACCTGCCCGCCGCTGGGGCTGCTCAGGACTGGACTCTGCTGGCCCAGCGTGGAGCTGAAAGTCTCCTCTGTCGCCGCTGCGGTGATGAGGGCGGCTGTGGGCCTCTTCTGTTGCCTGATTTCAGTGAGTATTTTAGATTTCTCTGTAGTCTCAACGTGTTTATTTTAAACCATGGTTGGGTAGCTGACTGGGCTTGTTCTGCTCAGGGTAAGAGTGACCGCCTCTTACACCCTGTACATCTGAATCAGGTGACCAGTCAGCACTTAACCATGTGCCAGCCTGTCTCTCCCAACTCAAGAAGTCCCCTCCTCAAGCAGATGGGCTGGACACGAGGACACAGAATCAGAGGTAGACGGGGCGTTTGATTAGACGGGGAGTGGGGGGAGGGGAGCAGTGGTTTCCAGCTTGAGGAGTGGGTGGGTGGCAGAAGAGCAGAGCGGGGTGGGGGAGAAGTTCGGATTTGGGGCCTGTGGAGTCTGGGACTTGTGTGAGGAGCAGCTGGAGACCCAGCTGGACACTGGGCCAGCGACGGGAGGGGAGAGCTTGGCTTACAGCCAGGGGGCAGGGAGGGCAGCTGTGAGGACAGTGAAATGACAGCATCTGAATTTGAATCTGGGGGGGAAGCACAATGGCGTATTTTGGGTTGTCACGTCTAACTTTAACCAAAGGCTAGGAAATGATGGCACGGCTCAGGCGACCTCTGCTGGAGGGGTCCTGGGAGGCCCCCGAGTGGATGCTCCCCTTTGGCAGAAGCAGCGTGGCAGAAAGCAGTTTCCAAATTCCCACCTCTTTCTGGCTGAAAATGAGAAATTAGGCAGGTTTCCCAAACATACAGCCCCCCAAAATCTGTTACCTCTTAACATAAGCCTCAGATCCACAGGTGGTCTGTGGAGTGGTCGAGGGTGCTGGGGTGCGGGTGACAGCCAGCCGCCTCCTTCTCCCATGTGACAGGTGACATCTGCTGGTCACTGTGACCCCACTTGGCCTCTGTCTGGATCTGACACCTCCATCGATGGAGTTGGCGTCTGAGGCTGCCCCCAGCTGTGGTCTCCCAGACTCGACAGTGGCCTTGGAGGGGCAGTGACGCCGGGGTCCTGCCGTGTGTGTGCCGGGCCCCGCCAGCCTTCAATCCCCAGGCCTCCCTGAGGGACTGGAAGGGCCGCCTGCCGGGGTTTCCAGCACCAGCCCCCACAGAGCCGGTGATTCAGCAAGAACACAGCTTGTCCAGGCTGTTATTTATTTATTTATTTATGTTTGTTTGTTTCTTTGTTTTGCGGTACGCCGGCCTCTCGCTGTTGTGGCCTCTCCCGTTGCGGAGCACAGGCTCCGGACGCGCAGGCTCAGCGGCCATGGCTCACGGGCCCAGCCGCTCCGCGGCATGTGGGATCTTCCTGGACCGGGGCACGAACCCGTGTCCCCTGCATCGGCAGGCGGACTCTCAACCACTGCGCCACCAGGGAAGCCCTAGGCTGTTGTTATTTAATAAAATTTTACGAAAGGCAGTGCCGACTGCCGGGCTCTGCGGTCATAAGAGGTTCCCTCAGCTGATACAGGATGGCTCGCCTGCCCGCAGGCAGACATCACCACTGGATACGCACCCAGGCACCGGGCAGGCGAGCACACTCGCTTTGCGGAAACAGCACCTACCCCTGCGTGTGCCCTGCCACGTGGACACCCAGGCCAGGGGCCAGTGTGGCAGCAACGCACGCAGGGCCTACCGGGTCCCTGAACGGCTGCTCCCAGTGACAGTTCCAGCCACATGCGAAGCCACCCTGGGGTCCCAGGCATTATGGCTCAGGCAGCCAGGCCTGGGGTCCCTCACAGGTGCCCCCAGCGGCTGGCAACAGCTTCCCAGGGGAGGGTCCCTGGAGCCAGGCTGGGGTGGGGCTCCTGGGGACCCGGGTGCCCCCTTCCTGGTGACTGGCTCTGCCGAGGGACACACCCCCCATCAAAGCGTCAGCCCTGATACAGGACACCCCTCCACGAAATAGCTCTGGTTTCCAGTACCAAACCAAACCGGTAAGAAACCGTAAAATCCCTCATCAAGACACAAAGTCCTCCCGCTTTAGCAAACGTCACTGTTAAACAATGCCATTTTTAGGTTACGAGGACTGAAAATCTTCTTTTTCCTTGGAATTGTGATGTATTGCCCATTTCCGTGTATGGGGTTCTTGAGGAAGAGGCTGTACGTGATCAGGCTGCCCTGTCTGCCACCCGGCGTCCCTGGGAGCTGGCAAGAAAGGAGGGACAGGTCGGGGAGAGCACGCGCGCCCCCAGAGACGGCCCCGGCCGCCCGCGCCTGCCCGGGGCCCTCGCCCGTCTCTGGCGGCATCTCCTTCCCCTCATCTTGCGCCCCTCCCCACGCGCTGCCACCACAGAGGCGCGCGGGGACAGAAGCCACAGCTTCTCCCGGAGCAAACAGCACTGCGCCGTGAGGAGGGCACGCTGGGCCCCGGGCCCCTGTCGCCCTCCTCGTCCTCCTCCCACCCGGCCGGTGGCCCCAGGGACATTACCAACGAACCGCGGCTGCCGCGGCCGCGGTCCCCGCAGGGGCTGCCCGGGGTGGGGGTGGGGGGCTTGCTGGGGACGTCTCTGTCTTGCTGCTCTAAGACGGTCCCAGCCACGTGCCTCTAGAAGGTTCCGCCTCCTGCCCCGCGGTTTCGCAGGGCAGAGGGGTGGCCCCTGTGCCCGTCTCCCGCCAGCCGGGCGGCGCCAACTCACACCGGAGCCGGCTCCCGCCGAGAGCCCCGCCTCCGCGCACCGCTCCCTCCACGCCCTCCTGCCGCCCCAGCTCCGGATCAGGCCCTTGGCCTCGGCGCCCCCTGCGTGGCACCCCGCACAACACCCTGTGCCGCCCCGCCTTCTCCCTGGGGGAGGGGGGCGCTCAGAGCCAGCTCCACATCCGGGGCAGCACGGGGTCCTGGGGCGCGGGGGTGGGGACGCGGCTCTCCAGGCTGAGCTCGCGCCCCGCGGGAGCTGGGCTGCTAACGGCGCACCCCTCCCGACACGTGGTCCCAGGGTGGGCGGGAGACCCTGTTCCCGGAAGAGGCTTTTCCTCCAGAGGAGCGGCAGGACGGAGGCCGTCTGCCGCCCCTCTGACTCTTACGAGCCCATGAGAGTTAAAGGATAGAAGCGACTGGAACCCGAGACCCAGGCCCCAGGCGTCCCGGGCTCTCACCTTGGTCTGGATCAGGGCTCTGCAGCGGTGCAGGCGGAAGCCGAGCTCTTCAGGCTCGTGGAGGCCAGGGTCTCCCAGAGTGCGTCCCGGGCCCTCGGAAGGGCTCTGAGGAAGTAAACCAGTGTCAACAGAGGGAAGGAAGATTAAAAGGTCGTTTTCTCTTTTTCACCTGGGCCCTCCGGCAGTCTCCCTGTAAAATGGCAACGTGGCCCCGACTCGGGCTCCGCTGGGGGCTGCCAGCCGCCCACCCCGGCTCACGCGGCCCTCCAGCCAAGGCCCACGGTGCCCTTCTCAACCGAGGTCCTCGCCGCCTCTCCTCCCCCCCTCCCCCCACTGTTTTCCTCCCACAGAGACTCACCAGCCGGGTCACTGTCCAGCCCCGCAGGCCCCCTCCTGGCCAGTGTGGCCACGGCCACCATTCCTGTACCCCGTGTTCACCGGGGCCTGCCTGCCAGCCCCTTCTGTGTTTTCCACTTTTGAAAGTTTCCATAATACTTAAAAAATGGAAAAAGATCTTCGCCAGCTTGGTGCCTGAAAGACGACCATCCTTACAATTTGCGTTTCTTTGATGACTCATGAGCCCTACGGCGTGTAAGTGGCTGTGAGTTGCCTCTCGGTGAGACACGTTGCCTCTGGCCGTGGCCTTCCTGAGCGCGTCCCCGGCCACCGCTCTGCTCCGGCTTGGCTGGCTCCCACCTCAGGGCCCGCCTGGCGGCAGACCCCACACCTCCCCTGCACCCCCCGCCCGCGGCCTTCACAGTGACCCGGCCCCGCCAGAGCCCCGGCACCCAAGCCCACCGCCTCCAGTAGCACCTGTGGGGTGGCTGCGCCCTGCGGCCCCCGGCAGAGTGCACCGCTACATCACCGCGCTGCCAGGGCACCTCCTTCACCGGGCGCCGAGGGCAGGGCTGCGCCTGATGGCCCGTCGAGGAGCTGCCGGAGCCAGACGAGGGCGCCCTGGCTCGCCCTTCCCGCCTTGAGACGGCAGCGTCCCGGCTGCAGGTGCGCGCCGCGCGCCCCGCCTCCCACCCCGTCCAGGAGCGGCGCACAGGGTGGCTGGCAGAGATGCTCGCAGTCCTGCCAGCCCCCAGGAGCCCACCTCCACCCAGGTCATTTCACCTTCTGAGCAACATCTATTCCGAGAACAAGAAGGAAGTTTTCCCGGCAACGGGACTCGCTCCAGAGGCCTCGGGAATTCATCACGGTCCTGGTGCTCTGAAGAGCTCTCCAGAGTTTTCTGGATTCAGAACTGGAAAAGAGCGGCATTAATTACAAAGTAGCCCAGAAGGGCTTCAGACGGGAGGCAAAGAGGGCACCTGACCCTTCAGAACTCTGACCACAGAACCCCGGCTTCTCACCACTTTGTTCGTTTACTCAAGCATCTACTGTCCTGCAAGTGCCCAGCACCGCCCCTCCTCCCGGCTTTATTGCTCTGCACAGAGCACAGCCCTGGCCTGAATGACCAATTTCACCATCACGTGTCTCCTCCGGGGGCAGAAGCCCTGGGAGGCCAGATATTCCGCAGTCTTGTTTCCTGATGATCTCAGGTGCCTAGAACCACGCCAGGTACCACAGAGATGTCCAGAAACTGAGAGGAGCAGATGCCGAGAGGGATAAACACGAGTGTGTGCCGTGGCCCCGCCCTGCTGCTCAGCCTGGCCTCCAGGAGAGAAGGCACGGGCAGGCGCGCAAACGGCTACAGGGGGACAGACTCGCCAAGTGCCGAGTGGCTTCCAGACCACCCCAGAGTAACCCTGACCCTCTGTGTCACCACAGCGTCCAGCCCGGCCCGGTCCCGACACGCAGGACCACCTGTGCCTGCGGGTGCCCCAGGATCACACGGCCCGCCTTCTGCCCTGGACCACGACCTGGGGAAGCAGCATGCCCAGAGGGCACACTAGCCTAGCCACCTGGGCTGTCCTGGTCATCCAGGCTCTGGCTCTGGTCCCCAGGCCTCTGCTGGGGTAGGGGGAGAGTGCTCTAGGCAGGCGCTGGCTGGGACCCCAGCTCGGACCCCGGCCAGATCCTAGGAGAGCCCACCTGCAGAGCTGTCTGACAAAGTCTCCACCTGCCCGCCTGCCCGGCAGCACGCAGGGACCAGGGAAGCTAGCTCCCACACACCTCCACCTCCTCCCTCTGGGGCCTGGGTCCAGCAGGTCCCAGGCTGCTCAGCCTATATTTTATCCACTCGAGCTAAACTGGTTTTTCGCTCAGTGCTCAGTGAAAGGGTGTCTTAGAAAATGGCCGCCCACAAACAAGTGCCTCTGTGATCTCCCTTAGGGACCTTTACTGGGAGTGTCAGCCTTGCTGGCAGCCCCTGGAGCACCGGTGGGCTGACCCTGCGGTGGGCCTAGAATGTCTCCAGGGCACTGGGGTGTCTCCAGGGCACTAGGGGGTCACTCGGTCCAGTCCCCCAGGAGCCCCTGTGCCCGCCACCCAAGCCCACTGGTCCCTCCCTCACCCCCAGCACTCTCACCAAGACCCGAGGAGCTGGCACTCCCTGGCCCACTTTGCTCCGGGTGAGCTGGTGGGGGGCGGGGGAAGGGCTGGACATGGCTCCAAAAGGAGGAGCTGCTGCACCTGTGCCACCCGGTCCTTCGACCCTTGGACCACAGGTGGTGGAACCTCGGGAGGGACGAAGCCCTCTATAGAGGTAAAAACAGAAGACCCCATGCGTCCACCATATCAACCAAAGGCATAAATGCAGAGCTGCCAGAAGACATGTGAGCGCCAATCCAAGTTCATTACCACAGTTTATGCACAGATTCAAGGCCAAGTTTTTCTTCATTGCTTGTTTCTAAGAAACGGTCTAAGGTGGGAACATCTTCAGTTGCCTGTGGGACCGGCACTTCTTGAAAAGCGAACCTAAAAATCTCCTCATAGCTGACAATAGGCTGAAAAACAAGAAAAACATACCAAAATTAGGAGAAATACACACATCATGTCACCTTATTCCAAATGTATAATTTCGGTACAAATGAAATTTGTAAGTGATTAGATACCGTTGCTGCTACTGAAACATGACATGTTCGTTCCCGCAAATCACTGCACTGTACATCGTGCAGTGAACCAGTGTGTGTGGAAAAGTGTGGTTAGGGCGCAATAGTCATAAACTTCATCAGGGACACGTGCACGCAATGAAAATGTGAGCACTGTTGCCCGCGTGTTAATTGGTTGAGAAATCCATTCCTGTTACAATCAACATGGCCCTTCCCGGAAAAGAGATTTGCAGGTTGTGAATTAGTGTGAAGTGCTGGAAGGTGGGTTGTCTGACGTCAGGGTGGGTGTTGGTAGACCGAGGTGGCTGGGAGAGGGGCGTGTGCGTGGTGCATATTCACATGGGCCTCAGTTCAGCAGGTGTGGTTTTCTGCATTCACCTGGGGTTTCCTGCAAAGTTCACATTATGCTTCAATTGTTCCCCGATACAGTAATCGCATTGGAAGACAGTCCTGTCTTCAAAACAAGCATTAAAGCAGAGCTAACTGTATGTACGAAGAGTGGATCTTGTCAGAGGTCCTGGTTTAGAAAACAAATGGACCATCCTTAGAACCAGCAAATCCTTTCCTCCCTTCTCTGTTTCACTTTTGGTGTTTGGGGTAAACCATTTGGGAAGAGAAGGCAGAAAGAGGAAGATGAGAGGCAGTCACACTAAAGGGAAACCCTGGAGGTCAGGGCAGGAAGGGTGGACGGAGCAAGGGGGCGAGTCCTGGGCTCTCCAGGCCACCTCCAGTGCCCGGTCAGTGCATGCACACTGAAATGTGACTCTTGGTGAGGTTTTCTAAATAAGTAGATTGACAACTCAGACGAAAGAAATGCTCTTTCACCACGTGCCCTAAACGGGCCAGGAAAACACGGCCTGGTTGATGGAGAGTGGGCAGACGCTCCCCTCAGGAAGGTGGAGGGAAAGGAAGGTGGGGGTGGGATGAAGCCCGGAGAGAAGCAGACCCCCTCCCTGGCCAGCCCACCAAAGCACAGGAAACACTTCCTGTGCAACATGGCAACGACGAATACTTTAGAAATACCTCAGAAGGTGTGATGGCGCTGGTTCCTGTCACCCCAGGTCCACCCTGGTGAGACTGGTGAGAACCAGGCTCCTTTTGGGCAGAAATGGTTCTCGGCGGCTGAGGTTCTGTGGGCCTCTCCGGGAGCTCAAAGGACTGAGAGAATTGTTCAGACCTGGCTGAGGATTCCCGAAAGCCTTCAAACTCTCCCCAGGCACCGCTGTGTTCCCCTAGGTCTGGACCCCTGGCGGAGGCAGACAAGCCCTCTCCGCTGCGCCCAGAGATCCTGGCTTCCCCATCCCCATCGGGCGGGGGAAGGAGGGAGCGGGAACTCGCCCACCCCACAGCGTCACCGCCCTGTGTCCCAGGTGCCGAGCCTGCACCGCTGTATTCAGAAACCCGGCAGAAGGAAACCCCGCCTGCTTGCTCTGCGAGGTCACTCAGAAACGCGCAGAGAGGGGGCACGTGGCCAGGTGCTCCCCCCAGCTCCCGCTGGCCTTGCATGTTGGTGCCGCCAAGCCCGCATAGACGCGATGGGAAGATGCTCAGGAGACATCCACACCGCTGTGCGGGAGCTGCCCGGGGCTGGACAGGGCCCGACGGGGTTGCCTGCTCGCCCACTGCCCAGCGGCTGCCGGCGGCTCCCTCGGGAGTACGGATGGGCTGGTGTGGGTCCACTGTCGCTGCGGAACGGACGCAGACCGCATACACAGGCTGGTCACCCAGGCAAAAGTGATCGGAGCCGCTGCCCGGCTTCTTCCTCCACGCGTCTGGGCGAACGGTCCAGCACAGGGGCGTGTCCTAGAGACCAACCAGGTGCTGGGGGTCAGCACTGCCTGGGAGGGTGGACGAACTGCGGGGTCCTGCCTCGGCCGCCGTGGGCAGGGGTCTGCGAGGCCCAGTCTGGCAGAGCCGGGGAGAGTCCGGGCGCCCGAGGGAGGGCGGCGCGCGGGGGTCCCCGAGAGTTGGGTCGGGGGCTCGGGTAGTCCCCTCGCGGGGCGGGCGGGGGTCCGAGGCGGCCGCTGACGACCACGATCGGGCCTGGCCTACGGCTCCCGAGGGGCGGACTTGGAGCGCGCTGGGGCCCCGGCGTCCGGCTCGGGCCCGCACCCACCTCGGCCAAGTCTCCGCCTCCGCCCGCGGGCGCAGCAGGCTGCGGGGGGTCTCCTCGGCCTGCGCTGGACAGTTGCCCGGCAACGACGCGCGACTGTCCAGCTTCCGTCGTCTGCAGCCCTGGCGTCAGTGCGCCGGCGCCGCGCGGGGCGTGGCAGCGCCAGGCCCCGCCCCCGCGCCGGCGAAGTTCTGTGAGCGTAGGGAACGGGCTCTCCGGCTGTACCCGACCTGGGCGGGACCCGTCACCCCCGCGCCTTTCAGCCGCCGCGCGAAAAGCCTCTGGTTAATTAGGCGACTCCTCGTGCTGCCACCCAACGTGGAGCGGGCGCCCTACACGCCCCGCGGCCGGGAGCGAGCAGGCGCGTGCTGCCGCCAACGTCCATCCCCCCAGCCCCGGCGGCCAGCTGCGGCCCTCCGACCCGGGCCGCCCTGGACGCCCTCTCGTGCCCCTGCCCCGCCTCAGTGGGGATGTGTGTAGCTGTGCCATCTGTCTTGTCAAATCCTGAATCCCCAGAAGCTAGTACTTCCAAGCGTGGGCCTCCCGGCAGGCAGGAGCCGGGGCGCGACCCCCTCCCTCTCGGGTCCCATGTAGTGCCCTGATTCTCGGCCTGGTCACCAGCCAGCCCCAAGGCAAAGCAGGGCCAGTCTGGGCCATGGACCACCAGCCCCTCCTGCTGCCACATGCCCCAGGGCAAGGGCCGCTCATGGGCTAGCCCTGCCCTCCTGCTAGCTCCTTTCCCAGGCACTCCTGGCCTTTCCCCATCTGCCTAAATCAGCCCTCCGCAGATGCGGCCATCAGGCCCCCGGCTGAAGCCCTGAACCATACACGGTCTCCCAGTCTACCTTCGTGCTCAGATTTCTCCACCCTGGGACCTCCTGGGGACCTCCCTGGGCCCTGTCCGGTTTGCATGAATCACCTGCTCTCTCAATGGTCCTTCGCAGCTAAGCTACCGAAAATTTCAATTTTAAAAATTACCAGATGAGATCGTTCTCTGAACCCCGGACCTTAGCCATCTGCCCCATCCCCTGCTTCCCGAGGGGCACAACGGCCAGCAATGCAGTGTTGGAGCAATGCAGTCAGACTGCCCAGTGCTGGGCAGTCACTGGGGTGACCCTGCAGGAAGGTGACCAGACACCGGCTCTCTCTTGCCTCGACGTCACCCAGGGAGATCGGTCCTGTGCTGTCCACCCACTGCTCGGACCCCCTCATTCACTGTCCTTGCCATCCTTACAGTCCAGGGGCTGGAGAGGGGTAGGAGGGCTGTTGTCTTCGTGTCCCGGTGAGGAAACTGACGGCCAGGCGCGAAGGCCCGAGTAAGAAGTGTTGCTGGAGCTGGAGCCAGCTCTCCAGACCCTCGGCAGCTCCCCACGCACCGTCTGGACCTCAGTGAGGAGTGAGGATGGCACTGTGACCCTCAGGGGACAGAATGAGGTGACCCGACAAGACACAGGCCCGCGGGTGGGTTGCTCTGCATTATGTGGTGTGGTAGCTGAATAAAGCCTCCTGCAGGAGCCCCTGCTGATCCCCAGAACCTGTAGGGACTCTACGGACATGATCAAGTTACGCCTCTCACGATGGGAAGAGGGTCCCGGGTTACGCCATTGAGTTCGATGTCATCACAAGGGTCCTTACAAGAGGGAGGCAGGAGGGTCAGAGTCTGAGAGAGAAGACAGCGGGACGGAAGCAGAGGTCAGAGTGATGCAGGGCCACCAACCAAGGAGCGCAGGTGGCCTCGGAAGCTGAAGAAGGCCAGGACACGACCTGTCCTGAAACAGATCCCCAGGAGGAATGCAGCCCTGCGACACCGGAACTGTAAGGGAATAAATGAGAGTTGGTTTAAGCCACTGCCTCTGTGTGTGTGTGTGTGTGTGTGTGTGTGTGTGTGTGTGTGTGAGTGTGGTTACACCTGGCTGACCCCTGGCTACGCCTCTAAGGAGGTGCTGCGTTGGGGGAACCAAGACTCAGAGGAGGCAGCAGAGGTGATCCCGACATTGGGTACCGTGCCCTGGATGCAGGAGTGGGTGGGGGAATCCCAAGGAGCTGACAGGTGGCCCCTGGCTCCTCAGGCCGGCGTCTGGGGGCTCTGGGCATGACGTGGGGCGGAAGCCGAGGGCCAGGCCTCCAGGTGGCTGGGCAGGGCAGGCAGCTGTTGAAGTTTGAAAGGCTTCACGTGCTGGGGGAGACTGGCCAGAGGGGGCAGGTCCCTATTAAAGTGGGGGTGCAGGGGACACAAGCCACGACTCGCGAGGCGCTGTGCGGGCTGGGCACAGCGTGGTGAAGAGAGAGCCCATGTGGCCCTCCCAAGCTGCTCGTCTGTCAACACCTCGGTGCAGCCCTGCACCCCAGCCCTGCTGAATGGTGGTGTGGGCAGCTTCTCCTCTGCCATTGCCCCACCAAGCCTCCCCTGACACAGCCTCAGGAAGAAGGGGCCGGCTGCCGCTCCGCCTGGAGCCCCACGGTATCCTAGCAACTCTGCACGTCACCCGACGAGCCATGGGGAGGGCCACTCGCTCCAGGGAGCACCTCGCTGGTCCGCTCCTCAGCCCTGAGTCCTTAGAGTGAGTCAAGGAGGACGCCCGTCCCCAGGCCTGGAGTGGGCACTCAGCTTGGGGGAGAGTGAGGCAGTTAGAGGGGGGCAGCAGACCTGGAGCCCTGCGCCCGCCTCTGTGCGGAGAACTGGGTGGGAGGGCAGATGGCAGTGGAGGACGACCCAGGCGCCCCCACCACCTGTGTGCCCCTCCGGCTGCGCCGGGCTGGGCCAGGGACAGTGGCAGAGCTATTCTTCCTTATGCTGCCACGGCTGCTGCAAAGAGGCATCAACCACTGATGCTCTGGGCATCCCTGCCTGCCCGGAGGGCAGCCAGCCAGGTGGGTGGGGCAGGCCTGGGGCTCTGCTGAGGAGTGGGGGCCTAAGGAGCTACGCCAGCCAGCAGCCCTGACCCCTCGCCCTGTCCCCAGCAGTGCACTGCACTGCCAGCCACAGCACCTGGGTACCCAGTCTGAGACCCGCGACCAGCGGGCCGGGCCAGGGCTGGGGTGTGGCGCCAGCCTCCCTGGCACGGTGCTCCTAGGGAGGGGGTTGAGCAAGTGCGGGCCAGCAGGAGAGAGCGCGGGCCGCTCACAGCCCCCACAGGCCGCCCCCCACAGGGGTGCCCCTCAGAAATGATGCGGGGCCTTGTGTGTGCCAAGGGTGGCTGTGAGTCAGCCCGCGTCTCCATGCTTCTTGAGGGGCAGCTATTCCTGAACCATGCCCAGCTGCTGTGGCCTCCGCCAGTGGGGCGTCTGTCCCCAGAGGGGGACCTCAGGACGGGCTGGAGTGGAGCGTGACGGCAGGAGCTCCCGGCTGCGCAGGGCTCTGCGGCAGGCGCCCGGCCAGGCTTCAGCTGGGCGGTAGGGAGGGCAGGGGTCAGGCACAGATGGGCCTCGCAGGTCCTACCCGGGCAGCCTTCTCCCCATCGGGCGCTGTGACCCCGGGGCCAGGCCGGGGTTCCAAGGCCCCCACGGGTGGGAGGAGGGATTCGTTGGAGGAGGCAGGGCCCAGCCTGGCTGGCCTGGGGGCTGACTCCTGGGCAGTCTCCCTCTACACAGCTGCAGTCCGCCATCTGTGGGGTACACTGCCTGAGGGACCACACCTTTCCAGAGATGAAATGGGCCTACAGGGCCCCCGGTGGTACATAGGGGTGTGCACAGCGGGTGAGGCCAGCCCTCTGCCTCAGGGGACACAAGAGAGGGGAAGGGGCAACCCCTTGGCCGGGGCGGGGGTGTCCCTGCCTACCCTCATCCTGAATCTGGGGCCCTGAGCTAGTATTGAGTCAACTCCCTGGCTGCAGAGTGAACTCGGCCCCAGAAGGAAAATGTAAGCCCACCCAACCCTCACCAAGCCCAAAGGCAGAAGTGGCCCCAGGGAGGGTCCCTGCCTCAGCCTCCCCCAGGCCCCAGCTGGCCTGGATTCCCAGGGAGCACCCAATTGCCCAAGGACTGTCCCCAGAGGGGCCAGCGGTGCCCACCTCCACTCTCCCTCAGTGGCCACGTGAGACCCGCTCCTCCTGGCCTCTGTTTAGGTGGGGCAGCCCCCTGGCCTCCCCTCCCCCTCCCCACAGAGCTGACAGGAGCCACCACAGCCCTGTGTGCACCATGCTGGAAAATCAGGATATATGTCACACAGGGTGAGGCCACTTCAGCTGAACGGGGCCCAGGAGCCACACGACTTATCCAAGTTCACATGCCTAATTGGGCAGGGGGACAGAGAGCTTGTGCTGACTGCACAGACTGCCCCTTGTTCCCAGGCCCACAAGGCCAGAGTCACACACACAGAGGACAGGCAGGCTGAGACCCCCGACAGGCCCGAGCAGACGCCAGACACACCCAGGGACACATACAGCTCTCTCCCTGTGCCCACAAGTAACTGATTCCCATCCGGACCGAGTAGGGCAGGGTCTCGGGCCCCAGGGCAATGCTGCCTGGCCTGAGAGAAGACACCAGGGCAGGAGGGGTGAGACCCAAGCCCCGATGTCCCCACCTAAAGGACAGGGCTGTGCCCCGTCATGCCACGGGCTCGAGAGACGGGAGGCTGCCAGGGCCTCTTCCCGGCAGTGATGTGTGTGTCTGTCTGACTGTTTGCTGGAAGGCCGCCCGGCTGCAGCCCAGCTAACGGGAACTGCCAGGCATGAGTCGTCCCGCTGGGCAGGCTCACCTGGGCCCTGCCAGCTGTGCGGATCCCTGAGTGAGCCCAGGAATAAGTAATGTGCTCCGTGTGTGCTCCGTGTGTGCGCTGTGTGCTCCGTGTGTGCGCCGTGTGCTCCGTGTGTGCTCCGTGTGTGTGCTCCGTGTGTGCTCCGTGTGCACACTGTGTGTGTCTGCGTCGTGTTGTGCATGCCCCGGCACGTGGGCCTGAGTGGGTGCATGTGTATGAGCGTGTTCCCAAGCATGTGTGTGTGCGCGCGCGTGCGTGTGTGTGCCTGTCTCTGGGTGCATGGGGACATATCCAAGTAGACCTGTATCTGTGTATTGGTGTCAGTGTGTGACATCTCATCTACAAGCGTTTGTGTGTCTGTGTCATGTGTGTGTCTATGTGTGTCAAGTCTGTGTGTCTGTGTGGTCCTCCTATTTCAGCCTGGCCCCTTTCTGCCCCAGGAAAAGTTGATTGTGTGTGTTTCATCTGCCCCAGCACTACCGGCACCGTTTCAGAGCAGCCCCCAGGAATGTGCTGGCCCCGGCTCTTCACCCCCACCCCAGCAGGACCCACACTCCCCAAGGGGCCCTTCCTCAGGTCTACGCCAGGCTGGGCCTCAGGTAACCCCCTACTTCCTCGGAAACAGAGCTCTCCCAGGCATTCCCACTCCCTGCCCACACCCCCAGACGTGCCCCGTTGCACACGTCTGCACGACACCCAAGCTGCAGCCAAGGGTGGCCCCTAAACCTCCCCAGTGGTCTTCCAAGTCCCCTCTGCCAGCTTCCGGAACATCCAGGACCCTTCTCCCTCATCACAACCCTGCCTCGGTCCAGCCCCCACCCTCTTGCGGGGCTCCTGACCTCCAGTACTGTGCCCCTAAGGACATCCCCCAGCCACCTGGTAGTCAGCCCTGCTGCCCCCTGCCCCCAACCCCACCGAGCCTAACTTTCAGCGGTGTGAACCAGCTTCGGCTCTCTTACTCCGTCTGTCCTCTGCACACACACTACTGCCTTGCTTCGGTCCAGAACACTGTTCCCTACTCCTGAAGTCCGAGCTTAGACTGTCTGCCCGGAGACTTCCAGGACCCCTCCCTACCCACCCCCACCATGGCACCATGCTACCCCGCTGCGCACACCTCCAGACCAGGAGACCCCAGGGCCGGGCTAGTGGAGTCAGATCACATGCCGTGGCCTCCCTGGGCTCCGCTGCCCCTACGCCCTCGCCCAGGGTGCCCTGCTCCCCAGCTTGTGACTGAAATGTCTTGTCTCCGGACTGGGAGGCAAGACTGCGGCGCGCAGGTCAAGTCCGGGAGTCTTGGCGCGGCGTCCGGGGACCGCCCCCGGGCCCCCCCGACCCCCCTGGGGAGGCGTCCAAAGTCAACACTCAGGACTCTGTTGGGGCGCGGGGCGGGGCCAATCTAGTGGCGGGGCGGGCCTGCCGCGGAGCCTGTGCCGGTGATCGGACTGGAGGTGGGACGTTGGCGGGGTCCGGACTGAGAGGCTGGGCCTTAGTGGGCGGGGCCTGGGTCAAGCCGGTTCCCGGCTAGACAGGGGCGTGGCGTGGTCACTAGGGGGCGTGGCCTGGCGGACAGCAGCCAATGGGCTGAATGAGGCCGGCAGCTCCGCCCGCGCTCGCTCCGCAGTGGCTGGGCTCGGGCTAGGCTGGCCCGGGCGGGGTCCCGGCGGCGGCGGGGTTGGGGGCGCGGGCTCTGCCCGCAGTCCGCGGCCTGCAGCCAGCGGCATCGCAGGGCAGCGGAGGCAGAACGCTGCGCTCGCCCGCACCCTGGCCGTCCGCGCGGCGGAGCCCGGATCTGCGACTGGACGCGACGGGCCGCCGCCGGCCAGCACCGCCCGGCCGCCAAGATGTGCGACTGCTTCCACATGATGCTGCCCACCTGGCCCGAAGCCCCCGGCAGCGGTGCGCCTCCTCCCCGCCTGCAGCCCGCTCCCCTCGGGGCGGGTGGGCTCCGCGCGGGGCGCGCGCCGGGCGGGTCCTGGGGCGCGCGGTGCGGGTGGGCTGCGGCGCCGGCCAGGGTGGGGGAGCCTCCGGGACCGGCCCGCGGTCTCGAGCGCGTTTCTGCGCCTCGGGGGCTGCTCGGGTCTATGCCTCCCGCGTCTCGTCTCTTACCTGTCCCTGTCCCTTGGCCTCCCACCCCTCTCCATCCCTGCCGCTCACTTTGTTTCTCTGGGTCGCTGACTCGCCTCTACCACCCTGTCACTCCTCGCCTCTCTCTCTGTAACTCACTGTCTGTCTCTCCCTCTCTGTCAGCTGTACCCCTGCTGTAGCCCTCTGGGACGTGTGCTGTCCCTAGAGGCAGCCGCCTGGGGCGGGCCGCACGTGTAAGTGGGGCATGACTGCCGTGAGTCGGCAGGCGGTGGGAGCCTGCCGCCAGGACTGCCCTCTGATCTGCTTTTGGGGAGAGCAGTCTGGCTGGACCAGGAGTTAGGCTTGTTGGCTTTGGTCCAGGACTGCTAGGCTGGGCTGGGCTGGGTCCAGCGTGTGGCTGCTGTGTGCTGGCTCACTGGCTAGGTGGTGGCTGAGGTCTGGGGCTTGGTGAGGGGCCTGAGTGGGGTCAGAGCTCAGGCCACAGGGTCCCCCAGTTCTGAGCAAGGGTAGGTGGGGGTTGCCCATGGGGCAGGACCCCTCCCTCTGCACCTCGGGCCGCAGAATGAGAACCAGGTGCTCTGTCTGTCCCTGCACTGGGCCTGGTTCCAGGGTCTGGGTGTCTCAGCATCGTGGAGGGCAGGGTGGGGTGGGTCAGGGACAGTCCTTCCAGCCCAGGGTCAGTAATGCCGCAGCCTGGCCACACCCAGGACACCTGGCCAGCTGCCAGCAAGGGGGGCTGGGGCCACACTGCATTAGCACGGGCGGAACCCCACTCCCTGGGGAAAGCGGAGATCGATGATGACGGCACTGCTGTTGCAGAGGGGGTGGGGCGCCCCTTCAGCTGCAGCAGGAGCCCCCAGGGTCCCTCCTGTTGCCCATTAATCTGGTTAGCACTGAAGCCCAGCTGACCTCCTGTTTCGGCCTCCCTTGCCCAGGTGGGAAGCCAAGGCACCCCGATTCTCCCTGGACAGCCAGCGGGAGAATGATGGGTCCCTAGCCCCCTCCTCCTGACTGTGGCGGGCCTGGCCCACATCCCTGGGAATCTGCCGCGTCACAGGGAGAGGAGCGGGGCCCAAAGGACTTGGGGCCGTTGCTCTGCCTCGCATCCCACAATGGCCTTCTCCTCACTTACTGGCCGCCTGGAGACTCCCAAGCTGCAGGGTCTCGGGCCATCTTATCCACCCTCCTGCCTTGCAGAGGCCTGTGCTGGGAGCACCTCCCCAGCTGAGGCCCTCATTCTTACTCTGACGTGTGGTTCTCTGGCCTCTGGGGCAGTTCTTCCTTGTGTCCAGCCTGCAAAACCATCCCCTCTTAGGGAACAAGGTCAGTGGCTTTCATGGGCGTTGGCAGGAGACCTGGCCCTGGGGGGTTGTGTCCAACATGCAGATTCCCAGGCTATCCCCATCCTTCTGAGGGGGCCAGGGAACATGCATTCCTAATAAAGAGCCATGGGGATTCAGTCCAGGCATTTTCCAGCTGCAATTCCCTCCTAGCAGGCCAGAGATGGGCAGGCCCTCCCCGTCCCTCGTGTTTCTGCCCAGCCCACACCTGCCCTCCTGGACCAGTCCCTCCAGGTCCTCTGAAGACCCCTCCCACATCCTGTCGGTGCCCCAGACAGGGGCCCGGGGGAGGGAGCCATGTCTGGTCCAGCCTGCATTCGGAGGCTGCCCCCTGGTGGCTGTTCTGGGAACACACCAGCACAGGATCCGCCTAGCCTCCCTGTGCCTGGCCAGTCTGAGTAGCACCCGCGCACCCCCACCCCACTACTGCCTTCCCAGGCGACCTCCACCTGGAATGGGCCCCCCTTTCCTATCCCAGGGGCAGCTTGTTCCTTCCCGAGACAGAGCTGGGTCTTAGGCAGCTAGACTACTGATAGGGAGCCCCCAACTCCCAGGCTGGGCCTCTGTCCTGCACCTTCAATCCCCTGGCTTGGCCTGAGGCCCCTCCCACACCCACCCTGAGAAGCCCCCACAAGGGTCAGAGAGCCCCAGGAGCAGATGACACCATGAGGCGTATCTGGGTGGTCTCTCCCTGGCAGGGGGCCACGGCAACACTGGGGCCTTTCCTGAAAGCAGTGCAATGTCGGGCACCCCCTGTGGTGGCTTCACCCTTCTGAACAGGGCCGGTGGCCTCTGCACAGGCCTGGACTCTGGGCTATGGGCTGGATCTCGAATCTATGAACAGGAGTGACCATGGCTGCTCACGGCCCAGGCAGGGCAGAGAGGTAGAGCTGTGTAGCCAGGGAGGCCAAGGGGTGGCTCCAGTGAGCAGTCCAAACTGGTGGCTTTGCCTGGGTTGTCCACACTGGCAGAGGGCTGTGTCCCCATTTTGCAGACAAGGGACACTGAGTTTCAGAGCAGTGAGGCAGAGCCCCGAACCAAAGTGGAGCCCCTCTGGTCTCCACAGGGGCCAGAGCAGCCATGCCACACGCTCTGATGCTGCCCTGCCCCACCAGGCAGGGGGCCCACAAGGCCGAGCACAGAGAAGAGGCCTCAGAGGCCATCCTGGGCAGGAGTACCGACGCTCCAGACACTTTAATGAGGACGATTCTGAAAGCCACCGCTGGTGATAGCATACGTGTTCCTGACAGCACCCCCACTTCTTCTCTTTGTGGAGAAACACTCTGGATAGCCTAGATCCAGCCTCAGGAAGCAGGGTGGGGCCCAGGAGTGGATAGGAGGGTCCAGTGCCCCAAACCACCTGCCTCCCACTGTGCGCCCGCTCCACCTGGGGCTCATCATGGCCTTGCCCTTGTGAAGGCCATGGCCTTCTCTCCCTCTGGCCAGTCTTCCATCCTGGGCCCAGCCAGGAGCTGCCTCTTCCAGGAAGCCCCCTGGATTGCTCTCCTTCAGACTCCAACCCTCTCTCTATCTTCTCTTGTGACTGCCTTTGCTGAAAGGCTGTGTTTCAGGTTCAGACTGGGGCTGCTTTGCCTGGGTGTGGGGAAGTGGAGGTGCCAGCGAGGAGAACCCCAGGGAGGTGGGGTGGGGAATGGGCCATCTGGGAGCCCCCGCCCCCCATTTCAGGGGTGAAAAGCCCAGATTTCCCCAGCTTGGCCCTCTGCCTGGACAGGGGCAGGAGGAGGCAGACCCTACACCTAGGGCTAATGCGAAGCGGGGTTGCCTGTCCACCCACCCACCCATCTGTGCATCCCAGGGGCCCTGGGCCTTAGATGTTCACACATTGGGGAGCAGGGATTCACCAGTGTTCATTCATCAAAGGTGAGACAGGTGGGGCTTCTGCCATCAGTGCCACCTCGGTGCACAAGGAAGTCAGGGAGGGCTTCCAGGAGGAAGGGCTGTCTGATGCGGCATCGTGTGCAAGAGGCCTGGAGAGAATGTTGACTGGGGAGCAGCAAGTAGCTTAACAGGGTGGGTCTGGGGATGGGGGTGGGGGTTAAGGGTGGAGAGGTGTAGGGACCTTGCTGTTAGGCGGGAGGGCTGTGTTCCAAGGGCACCGGGGAGCCTCGGAGGGTTTCAGGGCAGGTCCCACGGGAAGGGATAAGCCCAGTAGGGCGGAGGAGGGGCATCGAGGAGCTGAGGCTGAGTGGGGAGGGTGGACGGGAGCCTCAGCTGGACACACACGAGAGCTGGCCACACTCCCCTGAACCCCTTCCCCATTCTAAGGGCAGCTGCCCCTTTTGGCCGGGGTCTGGTCACACCGGGTGCCTTCAGGGGCACCTCTAGGCCCTGCCTGCCCGCCTTGCCTCTTCCTCCAGGTTTCCCTTTGTTTTTCTTTTTTTTGGAGGCACAGGCGGCTGGGAGCTAAAGGTCCACCTCGCTGGGATAAATATTTAATAGTCAGAAGCACTTTCTAAAATGGAAAGATGGAGCTGGGCCCAGGAGGCCTGAGGGGCCAGGGCAGGGTGGGAGATGGCGTCCCACCGTGCCCACTGCTCACCTGGTTCCTGCCCTGCGGGGAGCCGGAGGACCCAGTGTGTGTACCCGAGGATGAGGGGCGGCATTGGGCCCCTCCCCAGAGAGCTTGGCCGTAGAGACTCGCCGGCGCGTCACGCCCAGGGCTGCTGGTGGAGCGGTAGGCGGAGCTGTGGCTCCCAGCCGCCAGCAGAGGCGGGCTTTCCACCTTCTTAGCTGGTTGAACCGCCAGGAGTCCCGGGAAGGTCCAAGATGGGCTCCTGCCCGGACACAGCACCGGATGTGGGTGTCCATTGCCGAGAGGATGGCCGAGGCTCAGAAAGGAGTGGGCCAGGAAACCTGGGGTGGGGTCCTTATTTGGGCCTCCCTGTCACAACAGTGCGGTGACAGGCTCGCTCAGCCCCGTTGTCCACTGGAGGGTCCACCCAGGTGACGGTGTCTGCGTGGGCTGGAGGCCCCGGAGGTGAGGCCCCGCTGGGCCAGGTCAAGGCTACTTTGTTTGGGGCTCAAGCCTCCGGCTGGCTGCCCACCCCAGGGTGGGGGTCAGACCATGGGCTGCCCATACTGGGCTCTGGGTGCCCCACCCCTCCTACTCCTCCCCCGACCCTGGCTGGTGCCCTTGTTTCCCAAGAGCTGCCAGCGCTGCCAGACCCTTCCGGGCGGGAAGAGGGTGGCCTCCCACCAGGCGCCTGAACGCAGGACCCCTGCAGGCGGCTTCCCCCGCACCCCCGCCCCAGCAGGGCTTGCTCCTGGGCGGCAGCACCTGCGGGCTCCTCCGTGACACATGCCCTGGGAATGCCACGCTTGCCCCGACCTCCTCGCCAGCTGATTCGCTAGCAGCTGCCCCTGGCCCCGCCCTTTCCCACAGTGACTCCAAGGGCCCGGAGTCCTGGCGGCTCTGAGCTACGGCTGCCGGTGCAGCGGGGGTCGGCGGACGCGTGCTGGGCAGCCTGCATCCAGGCCTGGAGGTGTGGCAGCTCAGCAGCTGCCCCGGCCAGCGTCCCTTCGGCTGGCCCAGCACCTGCCTGGAGCCAGGGGCCCGGCAGGTGGGGTCCCCGGGAGCCAAGGTGGGTGGACAGGGCCTCCTCACCCAGAGCCCTTATCCGCTGGGGAGCCAGGTACACCCCTGCGGGACTGACGCCAGCCCAGGGGCGGGGTGAGGAGTGGCCCCCTGACTCTCGCCGCTACCGGATCACAGTGGTCCCGACCCAGAGCCCCGTGCCAGCAGCTGACTCCTTCCCTTCCCAGCCACTTCCCATCGCCCTGGAGCTGCCCCCGCACAGCACTGCAAGGGCTGCTGGCGCTGGCCTCCCGAGGGAGCGAGTCCAGGGTCTGAGCTAGGCGGGTGGATGTTGGAGTCTGGAGAGGGCTTGTGGGGGGCGGGGTCAGAGCATAGGGTGTCGGGGAGAGTGTGGCTGAGGCCTCCTCCAGCCAGTGGGTGGGGGGTGTCTGGCCGCAGGAGGTGGGAGCCCGGCCGAGGCTGTCACAGTGGTCCAGGGCCCGGTGGCTGGCCGCAGGGGAGGTGGTAGAGGGTTCAGGAGGATGGGGGACGGCTTGATTGTGATGGAGCGCCCAGGCCCAGAGGGGACGAGGCGGGGTGACCCTGCTCCGTGCCAGCGTCTACCCCCGCCTCCCAGCTGAGTCAGCAGGCCCGGCCCTGCCTGGGGGCGGGGGCGGGGCGTTTGGGGGTGTCGGTAACAGTCTGGTGGGGTGTCAAGCAGTAAACAAAGAATTCCCAGGTGAGAACAGTGTGGGCCAGTGGGGTAGGTGAGGTCACTGGCCCGCAGGCCTGGCCGGTTTCCTGTCTCAGTGTGACTAGAGTCTTTTATGACCATTAGGTTTTCAGGGGGGACAGGCCGGGGGGGCCCTGGGTGCTTTTCCTCCTTCAGGCCTCTCACCCAGTGTTCCCAGCAGTGCCGGGAACTGGCCTCGAGCTGGTGGAGCCCTCTGCCTACCCGGGAGCCCTCCGAGCGGCCGGGGGCCTTCCCCTGCTGTCACCCCCCCTCAGGTCGCTCCGGGCTTCCCCTGTCCTGGTGGGGGCCCGGCCTCCAGGCAGCTGCTTTCGGTGCCTGTTGCCCTCAGCAAGGAGCCCTCAGCTCTGCGGCCACCATTGCAGGCCTGGTGTGTCTGGTGGGGGTGTAGGTGCAGGTTCGGGCTGACCCATCGCCACCCTTGAACCCCAGCCTGGGCCCCTCAGCTGTGCCAGCCTGCTCCGACCTGCTTGTGGGATGCAGGTGCCCGCAGCCAGCTGGGCCCCACCCCACGGGGCTGTGAGGCGCAGGGCGGGGCAGCTCCCGGACCAGCAGCAGATCTGCAGATAGGCCTGCCGGGCCTGCCTGGGCTCCTGGAGCTGGGAGGGGCCTTGGAGCCAGAATCCACGTTCTCCCGCCCCCCTCAGTGGTCCCCCAGGGCAGGGGCTGGGAGTCCTGGGGGCAGAAGGGTGAGGTGACAGGAGGGGGCAGGCCCGGCAGGTGGGGTCTGGGGAGCGGGGGAGTTGGGCGGTCTTCGGCACGTGTTCCTTAGCTGCCACTTATATCCAACGACTGGGGAGGGGGTGGTTAAAACTGCTGGTTCCGGGGACCCACCCTCGAAGGGCATGGGCAGGGGGGCAGTGGCCAAGGCCACCTTCCCCAAGGCCACTGGCCCAGGCCGCGGGTGGGCTTGGTCTGGTCCCGCTCTGGCCTTTGTGGCCTTGGCTGTGGAAGGGGCTGGCTGTGCCCTGGGCAGTGGCCTCAGCGGAGCCTGAGGGGCCGTGCAGCACTGAGGCTCCAGAGGGAGCAGTAGCCTGTGCCCATCCTGGGTCCCTCCTGGAAGGGCCTCCGTCCCCGCCTTGGGCTACGCCTCCACACCCCTCCCCTGTACCCCCAGCCCGACAGCGCTCAGCCTCTGTCCCAGGCTCGTGCACAGCCTGCCGGAACGGTCCTGTGTAACATCTGAGTCTGTCCACACAGCAGGACTAGACTGGACCGGGGCGGTGTTAGTGACTCACACATCCCGAGCTGGGCGGTGTCTCCTCGCCCAGTCAGCTGCTCGACCTGGGGGGGGCGCTCTGGGGGAGGGGTGGGGGCCTGGCCCAGCTGTGGGGGCCTGTAAGGGGACCTGCCCAGTCCCTCTGGTAGGGCGAAGCTCTTGGCACCACGGAGAAGGGGGCCTGTGGGCGGGGCGGTGGAGGGAGGGGCCATGGAGGCGAGGAGTGGGGAGGACGGCCAGAGGGAGCTGCAAACCTGGGATCTTCGCCTCTGGGCAAGTTGGGAGGACGTCGGGCTCGGTAAGTGGCTGCGCTGTCTTCTGTGCCCACCCTGCGCCCCCTGTCCCCTGCCTTCCTGGGTTTAGCCCTGGGGCACCCGATCACCTCACCACCCAGCAGGTGGAGGGTGGGGGCACAGGGGTGGGGGGTGCCAGAGCCGGGCCGGGCATCTCCCTGACTCTGCCCTGCTTCAGCTCCAGCCGATATTGGAGGGTGCCCAAGGGCACCAGCATGGCCATTTCAGTCCCAGGACAGGCAGATCCCCAAGGCTGGACCGTGTGGCCTGCAGGGGGTCCTCAGAAGATGGCCGTTTGGTGCACTGGGAGCCCTGGGGGTGGGGTGGGAGGGCGCTTCAGACACGCTTACCTGCAGGTGCCAGGGGGGGGGGGGGGGGGGCCCGTGGTGGTGGGCTGCCCTGTCACAGGGTCACACCATGCTGGGCATCTAGGTGCTGGCCTTTCAGCCCAGAGAGAAAGAGACTCGGGCCCGCTGGTCCTGTTGGGGTGGACAGGAGGTGGGGACGCTCCTTTCGGCTGCCGGGCCCAGGGAGGTGGTGGACTGGCAGGCCTGCATCAGGTCTCAGTGTCTCCAGGTGCAGGAGGAGAAGCGCCGGGCCCACCTGCTGCCCCTCCCAGCCCTCGAGACCCCACTGCGCCCTCAGACTGGGCGGGACTCACCTTCCCTTCCTCTGCCCACCTGTGCCCAGCACTAGCGTTCACCTACTGGGGGCCGGGCTCTGAACGTTTGTGAGACTGTTCTAGGGACCAGGGACCAGGCAGTGGCCAGAGATGATGACAGGGTGGCCAAGCTGGACCGTGAGATGGCGGAGGAAACTGCATGTGGAAAGGACAGAGGTCGGGGCAGCGCCTGCTCTGGAGCTCAGCTCCGAAGGTCTGGGGCCCAGGCAGCAGCGGTGCAGACCGGGGAGGCTGCCGATATTGGCGGGCCAGGCAGACTGACAGGCCGGAGAGGGCGATGGGAAAACCTGGTTGCAGCTGCGGCTGCAGTGGCAGTGGCTGCGGGGTGGGTGAGGAGTCCTGGCCCCCAGGCCCGGGCAGGCCGAGGCTGGTTCCTGGGCCTTCCCGAAGCCTTGGAGGCAGAGCAGGAGCCTGGGATGCCCCCCTGTGCAGCAGGCTTATCTTGAGAAATGCTGGGGAGGCGGGGCGGGCCCTCGGCTGCCTGTGGGTGTTGCTTCAGAAAGTCTGACGGTCTCATGACAAGTCAGCCGAGCTCGGCACTTTCCTCGTGGGGTTCCAGGATGGGGTGAGGCCGAGCGTCCCGTGTGCCCCTGTGGGCACCAGCCTCCAAGCCCGAGGGCAGCATCCCCCGAGGAGGGAGCCTACATCCGGGGCTCCCACTCTCTCGGCTCCCTGGGCCGGCCGGGGGCCTCAGCTGAGGCTGTGCACATTCACACACACACCCAGCACAAGCACGAACACCCCGTGAGCAGACGCCCTCGTGCTCATAAACACACATGCGCACGCGCACGCGCACCCAAGGCTGGACACTCAGGCCACTATCTAGGGCCCTCCTTTGCTCGCAGCTCTCCTCCCCACCGCTCTCACAGTCCCCCAGCCCCACCGCTGCCCTCGTGACACACCAACTTGCGCCCACGCCCAGCCCCACTTGGAGGCTGGAGCTGGGCCCTGGCAGCGGCCAGTTTGGATGCAAACTTGGGTTCTGTTTAAGCAAAACTGCCACACCCACGAGTGGCCCTGCTCTGGGCCCCCTAAGAAGCCCCAGTTGGCTGGGGGCTGGCGGGAGAGGCCCCAACTCAGTCCGGGGCCCAAAGGGCAAGGTGAGTATGGGGAAGTCATCCAGGCAAATGCCCCCTTTCTGCACCCCCTCCACCAGGTCCCCCTCAGCCAGCATCGCACATCTCCTCGGCTCTGCCCCCTCCGTAGACTCACTTCCTGGAGGTCCCACCCCAGAATATTACAATTCCCAGGAGCGAAGCTTTTCAGCTGACGTGGCGCCAACCACCCCCCGCACCCAAGTCCCCCGGTAGGTAGTGTTTGAGGCCATGGAAGAGTTAGGGTGAGGGGCTGGGTGGACACGTAGCCCAACCAGGGTGCTGGGGCCACAGCAGGGCCTTGAGCCTCGAGGAGGGGGGGGAAGGGCATTTGGCGACGTACCAGGTGCCAGCATGTCACCTCCACATCCTTCTCTGTAAAGTGGGGCTTTGGTGACCTTATTAGTCATTATTCAAGGCGACTGCTGGGTCTGGGCTATCTGTGGGGCCAAGGCCAGGCCAGGCAGGCTGTTAGGACACCTCCCATGCACTCAGCGGGTGGGACCCTCAGGACATGGGGACTGTCAGGACAGTGCTCTGGGGGGTACTTGAGTGCCTCCTTTTCCCTCCCCAGGGGCACGTCTGAGGCTGGCAGGGCTGCTGGTGGCCTTGCCCTGTGGCAGGCAGGATTTCCTCCTTCCTGTTTGTGCATCTCGGCCAGGCTCCAGCCAGCCTGGGGCTCTGTCCTAAGGGTGCAGAGGGACCCGGAGCTTAAAACCACAGCCGGGCATCTTCCCAGCGGTCTGACCTTGGGCAAGGCCTGTCCCCGCCTCCCTGAGCCCCGCTTTCTGTTCCTACCTTGGGTGTAGGGCTCTTGCACCCAAGCGGGTGGCTGGGAGGGCAGGACTGGGCCGGGTGGGGGCCCAGAGGCAGGGGCGGTGGTCCAGCTGGAGCAGGGCTGGCTGAGCCTCCCCCGTCCTCAGGTTCCCGGCTGTTAACACCTTTCCTCACCCCTGCCCTGGAGCGGATCTGGGGGTACGGCTTCTCAGGGCCCGGGTGTCCCCACCCGAATTCAGGGCCTTCCACCGCACCGCCCCTGACACACAGCGCCCAGCCCAAGGCCCCGCTGGCTGGCCCGACCGCACAGCCGTTCGGGGTCCCCTCCTCCAGCAGCCGCGGTCCAGAGCCTTCCCAGGTCTGGGCGGAACGCCGCCCTCGCCCCCAGGAACACGCCTGCCTGCCCCGCGCGGAGGGCGGTCCGGGCCTTGTCTTGCTGTGACTCAGAGAAGGCTGTGGGGCTCAGGGGAGGCCGGGCTGCCTTTCTGGGCGCGTCCGCGCAGGTCCGCAGACCTCCCCGCCGCTCTGCCGGCTGCCCCAGCCCCGAGCCCAGGCCGGTGGGGACCCTCCGACACCCCCAGCCGGTCACAGGGCGAGAGAGGCAGCCCCGCAATGACCGGTCCCGGGATGGCCGGGATGGGAGCGCGGCCACCCTGGACTCCGCCCGCCGCGTCTACTCCCCGCGCAGCCCCGCGGGCTGAGCCCCCTCGGGCCAGTGGCTTCCCCTCCCCCAGCCTCAGATTCCTCGTTGCTCACCCACAGCGCGCCCACTTTGCGGCTGGGGGTGAGGGTCTCGGCAGAACTGGAAGGGAAACTGCGGCCGGAGAGTGGGGTCAGCTGCCGTTGCCCTTGGCTTCCGCGCAGGGCAGCGGGCTCGGTGGGGAACAGGCTTTGATCTCCACTGCTCCCGGGGGCGGGGCCTGAATCAGCCTGGGACTCGCTCCCCCCTCCCCGCCGCG
>NW_021703778.1:173629110-173638412 GCF_005190385.1 Monodon monoceros | reverse complement strand
CCCCCCCCCCCCCCCCCCCCCCCCCCCCCCCCCCCCCCGCCTCCTCCACAACCTCCTCTCCGCCCACCTCCCACTCCCTGCGGTCCCTCTGGGCTTCTGGGTGGGCAGAGTAGCCCTCTGACATCCATGGGGAAATCAAGGCTCAGAGAAGGGACAGGCTTGCTCAGGGTCACACAGCAAATTGGCCAGAGGGTAGCAGCCAAACCTGCGCTCCCGCCAGGACTGGACTTCCCCCGTGTGTTCCATGGGGACTGGGACGTGCCTGGTGCCCATGCCGGCTGCCCGGCCTGTGGGACAGGGATTCCCTTCCGGCTCTGAGCCCTGCTGGCTGCGGTGGGTTGGGAGTGGGCACCCATGTCCCCTCCTCACCAGCAATGCAGTCACAGCCACAGACGGTGTGGCTGAGCCCAGGGCCAGACCTAGTGTGAGATCCTGGGCTGCTTCTCCTGGAATACTGAGTACAATTCCGGGGGCACTGGGCCCGGAGGTGCTTGTGGACCGGTTTTAAGGAAGGGCTTTTGTTGTTGAACCATCACAGGACTATTTACGTAGCCTGTTTCTCCTTGTGCGGTGCTCGCAGCGTTATTTCTCTAGGAATATGTCCAATTCCTCTACATTTTCAGATTTATTGGCATAAAGTTTATAATTTCCTCATTTCAATTTTATGTAGAATTTAAACATTTTGGGGGAAAGGTACAAATCATATGTGTGTAGCTGGATGCATTTTCCCAAAGTGGACACACTGGTGTAACCAGTACCCCTTATCCTCACCAGAGGCCTCTCCCCCGCTGGTCTGCCCCCTCCCAAAGGACTTCCAACACCAGTGCACCTGTGAACTGCATGCAGCGGGTTCTGTTTGAGCTCTTTATGTCTAGCTCTATTGCAGCACTAAGTTTGTGAAATTCACCCACACTGTCTGTGGATGCAGTTCATCGGACAGAGACTCCCAAGTTCTTTTCGTTCTACTGTTTTTTTTGGCGGTGCGGCACATCACGTGGGATCTTACTTCCCGACCAGGGGTTGAACCCGTGTCCCCTGCATTGGATTCTTAACAACTGTGCCACCAGGGAAGTCCCTAATTTAATAATTTTAACAATTAATCAGTTGTTTCCTTTAAGGCTAGTGCTGTCCGTGTCCTGGTTAAGAATTGTTTCCCTATCCCCAGTGTCATTTTGGTTTATCTTCCGGAAACTGTATCGTTAAACTTTGGATCTGCAATCCACATGGAATTAATACTTCCTGGGGCTGACCTAGGGGTCGATATCAATATTATTCCCTGTGAATTTCCAGTGGACCTCACACTGCTGACTGAAAAGATCATTACTTTCCCACAGCGCTATATCTGTATGAGTCTGGTTCCGGGACTTTTGTTTTGTGCCACTGGTTTTATTAATAATTTGCATTTCCCTAACGACTAAAGAAGTTGACCATCTTTTCCGTGCTTACTGGTACATCTTCTTTAGTGAAGTGTCTGTTTAAATCTTTTGCCCACTTTTAATTGAGGTTTTTTTTATTTTTTGTCTTTTTCTATTGATTTGCAGAAATTCTTCTGGATGCAAGTTCTTTGTCGGATATATTGAATTTGCCTTTTCATTTTCTAAAGAATGTCTTTCAAGACTAGAAGTATTTAATTATGATAAAATATGATTGATCAGATTTTCTTTTATGATTCACACCTTTTGTATCCTGCCTAAGAAAACACTGCCTCCCCCAAGGTGGTGAAGAATTTCTCCTCTGTTTTCTTCTAGAAGTTTTATAGTTTTAAGTTTTACATTCAGCTCTATGATTCATTTTGAGTTAATTTTTACATGTGCTATGTTGTAAGGGTCTAGGGTTTTTTCCCCAAATAAATATCCACTTGTCCCAGCACCATTGCTGAAAAGACTATTATTTTTCTATTGAAATAACTTGGCTGCTTTGTCAAAAGTTAACTGATCTTACAAAGTGTGGGACCATTCTGGACTTCCTATTCGTTTTCACTGATATTTGTGGTTATACCGTCTTGATTCTGTTGAGAGTCAGAGAAAATACCTAGCTGATTTGAAATGGTCTTAATTATTTTAAATTTACTCACACATTTAAATGAGCCAGCCTATGATCTATCTTGGTGAATGTCCCACGTGCACTTAAGACGAATGTGTACTCTGCTCTTGTCAGGAGGAGTGATCTCCGCTGTGGCCTCATTGGTTGATGGGTGGATCAGCGTTCTTACCTATTCTGTTTTGTAAGGTTATCGATTACTGAGAGGAATGTTACAATCTCTACTGTAATTGTGGATTTGTCTTTTTTGTCCTTTCATTTTTGCCAGCTTTCACTTCAGTGTTTTTAGCCTCTGTTACTAGGTATATACAGACTTAGGTTTGTTATTATTTTTTTTATGAATTGTGCCCTTTATTATTATGAAATGATTGGTTTTTGCACTGTATGTATTTTTTATTTCCTTTTCTTTTAACTTCTTTTTATTTATAGTCCATTTCTCCTAGATAGCATGTAGTCAGGTCTTGCTTTTTAAATTTAATCTGATAATCTCTACCTTTTTGATTGGAATTTTAAGTCCTTTTATATTTAATGTATTGTCAAAATGGCTGGTTTAAATCCTACCATCTTGCTAATTGCTTTCTATTTTATTCCATCCATCCTTTGCTCCTCTTTCCCCGGTTCCTTGTCTTGTTTTAGAATTAATTAAATATATACACAGGTATATAATTACTTAATAACATATATTACATATATAAATATAAATTTTGTATTTATAAACTAATATAGATGTATATGTTATATATAATTAATTATATATTAAATTTATATATTAATGTAAATTATTTATATACATTATATATATGTATAAAACAACGTGTATTTTTAGTATTGCATTTTATTTCCACTACTGACTTACTAGCTACACATCTTTTTCATCTTTTTTTAAAATAAATTTATTTATTTAATTTATTTATTTTTGGCTGCATTGGGTCTTCATTGCTGCACACGGGCTTTCTCTAGTTGCGGTGAGCGGGGGCTACTTTCTTCATTGCGGTGCGTGAGCTTCTCATTGCGGTGGCTTCTCTTGTTGTGGAGCACGGGCACTAGGCGCGCGGGCTTCAGTAGTTTTGGCTCATGGGTTCTAGAGTGCAGGCTCAGTAGTTGTGGCACATGGGCTTAGCTGCTCTGTGGCATGTGGGATCTTCCTGGGCCAGGGCTCGAACCCATGTCCCCTGCACTGGCAGGCGGATGCTTAACCACTGTGCCACCAGGGAAGTTCCTATTTTGCCTTTATTTTTGAAGGACAGTTTGCTAGATGTGGAATTCATGGTTAACAAAGTTTTTCTTTCAGCAATTTGAATATACTGTTCCACTTTTTTCTAGCTTCCGTGGTGTTGACTAGTAATTGTATTGCTGTACTAGTAAATGTGATGGGCCACTTCTCTCTTGTTGCTTTCAAAATTTTCTCTTTCCCTTGAACATTTTGATGTGATTGTCTAGGTCTGGATCCCTTTGTGTTTATCCTACTGGGGTTTGTTGAGCTTCTGAGATCCATAGATTGTTTTTAGCCATTATTCTTTCAAACATATTTTCTGCCTCTCTCTCTCTCTCTCTCTCTCTCGTTTCCTTCTGAGACTTCAACTACACATATATTGGTGTTCCTAATGTCATCTCACAGATCTCTGAGGCTCTATTCATTTTCCTTCAATCCTTTTCCCCTTGTTCTTCAAATTGGTTAATTTCTATCAAGCTACAAGTTTTTTGTTTTGTTTGGTCATTTTTTGTTTTTTCTGGCCGCACTGTGTGTCTTGAGGGATCTTAGTTCCCCAACCAGGGATTGAACCTGCGCCCTGGCAGTGAACGTGCCGAGTCCTAACCACTGGACCACCAGGGAATTCCCCTAACCTACAAGTTTTTTGCTTCCTTCCACTGGCATCTCAGCCCTGCTATTGAGCCCCTCTAGGAAACTTTCAACTTCAGAGTTTCCATTTGGCTTTTTTTTTTTCTTAATATAATTTCCGTTTCTTTATGACATTCTTTCTTCATTGGGCCATTGTCATCATATTTTTCATTAATTCTTTAAACATGGTCTCCTTCACTTTTTTGAACAAATTTATGAATGTTGCTTTGGAGTCTGTGCCAAATTCAACAGCTGTGGACATTCGAAGATTGTTTCCATTAACTGCTCTGTTCCTCAGTGTGGATCATACTTGCTTGTTTCTTTACGTGTCATGTAGTTTTCTGTTGAATGCTGGACATTATACTTTGTATATTATAGTAACTCTGGATCCTGACTCTCCCCGTCAGGGTGGTAGTTATTGTTTTATTTGTGTGTTTGTTTAGTAACTTTCTTTGACTAAATCTGTGAAGCCCTCTACTTTGTCTGTCCTGGCTCACTGCCATCACACCTGATCTCACAACCTCCCTGGCTCAGGGGCTGTGTGTCCTCCCCCGACCCCTGCATGTGCTCCCAGACCCAGGGTCCGGGGTTACACCACCTCTGTGGTATACAGCCTCTCCTGGGCCCCTACCCCCAGCTCCACCCTCTGCTCTGCCCACCTGCAAGCCTCCACTGACTCATCCTTTCCCTTTGCAGCGTCTGGCCGGCAGTTGCAGCCTGAAGAGCCAGATGCAGAGACCGTGGAGGACCAGTCAGTAAGTGAGGTCCAGGGAGGATGTGCCCCACTCGTAGCCCCCAGCCCCTCCTTTCCTGGACTTGAGCAGAGCCCAAGTGGCTGAGGGTGACCTGATTCTCTCCTCCTGCCAGGTGACGGAAGGGTCTGTGGATGAGATCATTCGGCCCCGGCCACAGGGGTCCTCGCCCGTCTACGAGTACGTGACTGAGGGCGCCAGCTTCGGACTCCCGGTAAGCCTGCTCCACAGACAGCCACAGGCTCAGGGAAAGCTCAGGTGTGTGGCCACAGGTGACCACGCCTCCTGCATCCCCCTGTGTGGGCAACTCATGCACGCACCTGTGCAGCCACACAGCCCTGCCACAGCGGTGTCTGCTCGGCTGTCTTCTCTGGCTCCTCGGTCCTTCACTGGAGACTTCCCATCAGCTGGCCAGGACACACTTGAGATGGCACACGTGTGTGTGCATGGGGAACAGACCTCGTGCTCCTGTGTGCGACAGGGCACAGGATATGTGCACACACGTGCCCTCTCTGACGAGGAGACACAGACAGGGTCCCGCGGCCACCCCTGGAGACACCTGGGGGAAGGCATGGACCAGGCGTGTTTACTAAAGGCCTCATTCTTTTTTCAGAATTGTTTACGTACTTACTTCTTTTGGTCGTGCCATGCAGCGGCATGTGGGATCTTAGTTCCCTGACCAGGGATCAAACCCGTGCCCCCTGCAGTGGAAGCACGGAGTCCTAACCACTGGACCGCCAGGGAAGTCCCAAAGACCTCCTTCTTGTACTGTTTCTTTTTTGCCCCCTCTACTTGCGGACACGGGGGCTGGGCCCTGTGGGAATCACAAAGGCCCAGAGTCACCTTCCCCCTGGAGGAACTCAGCTCCCCCTGCACACAGCACACTCTGGGGGATCTAGCCCCTGAGCTGGGGCTTCCCCGAGTCCCTCCCGTCCCCTGGGCTGGGGCAGGTTGGTGACCCGCTGTCTGTCGCTGCTGCAGGAAGACACGCCAAGGAGGCGGAGGTCCTGGTGGAAGCGGGATTCGGGGGACTCGCAGACGCTTTCCAGGATGAGCCGTCTGGAGGTGGGTGTGCCAGGAGCTGACGGGGGGCAGCCCGTCCACACGGGCTCCAGCGGGGGACGCCAGGGCCAGAGCGAGAAGGCGAGGAGCCAGAAAGCTGGCAGCGTGGCCCTGTGCCACCTCCCTCATCAGGCCCGGGGGTGGGTAGGGGCTCCAGAACACTGGTCCAGGCCTGCCCCCAGACCCCTCTACTCTCATGGTGAAGGGCCCAGACTGCTGACCAGCTGGACCCGGGTGCACGGACCTCAGTGCTCTCAGCTGTACAGTGGGTACGGCTGCTGCCTGCTACATCCAAGGCCACGGAGGGGCTGGGCTCTGTAGGCTCCCAGCCAGGAGGGTGCGCTGCCTGCTGTCATTGGTGGCCCCAGCAATTCTAACTCTCTCCCAGACCCAGAGGAGCTGTCGTGTCCGAGGTCAGGCTGGCCCTGCCGTTTCCGGTATTGTCAGCATTTATGGCCCTCCTTGGTCTGAGCACCAGCTACCTTGTATGTGACTGGTGCTTGGAGTGAGGGTGGTGGTGAGCCAGAAGCTGATAAAGGAACGCTCTGGCCACGTGCAAGCAGAAGACTCTCCCCTCTGCTTGCCAAGCCCCGCTGGGCCCGGATGGTCGGGGCTGGGCTGCTCCTGAGTCCTGGCAGGTGGGGTCGGGGACAAGGGAGGCTGCTCCCAACTGAGACGGCAGCACCTGGCTTCCCCCAGAGCCTGGACCCCGTGCCCGGGCTCAGCTGCCCAATGACGGGAGGACTCTGGGGTCCCTGGCCTCAGGGGAGGCAGCCTCCCAGCAGCCACGCCCACTGTAGGGTAGGCGTATGCTCACTGAGGCCTGATGTGCTTCTGTTCTAGTCCACGCAGGAGGCGACGGAAGGGACACTGAAGACCAAGGTGGAGGCCGGAGCCAGTGGCTACATTGTCACGGGCGGCGGGGACCAGGGGATCTTTGTTAAGCAAGTGCTGAAGGAGTCCTCAGCTGCCAAGCTCTTCAGCCTGAGAGAAGGTGCCACGACCCCATCCCCATGTCCCCGTGGTCCCATCAGGATCGGGTGGGGCCTGAGGGGGACGGGCCACAGTGGGCTCAGATGAGTCCCTAGAGACTGCTTAGCTGTGTCCGGGCTGGGGCCACTCGCTCTGACAGGTTTTCTGCTTGGAAATGGGGGCTCCTTCCCACCCGGGACTCAAGAGGAGGAAGGGGCTGGGCAGCCTGAGCAGGGTCGCCTCCTCGGTCACGCACCCCTGTGGACCCCTCCCGTGAGGCCCGACGAGGTCCTGGGCACTAAGGTGCGGGGACCGCTCTGTCTTCGTCTAGGGGATCAGCTGCTCAGCACAACCATATTCTTTGACGACATTAAATACGAAGATGCTCTCAAAATCCTTCAGTACTCAGAGCCTTACAAGGTTCAGTTCACAATCAGGCGGCAACTTCCCGCCCGGGAGGACGATGAGGGAGCTTCCGGCGGTGCTCAGCGTGGCTCGAGGGGCAGCAAGAAGCAGGTGAGCTTGCATGGCCAGCAAAGCTGGCCCCGGCTGGGCTCCGGGTGCCCAGGCTGAGGCTGGGGGGGGGACCCCCACTGCCCCCTCCTGTCCCCGGAGCCCCTGCCTCCGACTCCCTGCACGGGGGCCCAAAAGGTGCTCTCTCCCTGTTTCAGGACCAGGATATCGCCGAAGGGCGCATGGAGACCCCCACGGAGACGCTGCAGGAGGATGGAGACCAGGAGAGGCTCATCTCCAAGCCCAGGGAGGGCAGAGGCAGGCAGCCCCAGAGGGAGCGGCTCTCCTGGCCCAAATTCCAAGCGCTGAAGAGCAAGCGTGGGCCAGGGCCCCGGAGGTCGCACAGCTCCTCGGAGGCCTGCGAGCGAGGGGACGTGCCTGACCTGTCCCCCACAAGCACAGACACGGAGGCCCAGCTCCCGGAAGCAGGGCCAGGCAGGCAGCAGAAGAGAAGTTTCTCGAACCTGAGATTCCGGGTGGGCTCAGGGAAGGGGCTGTCGGGCAGGGGATCCCACGGGGGGACAGTCCAGGCTGGGGTCCTGGTGGAGACAGGGCCCCGGGATTCCGGGCGAGAGGCCTCCAGGGCTGCCGCCCATGGCGGTAGAGAAGACAGGACGGCAGGGGTGCCAGAGGCCGCTGAGCCCCCCACGGAGCCCGGCCTCCCCACTGAGGGAGCCCCCGGGGAAGGGGCGGGCCCAGCACCCAGACCCCGAAGAAAGACAAAAGAGGCCAAGGACAAGGGGGAGACTGTGCCCCAGGGAAAAGCCGGGCTGGGCCCAGCGCCAAGACAGAGCAGGGAGGGGGCCGGGGAAGGCACGCAGGCGCTGGAGGTTGGCATTGCCAGGCTGTCTCTGCAAGACTCAGCAGACCAAGGCATCCACCAAAACCACCAACCAGAATTCCACGTCCGCATACCCACTTTAAAGACACCCAGGTTTGGACTTTACAAAGAAAAAGTGCTCGAGAAAGGAGCCGTGACAGCTCTCCAGCGGGGACCACGGCAGAGAAGGGCCTCTGCTGAGGGCACGGAGGCCAACGGGGAGGAGGCAGGGGAAGCAGAAAAGCACAGGCCCAGACAACCCCCAGTCCATCTGCCAGCGCAAGAGGGAGGAGAAATGGAGGAAGATGCAGCCCAGAAGAGAGACGAGGACAGCAAGGGCGGGGGCCCGCACACGGATGAAAAGGAGGGGAAGATGAAAATGCTAAGGGTCAAGCTGCCCTCCTTTGGGTGGTCGCCAGCGAAGGAGGCAAAAGGAGACAAAGCGACACAACTCCAGGAAACAGAGAAGGAAAAGGAAAGCAGCATCACAGTACTAACGTTAGAGACAGACATAAAAGGCAAAGATGGACTAGAGAGACACAGCAAGTTCAAAATGCCCAAGTTCAAGATGCCGTCCTTTGGGGTGTCGGTACCCAGAAAGTCCGTCGAGGCCACCGTGGAGGTGTCCGTGCCCAAGGCCCAGTGCGAAGTGACCCTGCCCCCACTGCAGGCTGATGTCAAGACCAGTGACGTTAGCATCGAGCTGCCCTCCGCCGAGCTGGAGGTCAAGGCGGCCGAGGTGGGCGTGAAGCTCCCGGAGGGCCACCTTCCTGAAGCGGAGCCCACGGAAGCGGCAGCTGAAATTGGACTCAAGAGCCAACTGTCCAAGGTGCAGATGCCCAGCATCAAGGTGCCCAAGGTGGACGTCAAGGGGCCCAAACTGGACCTGAAGGACGCCAAGGGCGAGGTGACGGTCCCTGATGTGGAGGTGTCACTGTCCAGCGTGGAGGTGGACACCCAGGCCGCGGGCATCATGCTGGCGGGCGACGTGTCCCTTGGGGACAAGGAGGTGGCCGCCAGAGACAGCAAGTTCAAAATGCCCAAGTTCAAGATGCCGTCCTTCGGTGTGTCAGCACCCAGCAAGTCCGTCCAGGCCGCCGTGGAGGTGTCCGTGCCCAAGGCCCAGGCCGACGTGACCCTGCCTTCACTGCAGGCTGACGTCAAGACCAGTGACCTTAGCATCGAGCTGCCCTCCACCGAGCTGGATGTCAAGGCTGCCGAGGTGGGCGTGAAACTCCCAGAGGGCCACCTTCCCGAAGCAGAGATCAAGGAAGCAGTGGTGGGAATCGGACTCAAGGGCCAC
>NW_021703778.1:173608312-173629100 GCF_005190385.1 Monodon monoceros | reverse complement strand
CCAGAGACAGCAAGTTCAAAATGCCCAAGTTCAAGATGCCATCCTTCAGGTTGTCGGTGCCCAGCAAGTCCATCGAAGCCTCCTTGGAGGGGTCTGGGCCCAAGGCTCAGGCCGAGGTGACCCTGCCCTCGGTGCAGGCTGACGTCAAGACCAGTGACCTCAGCATCGAGCTGCCCTCCACCGAGCTGGATGTCAAGGCTGTCGAGGTGCGTGTGAAGCTCCCGGAGGGCCACCTTCCCGAAGTGGAGCCCAAGGAAGCAGTGGTGGGAATCGGGCTTAAGGACCACCTGCCCAAGTTGCCTGGACCCAGCATCAGTGTGCCCGAGGTGGACCTCAAGGCCCCCCAGGTGGATATCAAGGGGCCCAAACTGTACTGGCAGGACGCCAAGGGCGAGGTGACTACCCCCAACGTGGAGGTGTCACTGCCCAGCATGAAGGTGGATACCCAGGCTGCGGGAACCAAGCTGGAGAGTGACGTGTCACTTGGGGACAAGGAATTGGCTGCTAGAGACAGCAAGTTCAAAATGCCCAAGTTCAAGATGCCATCCTTCGGGGTGTCGGCTCCCAGGAAGTCCGTCGAAGCCGCCTTGGAAGAGTCCGTACCCAAGGTCCAGGCCCAGGTGACCCTGCCCTCAGTGCAGGCCGACGTGAAGACCAGTGCCCTCAGCATCGAGCTGCCCTCCGCCGAGCTGGAGGTCAAGGACGCCAAGATGAGCGTGAAGCTCCCAGAGGGCCACCTTCTCAGAGCAGAGCCCAGGGAAGTGGCGCTGGGAATTGCGCTCAAAGGTCACCTGCCCAAATTGCAGAAGCCCAGCATCAAGGTGCCCAAGGTGGACATAAAGGGGCCCAAACTGGACCTGAAGGACGCCAAGGGTGAGGTACTTGCAAAATACCAGGTGACTCTCCCTGGAGCCGCTGTCTCCCCGGAGCTCCCTCTGGAAGCGGCCCCTTGTTCCCAGAACGATGCCTATCTTCCCAGCTCAGAAAGTTCTGCCAGTCTTCCAACCCAGGAGAGAGTTGCAGCATCCCAGACTGACAGTCCCGCAGGCCCTGTGGACCCCATGTTTCTTGTGTCATATGGTCGGGTGAGTTTTCCTAAGTTTCATCCACCAAAGTTCGGGTTTTCTGTCCCAGAAGCAGCCGATGCAGAGGTGGAGGCCAGTGCCGGGGATTGTGCCCCCTCTCTATCCACTGCTGGCCCTGCCCGGGGCCTGGACTCCACAGCTGTGCCGCGCAGTGTGTGGCCGTCGGCAGTGGCTGCAGGTGAGACCCCAGCTAAAGATACTGAACGTGGAGGGAAAGATAGTCCCTTAAAAATGCCGTGGATCAAGCTTCCGTCATTCAGCTGGTCCCCAAAGAACGGGGTGGTGCCCCCAGAGGACCCTGAACGCAGCCTGGATGACGCAGAGATCGGCGTGGCTGTGGACACGGGTCACAAGGGCGTGCCCCCTGGGTGTCCTGTGTCTGCAGTGGAGGTGGCTGTGGACGTGCTTCCGGAGAAGGACGGAGAGGAGAGTGGCGTGGGGTCGCCTGGCTGCGCTGTGCTGGAACACGTACCTCTCACAGGGCTCACTCCAGAGGGAGGGCCCAGCCTGCCACGTGGAGACCCCACTGCTCCACGCTCTAGGCCCCCGGCGGGGGGTGGTGCTCCAGAAGGAGCGGACGTGGACCCCCATCTGCCACAGGCCCACGCTCCCCTTTTGGACTTTGCCAGACCCGACCTCAGACCCAGCAAGGCCAAGGTGGGGGTGAGATCGTCAGCTGGTGGCCCTCCGTCTCTGGGACACAGCAGCCAAGGGCATGGGCTCCGGGACGGCTCAGCAAGCCAGCCTCTCGGCGAGGCGACGGCCCCCTCAGTAGGAGACCCCCAGCAGCCGTCCTGCAGCCCAGCAGATGTGGACGCTCCCGCGGTGGAGAGCGCGGCCTCACAGGGGGGCTGGTTCAGGATGCCCGCGCTCCGCCTGCCCGGCCTCCGGCGCCCCGCCAAGGAGAGGGGGGCGGCTGGGGCTCGGGAGGCGCCAGTGCCCGCGCCTGCTGCCAGCGCACTGAGGGAAGGAGAAAGCCCAGCTCCAGTCAGGGGCCAGGGTGTTCCTGGGTCAGAGGTGGAAGAAGCTATGTCCCTGCAGCCCCGAGAGGCAGGGGCAGACGAGGCAGCAGCGGAGCTCGCGTCCCACGCAGACGCAGACGTCCTAAAGAGAAGTCCTGAGGACAAACGCTCAGAGCCGCACCTCTCTCCTGCAGGGGCGCCCGCTGCAGGCCTTTCCCCTTCCGAGGCCAGGGTCCATCCAGGCGAAGACTCCCTCCCTCTTCAGATGCCTAGCAGCAGGCTTTCAGGAACCCAGGCCCCTCCTGCTGGGCCTGCAGGACCGGGACTTGCTGCGGGGCAGGGGCGGGCAGAGGAATGGCCCTCCCAGCCTGAAGGCCCCATTAAACTGAAGGCGTCCAGGACCGATGGGCCGTCCCAGGTTTCTGTCGTTAACATGGGTCAGCCCTGGGAAGGCTCTGTGGTAACTGTCAGACTGCCCAGGTTAAGCGTGCCAAGGTTCGCCTTTCCTGACCCCAGCTCCGAGGCCGACGTCTTTATCCCCGCCGTGACAGAAGTGCGGTGCCCGGGGAGCACCCTTGCCCATGACCTGCACGAGGGAAGCCCGGGAGTCTGGGGCGCCAGCATCCTGAGGGCAGGTGCCGGGACCCCCGGGGGGCAGCCTGTGGCCCTTGGCTTCTCCCCGGAAGCTTCCCCCATTTCCGAGGTCAGAGTGCACATTCAGCGTGCGCAGGGAGAGGGCCCCGAGGTTGCCGTCCACAGCAGGGCGACGGCAGAGTTGGCTGACCTCTCGGGACCCGAAGCTATTTCCACCCAGGTCGTGCGGCAATTGGAGATCCCCGCATCTGAGGTCCAAACGGCTTCTTACGGATTCTCATTGCTAAAGGTGAAGATGCTGGAGCCCCGCACGCGGGTGAGTGTCCGAGACTCCCGGCTGAGGGACGGCCTGCAGGAGGCTTCCAAACAAGCCGCCCCGGGAGCAGAGCCCGCCTCTGGAGGTCTGCAGCCGGACACCGGAGGACCGTTTGAAGCGATCTCGCCCAGTGTCAATGTGCCTAGACAGCCAATGTTCACGCCCAAAATGCACTCTGGCCGCCAGGGTGCCGACAGCTGCTCCGACAAGGACGAGGCTGCAGAAGTTCTCGCATTTCCCCCTAAAGAAGCCAGCGGGGAGGCAGCTACCTCCCTGGCAGAGGAAGACTCGGCTCCAAGAGAGAAACCAGGAGGTAGAAGATCTGGTCTGTTCAGGTTTTGGCTTCCGAACATTGGGTTTTCTTCCTCTGCCGAAGAGCCACGCGCTGATTCCAAAGGTGAGGCCCGCGTGGCGGCTGCCCTCCAGACACAGCCTGTGGCACGGCCTGAGGCAGAGCTCCCTAAGAAGCCCCAGAGGGCGGGCTGGTTTCGATTTCCCACATTAGGGCTCTCCTCCTCTCCCACCAAGAAAAGCGAAAGCTCTGAAGACGAGGCAGCTCTGGCAGAGCAAAACCCCCAAGAACAAGCGGTCACGTTCTTTGATGCCCCAGAAAGCTTCTCCCCAGAGGGCGAGGGGGCCGGGGGGCCGGCGGAGACTGCGGGCGCCAAAGCGATGGCCACATCCACGGCAAGGACAGGGCTGGTCCTGCTGGAGCAGGACCCAGAGGGCGCGATGCGCCTGCACCCAGGCCCACCACCAAGTGAGGACAGACGGACAGACGAAAGGAGGCCCTGCGAAGCTCCCACCGTGAGGACGCGTGTGTCCACCTTGATTCATAGCACCGAGAGCGAAGCAGAGGTGCCTGAGAGCGGCGGGGCCCCACCCTCACACAGCCCTCCAGAAGTGGGACCCCAAACGTGCCGGCCTCCCAGAGCCTCGGCAGCAGAGGCGGCACCCGGACTCCCCACGAGACCCCGGCCCCACGCAGGGTCCTGTGCTCCTGAGGGTCTTTGTTAGATACATGTTACTCGAGATCCCTGCCCACGAGGCCCTCGAGAACACAATTGCTGCTTGGAGAAGGGGCTGTGACGGCCGTGGGTGCAGAAGTCGTTTGGGGTTCAACTCCTGTCCTGCTGCTGCCTCCTGGTGAAGGTCGTTTCGCTCTTTTGGGCAGAGTCCGGCGTATTCCAGGAGACCCCACTCCCCGCTCGCTTGCAACCAGCTCACTCCGCTGTTGGATTCCTCGCCGCCAGCGCAGCAAGCTCTGGGATGCGTTGTGTGACGATGCACGCGCCCTGGGCTGGGGGCGGGCGAGCCAGCAGAGGTCGTTCAGACGGCCGTGAGTTCCCACGGGACGGTCTGTGGGCGTCCGCTTGCCCGCGGCACCGCCCCCCCCCCCCCACCGCGTGCCCAGCCCCTCAGTGTACCGGCTGCGGCCAGGCTGCAGACGGGACCTGTCTGGCTGCTCCCGGGACCCTGGACGGGCAATAAATCCAGTGCTGCTTCCCCAGTGCTGACTGCGAGGTGTTTGTTCTGGTTGGAATCCATCCCTGCGCTCCCCAACGCGCTCCGTCCTAAACGCTCCTAGGTTGCTTGGGAAAGCAGAGTCAAGGGTGGCTCACTCATCCGTTTGTCCAGACCCTCCTCTGAGCCAGCGGCTGCGAGAGACCAAGAGGAAGAAGGTGAGGGCCCAGGAGTCCACAGTGTGGCCGGGGAGGCAGCGCAAGGCGTGGGTGGTGGGCACAGCAGGGACAGCACACAGGGGCCCTTGGCGTCGGGGGCCGGGGATGGGGAGCTGGGTCCTCGGCCACGATGGGGGCCCATCTCAGAGGCTTCCTTTGCCGTGGTGGCCCTCCACCCCAAGCAGCCCACGGGAAGCAGATTCAGAACAAGGTTGGAGGAGTTTCCTATGAACTTCCAGGGGTCAGACCTCCTCCCGGCTGCCTTCAGACGCCCCTCAGGGGCCCGTGGGCACGAGGCACTCGGAGTGGGAGCTGGAGCCTATCCTACCTCCCTTCTGCTTGGAGAGGAGAGGCTGCTCTCGTGGCTGGGGCTACAGGAAAAAGAGCAGGGCTGGGTGGGGGCGGGTTGGGGGGACACTGGGCCCAGAGGGCATCCTGCTGCCCCCGAGGCTACTCCCCCCAACCCCCTCCCCATGCTGCCCTGAGAGAGCCTGGGAGGCTGGGTCCTTCCCCCTGGCCACCATGGGAAGTCCCATCTCCTGTGGCCGGCTGGGAAGGTCCCCCAAGGTAGAGGATGTGGAACCCTCTGGAAGGTGGGGCAGGGGGAGGGAAAGCTCAGTGGGGACTGGGTCCCGCAGTCAAGGAGGCTGCAGTAGCCTCTCCCAGCCCCAGCCTCGCCCTGCCCGTCAGACCGACGTGGGGAGCACAGCCCCCTGGGAACACTGCAGTGGGGGTCTGCCTGGCTCCGTGGGTTTCATTCCTCTCTGAGCCCAGAGTCAAGGCGTGAGATATCGTAGCCTTGGTGCTGGAGGCCAGGCAGCTGTGCGAGCAGGCAGCTGTCAGCCCGTGGGGAGCCACTGACAGCACAGGCCCTTCCACCTTCCGTGTGGCCTCTGTTCTGTGTGACAACGTGTGTGAGCCACCTGCACTGTGTGACAGCATCACCACAAGTGAGTGGCTTGAAACAACGCACACTTATGATCCCCCAGTCTCGTGGATCAGGAGCCCGAGCACGGCTTAGCCGGGTCCTATGATGCCGTCGTCAAGGCACTGGCCAGGCTGCCGTCTCATCTCCAGACTCAACTGGGGAAGGAACCACTTCCCACACTCACAAGGCTGCTGGGTTCAGGTCAGGTGGCTGAGGGCCCTGTTTCTTGCTGGCTGGAGGCTGCTCCTGGGGCGCTGCCCTGTGGGCCTCTCCACAGGACAGCTCACGGGAGTCTCCTTCATCACAGCAAGGGTCGGCCCCCGGCAAGATTCTGTTACCGCCTCGTGTCACATAACCACCTCTGCGCATTCCACCTGTCGCAGGCGAGGCAGCTAGTGCCCTCCCTCGAGGGAGGGGTCACACAAGGGCCTGGGTTCCAGGGTCCCAGGAGGCAGGGTCTGTCCCCCACACCCCAGAAGGGGTCCCCGGGCCTCTCACGCCTCGTCAAGCTAGGCCTCCTGTGACAGGGGTCTGCTCTGGAGGCCTCTGAGGCTGCCACTGAGGTGTGGCCACCAGACCCACAGTGTGTGAAGCGGGCCTTGCACTGGCTGTGGCCTTTCACCCTGTTGCCCCGCCATAGCCTGGCGCACAGAGCCCTCCTGGGCCACGGCTCATCAGCCTAGGGAGCAGAGGGCCCGGGGTCTGCTGCTCCTGGGGCGCTGCCCTGCAGCACGGTTGCGGTGGGAGTGGTGTGCCGCCAGGGGAGCTCACGCACAGACCAGCACCCAGAGGCCCTGGGCGCTTCTCAGGCCGCGTGGAGCCATGGCACTCTCTCCAGATCCCTGCGGGTCTGGGCAGGGAGACAGGCTGGGTTTGGGGATCTTCCTCACAGACGAGGACACTCACGTCAAAGGCGTCCAACAGTAACCCAGTCAGGTCTCCCTGGGGCCGAGATGACGCGGGAACTGGGGAGCAGCGGCCCGGGGTGGGCCTGGGGTCCGCTCGCTCAGCTCCCTCAGCGGCCAGGGTCTCCTGGACATTGAGCCAGCCCCCAACTCTAGCCTCGGGTGCCCTGGGGGCCTCTGTGAGGGCAGGTGGGCTCTGAAGCCGAGGTCAGAAACCAGAAGGTGGCGAGGCCAGGGCCGAGACAGGCTTCTGACCCAGCATTCCTAGCAGAAGGGCCAGAGCCGAGTTGTCAGACCAGGATTCAGCTCCTGCCTCTGCAGGGCAGGTGCTGGGTGAGGCCCAAGAGAGGGTGAGCTCCAATGGGGCTGCATCCAAACCCCATCCTGGCTGGTGTCACCCTCCCCCCAGCTCAAACCCAGGTCCTCTCCACTCTACAACTCTACCGCCCGGTTCCCGGCCCCTTATACACCAGGACTGGGTGCCACGAGCAGCTTGGCCTCTACAGGCCTGGGCCCACCACCCCAGGCGCCAGCCCCGCCCCCTGCTCTGTCCCTGGGTTCCTGTGGGCGGGAGGCTGGACGCTGGGGAGAGTCAAGGGCTAGCATGGCGGAAGCCCAGCCCCGCCTCAATGTGGCCTCGTGGACACAGACGCCTCCCAGGTGGGTAGAGGCTGAACTCCAGCCTGGGGCTGAGAAGGTGGGACGCAGCCTGACCCAGGACTCACAGAAGAAACAGGGAGGCACACAGTATTGTAAAGGCTCCGTGTGTGGGCAGGAATTGCGGCTCTGTGGGAGCCAGGGAGGGCATCCTGGAGGGCTCCGTGGAGGAGGTGGGGGTTTAAGAGGGGCTAGATTTGGAGAGCAAACAGTTTGCGCCTGCCCTGCATTGGGCAGTCCTGCCCCTGACCAGGGCTTGTGCGGATGGAGCTGCTCGGGGTCCAGACTGGGGGCCAGGCAGGGAGGCCCGGTCGGGAGCAGTGGGGCTCCGCAGCCAGGAAGAGCTGGACGTCAGCCCTGCCAAACACAGTCCTGGCCCTGGGCCTGTCCGTCCAGGCCTACAGCGTAGCGGGAGCTCCAGTCTCGCTCAAACAGTTGCCGCAGCTGCCCCTGCACGGGGGCTGCCCCTGGCTGCGTGCTGGAGGCCCTCTGGCTGACCACCAGGCCCACACCTGAGGTGCTGCTGAAGTAATCTTCCGACCAGTTGGAAGTGCCTGTGGGCGGAGACGCTGGGTTACTGGGCCGCAGTGGGGGGGGTCCTCTGCTGTCTGGCCCAGCCCGATGGCCCCAGCGGCCACTCTGCCGTGGTCCGGCTCCAGCCCTGCAGCCTCTCTGGCGCCGAGTGCAGCCCACTCTTCACGTGAGGGACTGCACCCCAGCAGCCCACGGACTCAGTGCTCGGGGGGGCTCGGTGCCAGGGGTCCCCACCTGCCTCCATGGGGGAGGGCCTGAGCCCTTCAGCAGGTCCCCGCCCAGGGTCCACGCTGGATGGAACAACAGCGCCCCCTTCAGCACCCGGCCTGGCCACCGCCCGGGCGACACGATCGCTTCTGCGGGCCTGTGTGCCCTCTGCTGGCGTCCGCTCGCTCGGCAGCCCACGAGGACTCAGGGGTCCTGAGCCGCTGCCTGCAGCCCTCCCCCCTGCTCACCTATGTAGGCCGTCTTCTCCGTGACCATGAACTTGCTGTGGTTCACCCTGCTGAAGGGGATGTTGGAGTGGTTCCTCACGGGCACGATGAAGACTTTCTTGGGGGAACAGAGAGGGTGTGTCAGCCAACAGGGAGGCTGCTTCCCGGCCCGGCCAGGGGGTGGGTCCTCACCACGTCCACGGACACGTTGGCCGCGGGGTTGCTGAGGGCCTGCAGGGACCGCAGGTAGGGGAACATGCTGGGGTCCGTGTTGAGCCAGCAGCTGACCAGCAGGCGCACGCGCACGCCCCTGCTGACGGCTGCCACCCGCAGCGCCGTGTCCAGCACCGGCCAGTACCTGGGGAGGGGTGCGGGGGAGGGTCAGGGTCCTCAGGTCAACCGGGCCCTGCGCACACGCCCCGAGTGGGCAGGGGTCCTGGTGGGCGAGGAGACAGGCCAGGAGCTGCCCACAGGCAGAGAGGCCTCCCCCGTCCGGGGCCGCCCGGCTCCCTCCTGGCCTACCTGGCGGGGTGGCTGAAGCGTGTCGTGGGGAAATACTCCATCACCGAGGCATAGATGAACTCCCGGGCGCCCCCCATCACCGCCAGCAGCGCATCCAGGTCCCGGGTGCGGCCGTGGGGGCAGAGTGCAGGCGGCGATGCCTGTGCGGGCAGAGAGGTCCCTGAGGGCACTGCCCACCGGGTTCTGAGCCACTGTGTTCCTGGACCCATGACGCCACGGTGCAGCCACCCTCCAGCATTGGGAACCAGGAGGAAGACAAGACGTCGGGTCTAAACAGGGGCCCCGGGCTGGCCTGACTCCGGAGGAAGCTCCCTGCGCGGCTCAGCCTGGGTCACCACATCTGGGGAAGCGTCCCTGCCTCCGAGGCAGGGTCTCCACTGTAGCCCAGCACTGGGGTCGCTGCCATGTACCCTGAGGGGGGGTCGTGGCTGGTGGGCATGACCGCCCGCCCCTCAGTCCCCCTCTCCTCCCCCCAGAGTGACAGAATTGCGTGATGCACGGGTCCTCCCCCCACCCTCCCTGGTCCTGAGTCAGACCCCATCCAACAGTGTGCTCTGAGGCCCCCAGGGCCACAGGACGACCCCCACAAGCACTCAGGTTGCCTGTCTCCCGTGGATGACGATGACCGCGTCCTCTCCTGGGGCCGGGCCTGCCCCTCCGCCATCCGTGGCGCTGGCTCCCTGAGCCGTGGCCCCGAGGACCTAGCAGACTCTGGGGTGTCTGCAGGGCAGGCCCAGGGTGGGCGGGGCTCCCTGTGCCTCTGGCCAGCCAGGAGAGCAGGGGCTCCAGTCGGCCCCCGTGACCACTCTTACCGAGAAGTAGACAGTGGTGGGCACCCCGTCAAAGTAGTCCTGGAGGGGCTGGAAGCAGTTGATGTGGGAGGAGAAGTTCCGAGGCCAGGGTTTGGGGAGGACAGCCCTCGGCGCCCCCAGCACCCAGTAGGTCTGGAAGGTCTTGTCCAGGTCCTGGGCCAGGCGGCTACAGTTGTAGATGATGGCGCCGAGCTCCTTCACCTGCAGGCACCGGGGCAGCACTGCGGGAGGGGCCCCTCTGGGGCCGTGTGGACCCCCTGGGCCAGGGGTGCCGGGCAGGTGCAGCCCCCGGCTCGGCAGCCGGTTAACAGCAGCAACCATTGCCCGCGAGAACCCATAGTAGATGGTGCGCTGGGGGAAGCCATGGGGTGGGGTGCCCTGCGGGTCCCTGTTTTCCTTAACATTGTATTCCAAGGACAATACGTGTTTATTACCAAAAGACAATAGAAAACACATAAATGCACAGAGAAGAAAGAAAAAAATCACCCTCCACTGCTGAGCGACAGCTGCTGTTGCCGTTTGGACTCATGGTCAGAGCATTGCTTTTCCCAGGAGGGATCGCGCTTTGTCTGCATGGTTTCCCGGATAAGGTGACTCGAGCATCTTTCCGGGCGGTTAAATGACCTACTGCAGCAGGAGCTCAGCGCCGTTAGAATCCGGTAGCCAGTCTCCGGGTGTTTCTACCACAGCGATGTTACAGACATGGCCACTTCCCCCAGGGTGACTGCCCACACGGGAACATGGGGTCTCCCCTCTCGGGGCTCAGGGATTCACCTGTGTCAGCGACCGCCAGTCCATGTTGGCGCTGCCCACATAGATGTGCCGCCCATCCACGACCCAGAACTTGGAGTGCAAAACGCCACCGGTGAGCCTTCCCATGGGCACGTGTCGCACCTGCGCGCCTGACGAGGGTGCAGGACGGTGCGGTAAACCCGCTTTGCACTGAGCCAGATTCTCAGCTCTTTCTTTGCAGTTGGGTGGATTCCTTTCTCCTCACAGCAGTCCTACTCAGTTGATGCTGTTATTCCCATTTTACAGGTGGGAAAACTGAGGCATTGACCAGCCTGGGGTCCCTCCAGGCAGCCCGGCTCTGTGAGGATTGTCCCTGCTGCCTCTGGCTCCCGGCCAAGCCACCACCCACAGGTTGAAGCGGCTGGGCTCAGCAAGGCCCGGAGACCACCCTGTGCTCTGCCCCCTGGGAAGTGACACGTCCGGCTCCCTGGAACCAGCCCCCGGGGAAGTCCACTTGAAGGCGCTTGCGGCGCTGGGCTCCCGGCCTCCCCCTCCCGGGCGGCCCCACTGCTCTCGCCCGTCCCCAGGCCCAGGACGGCAGGAACGTACCTCGGGCCACCAGGACCTGCAGGTCGGTGGCGTTCTGGACCAGTGTCGGGGCGCTGGTGGCCACGGCCAGGGAAATGTTCCTGTCCGGCAGCTGCTGCAGCTTCCGCAGAAGGGCCTCCCCCTGGGGGAGCGGGCGAGCGGTGAGCGGAGAGCGCCCGGACTTCCCCGGAGGCCGCCTCTGACCGCCCACAGATGCGCTGCCGCCGGGCTTGCTGTGTGCCTGGCCCCTGGACGGCCCGCAGCCTCCGAGTCAGGGGAGGGGTGGCGCACCAGATGGGAAGAAGAGTCATTGACCCCAGTGTCGGGCCCCGTGAGGGACCAGTAGAAGGAGGCCACGTGGACACTCTCCCGGGCGGCGTCCAGCAGCTGCAGCCAGGCCTGGGCCAGGGGCTGGGCAGACGGGCTGCCTGGTGCAGGCGGCAGGTCCTGGGGGATGCTTTCCACGAGGACAAGCCTGCGGAGGGAGGTGCCAGGTGTGAGCGCAGGAGCCACCAGCCAGCCTCACATCGCCTGTTCCATCCCATCCAGCCAAGCGGGAGGGCTGAGCCCAGGCTGAGGGTGCAGGGAGGGGGCCGCAGGCCAGACTGGGCAGGGCAGGCCTGACACCCAGGAGCGCCCCAGGGAGGGGCCTGAGTGGGGGGCCTGAGAGCAGGGCAGTTGGCGCCCAGGCCCGCCCCAAGCCCAGGTGCTGTCTGCTCAGGGCTGTCGCTTGCGGAGCCCGTCAGAGGTGTTGGGTCTGGGCTCCTGCAGCTGTGGAGGCCCTTGGAGACGCCCGGGATGACCCAGAAGGGAGGGCTGGGCCAGTGGGGGTTGGGGGTATGCTGGGGGTGTGCTGGGATTCCATGACCCCCCAGCGGGGCGGGAGGGGCGGGGGCTGCGACTCCACCCCAGGTGGAAGGGCTGCGATGGTGCCACCTCCGCCCAGGTAGGACCGGGGCTCGCGGCCTTGTCGGAGTCTCTGGGTGGCAGCCTGCCTTTGCTGCAAAGAGCGCCCCAAGTCGTCCCCGCCCCCCGCCCCCACTCCGGCCCATACAGTTCGGGGCTTCTCCTCCTCCCCCGACCACTCCCCCTGCCTCACAGCCCACCCTCCCCGGAACCTGCCTCTTCCAACAGGAGGTGGCAGAGGGCGATGCTCGTCCCGCTGGGGAGCCCCAGGGGGAAGGCAGGCAGCGGCCACCCTGCAGACCTCACAGGCTCACTCACCGGCAGGAGTCGCTCTGCTGATGCCGCCGGGCCTCCCCTTCCAGGGGCGCCCAGGCCAGGCTGGAGCCAAGGCCCCGAGACGTGGTGGGCCCTTCCTCGGGGCGCACGTGGCCCCAGGTGGAGGGAGAGAGCACTTGCCACAGCACGTAGGTGAGGGTCACTGCGCTCAGGCACAGCAGAGCCAGAGCCCCCCGCACCTGCAACCGGAGGAGGGCGTCACCACGGGGTTCCCGGGGCGTGGCCGTGCTCTTCCGGGTGGGCCTGATGGCCTCTCCAGTGCTGAGACAGACTGTCCCTGCTGCCAGGGAGGCCAGGCCTACCGCTGGGCGGGGCTGGCGAGGACGGGGCCACGCAGGCCCGAGCCCACCGCCGGGGCGCAGCCCGGGGCCGCATGGTCACTGGCCATCTTCCCAGGTCCCCCGAGACAGGGCACGTGGCAGGTGCCGGGCAGCCCTCCGGTCAGGGTGCCCCGCTTCCCCCGTGGCTAGTTCTGTCCTTGCCACTCTGGCCCAGGGGTCCTGTGAGGCTGCTGAGCCCCCTCCCTCAGGCCCCCAAGTCCTACTGGGCGTGCCTCCCTGTCTCGTGGGCTGCAGGCTGGCGTGGATCGGGGCCACGCGGGGGCCACCAATGTGGTCTGCATAGGCCTCCGCAGCTGCTTGGGGTGACCTGGCATCACCCACAGCTCCAGGCCCGGCTGCAGTGGCTCCACAGTGTCTGGGCAGCTGGGCACAGGGGCCACCACCTCGTGGGGACCCTACAGCCACCCACTCCTGCCCACGGTCGTACCCTCAGCACAGCCCGGCCTGAAGCTGGCGAGTGCCGTGCCCATCACTAGTGCACGCGCATGTGTGCGTGCGTGTGTGCGCGCCCCGGTCTGTTCCCAGGACACACGTGACCCACTGCTCTCCCTCTCGGACCCCCTCCCGGCGGGCATGTGGGTGTCTGAATCTCAGTTCCTTGTTTCAGTCACAACCTCAACGAGTCTGATGCCATTTCTGCTTTCCAGCTCGGCCCTCTCAAGGCTAGCCTGTATATAGCTGCTTCCCTTCCCAGGCTGGGCCCCCCCGTCCTGGCCCCTTGCAGCCCCTCCTGGGTGCCGGGCAGCAGCCCTTGTCCTGGCTGGGGAGACCCGGCACAGAGAGAGTGTTGCTGTTCACGGGGCTGGGGGCCGAGTCGGGACGCCTTGATGCTGCCAGCAGGGCTCTCCCAGTGCAGCAGGACTCTGCAGCCCGCTGGGGACGGAGGATGTGTCTTGTCCCCTCAGAGTGGTCACTCCCACGAGGAGCTGGAAGCCAGGCCAGCTGGGCCCCGGCTGGAGTTGGGCCCCTCCCCAAAGCAGCCTCAAATGCCACCACGTGTGGGATGCTCCCAAGCTCAGCGCGGCCCCCCCGGAGTGTGGGGAGGGGCCCATGCGCAGCGACAGGGATCCCCCCCCGCCCCCGCCCAGCCCCACCCGGCCAGCCAAACTCCGAGGCATCCGTGAGGGGTGGGTGCAGCCCTCCCTCCTGGCCTTGGTGGGGAAGTGGCCCCTGCAGCCTGGGGCCTGGGGCCTGGGCTGCGCTGCCTGCCTGAGTGCAGCTTGGCCATGCACTGGGGCCCAGGGAGCAGGTGTCCTTCCACAGGACACGCTGGCCCGCCTCAGTGTGGGGAAGGGGCGGCCATAGGAGCTGGGCCTGGGGGGCTGCGTCTGCCCTGAGCCAGAACCATTACTGGGAGGCGGGGGCCCCAGAAAGCAGAGTGAGAGAGGGGGACTCAGGCAGAGTGCCCGAGGCCCGGCACCCCTCCCTGCCAGGAGCCCCCATAGAGGGGAGTCAGGGTGCTTCCCCACCCGCACGCCGCAGAGGAGCGCTCGGGGGCCTGCCCCTCCCCTGCCTGCCTGGGGAGGGCTCGGGGCCGCATCAGGCCTTCACAGTGAACAGGCCCCAGGCCCCTTCACTGACCCTCAGGAGAGGCAATCGGGGTGTAGTCCTAGGCGGGGCCCCAGGGCCATCCTTGGACAGATGCTGCCTCTGCTGCGCCCCCCGGGTCCCCAGGCAGACAGGAAGGTTGGAGCGCGGCAGCCCTGCCCCCACGGCCCCCATCTGGGACTCGGAGCACGGCCGAGGCACCTGCCGGGCCACCCATCCCCTTGGGAGCTACCGGGGCCTGGGGAGGTCAGCCGTCCAGGGAGGCTCTGGGCAGCTGCAGCCCTGGGGACCCTGCATGTCCAGGGGTGGGGCTGGCTGTTGGGAGAGGATGACCCACTAGTGCTGGCATCTCAGGGCCGTGACAGGCTGGGAGACTCCCATGGGACAGCTCTGAGCTCCCCCCAGCCCTGTGCTGGGCAGCTGTGGGACCCTGCAGGCATCGGAGATCATGGGTGAATGGGTGGGACTTCCTGCCGTGCAGGGCATGTGGCGCAGCTGCCCAGCCCAGGCTGGGGCAGAGGGAGGGCCTGCTCTGAACTCTCTAGGAGCCCCCGAGGCCCTGGTGGTCCTGGCTGCACAGACTGGCCGAGGAATGGGTGCTCTGCAGGCCTAGCTGGAGACTTGATGACCCTTTGGGCCCAGGGCTGCTGGCAGCACGGGGCCAGGGGGCAGTGGACCAAAGTCCCCGTCTCAGGACCTTTGGCCTGACTCTCCCATCTGGCCTCACTGGCACTTACCTCTGGGGGTCCTGCCTTGGCGTTCATCTTGGCTTTGCCACAGACGCAGGCCCTCAGCTCGCCAGCGAGTGCCCGATCAAGTCCCACCTGCCTCCTTTCTGCAGCCTGCTGCTTCCCCTTCTGGCCACTTCCTTTTCTTCCTGAGTACCTCCCTCCACGCCCTTGACAGACATCTGGAGCTGGGTGGGCCAGCCAGGGGGTGGGGCTGAAAACTTTCACATCCAGAGAAAATCCCTCCCCACCCCCCAAACCCAAGGCACAGGCTTATGCATCTGAGTTAGTTTTGGTGCCGAGACACTTGACTTGAGGAACCAAGGCTTGAACGTTGTTTTTCTCCATCACACTGACCAGATTCTGGGGCTGGCAGCCTAGGGATGGTGTTGGCTCCACAGCCATCAGGAGCCAGGTCCCTCCAGCTCTCAGCTCCCAATCCCTAGGGTTGACTGGCAGCCTCATGGCCCCATAATTGCTGCTGGAGCTCAGCCATCACCTCATGTTCCTAGCAGAGCATAAGGGATATCCCAGAGGAACCATCCTGGAGGTCCCACAGGGCACTTCCATTTATGTTTCATGATTCAGAACTTAGTCACATGGCTGCATCTAGCTGCAAGGGAGGTTGGGAAATGGAGGCAGCTAGGACCCCCATCCGGGAGAACGCAGGTGGGTGGCTTACTGGGCTGCCTGCAAAGGCAGGCCTGGCTATAGTTTGCTGGTGCTCAGCCTGGGTCCCCAGCAAGGATTTCTGCCTCCGCCTGCCCCAGCCCACCACCACCCTGCCGACCAGGACTCTCTGAATAGACCCTTTCACCTCCCGCCCACCCCATGCCCCCTGCCCCCCCCATCCCCACAGACAGCGGCCTTTAGAATAGCCCTTCTCTTTGCTTTTTGTTTTTGGATTTGGTTTTCTTTTCCTCCCTTCGGCTGCTCTCTTCATTCCTTCCTTTTTTTTTTTTTAAATAAATTTATTTATTTTTAAATTTTTGGCTGCGTTGTGCCTTTGTTGCTACACACGGGCTTTCCCTAGTTGTGGCAAGCAGGGGCCTACTCTTCATTGTGGAGCACGGGCTCTCGGCACACGGGCTTCAGTAGTTGTGCCGCGTGGGCTCAGTAGTTGTGGCTCGCGGGCTCTAGAGTGCAGGCTCAGTAGTTGTGACGCACGGGTTTAGTTGCTCCACGGCATGTGGGATCTTCCCAGATCAGGGCTCGAACCCGCGTCCCCTGCATCGGCAGGCGGATTCTCAACCACTGAGCCACCAGGGAAGCCCTCTGGATTGTTTTTCTTATTCCATTTTCTCCTATTCCCTTAATTCTAGGCTTTGGGGAATGATGCTTTGTGATGGAAACTCACACAGACCACACAGACGCAGGGGAGGATTCTTTGCCCTGGCCATCCTGTGGTCCGGCAGGTCACCAAACAGGTCCTGACCAATGCATTGTGAGTGAAAGGGCGTTAAGTCAGTTCTCTTCTGAAGCCTTTAATCCCGGGTGTAGGAAGTACCACTCTTCCCTCCTGTCTGTTCAGGGCTCTGACGGTGCAGCCCCGATGGGAGAGCTCCTCGGGCTCGATCAGCAGCAGACTTTCATCAGCAATAACTATTCTTTGGTTGTGTTGATCCACCGATGTCAGGAGGTGGTGTGTTTCCACACCACTCAGCTTATCTTTAAAATTTTGCCCCACAGACATGAGAAGATACATACATAAGAAACATCTTTCCCTCTTCCTGAATGATGTGAGGACGTCTGAATACTTCAACTCCAGTGATCTCCTCCTTATATTCTGCTGTTGTCATTTTTTTTCTAAATTCCAGCTTGTAATACCATTATTATTATTATTTTAAAACCCCAAAGGGAGTTCCCTGGTGGCCTACTGGTTAGGATTCCGGGCTTTCACTGCCATGGCTCGGGTTCCATCCATGGTCAGGGAACTGAGATCCCACAAGCCGTGCGGCACAGCCAAAAAAAAAAAAAAGACTCCCCCCCCCCACAAATTATGCATCTTATAATTATTTTATCCACTCAGGGTGTGTTTAAGAATTACTCACTTTTATGGATTTATCTACTCATCATTCCTTCTTTTATTTCAGAGCTTCCCTCTGTGATCACCGTCCTTCCTGAAATAATCTTTTATTTATTTATTTTTTATTTATTTATTTTTTTTTTTTTTGCGGTACGCGGGCCTCTCACTGCTGCGGTCTCTCCCACTGCGGAGCACAGGCTCCGGACGCGCAGGCTCAGTGGCCATGGCTCACGGGCCCAGCTGCTCCGCGGCATGTGGGATCTTCCCGGACCGGGGCACGAACCCGTGTCCCCTGCTTCGGCAGGCGAACTCTCAACCACTGCGCCACCAGGGAAGCCCTGAAATAATCTTTTAGAATGGACTTTATATAAAATTTATATTTTAAGGCAGGACAAGAAAAAATTAAACGTAAAGTTCTCTCTCTGTGTTTGTTTGGGCCTCCTCCCTCCCTAGTGTGCCAGGTGCATCTGCGTCACACCTTAGCCAGAGCTCCTCAAAGGTGGGCGTGCCTGCCCCCCTGTAAAGATTGATTTTTCCTTTCTTCTGACGCTGGCAATGCAACTTCTTAAACAATAGCATTCCTTCCCAGCTCTGTAGGGGTCACGGTGACCCGCTGCCCACTTTGTACATGCTTCCCTGGGCTGTGCCTCCTTGGTGACCTTTATGTAAAATACCGCATGTCATTCTGACGTACGATCCTTTGTCTCGAAAATGTGTGTGACTGTGTCTTCCACTCCGAGCAAGCAGAACCGTCCTCAGAGCTTCTGAGAATCTGCTTCCCCAGTTAGAATCCTCAGTTGGCTTGAATGAAGTTCGCTTTTTTCTTCTTAACTTGATAGTTCCTTGAATTTTCGTCAACAGACTTGACTAATCGTTCAGCTGGGGATAAAATTCTCAGTTGCCCATTATTTTCCATGAACTGGGAGCGTGTTGACAAATGCTCAGTTTTTAGTAACATGAAAATGTCTCTAATTCTCCTTCATTACTGAAAAGACTTTTCTAGGTACAGAATTCTTAACTGACAGTCATTTTGTGTGGAACCCCAAAGTCTTTCGGGTTCCATCATCGTTGGGAGACCTGCTGTCACTCCTTTGCAAGGACTCCTTTGCTCTGCTTGTGTTTAGCGGATTCTCGTTGTCGATGTCTGTTACCATGATGTAACTAGGTGTAGTTTCCTTTTCTTCCTTTTGTCCTGGCATACATTATGCTTCCTGTAGCCGTGGATACATGCTGTCTTAGTTTGCTAGGGCTGCTGTAGCAAAGTATCACAGACTGGGCAGCTTAAACAGCAGAAATTCACTGTCTCCCAGTTCTGAAGTCTAGGAGACCCAAATCAATGTGTCGGCAGGGTTGGTTCCTTCTGAGGCCAGGAGGGAGAGTCTGGTCCAGGCTCTCCCCTAATTTCTGGTGGCCCCTGGGGTTCCCTGGCCTGTCTATGGCGTTCCCCCTGTGTCTTCACGTCATCTTCCCTCTGTACACATCTGTCTCTGTGTCCACATTTCCCTTTTTCTAAGGACACCAGTCATGTTGGATTAGGGTCCATCACAGTGACCTCATCTTAATTTGATCATCTGTAAAGACCCCATTTCCAAATAAGGTCACATTCGCAGGTCCTGGGTGTTAGGACTTTAACATCGTTTTGGTGGACACAATTCAACCCACAGCACATATCTTTCCCAGTTCTGGAAAATTCCTCTCTGTTCTCTCTGTGAATACATCCTCTCCCCTGCTCTTCCCTTTCCCTTGTCAGGAACACCAAGTAGATATGTTCCACTTTGTCACTCAGTCCTCTCTGCCATCAACCCATCTCATAGCTTCTACTTCCACGTTCCTGTGCATTGCATTTGGATAACTTCCTCTCGTCTTTCTCATCACTGACTTATTCTTTTCTTTTCTTATAAGTTTATTTATTTATATTTGGCTGTGTTGGGTCTTCGTTGATGCAGGCGGGCTTTTCTCTAGTTGCGGCGAGCGGGGGCTACTCTTCGTTGTGGTGCGCGGGCTTCTCATTGCGGTGGCTTCCCTTGTTGCGGAGCATGGGCTCTAGGCGTGCGGGCTCAGTAGTTGTGGCTCGCAGGCTCTAGAGCACAGGCTCAGTAGTTGTGGTGCGCAGGCTTAGCTGTTCCATGGCATGTGGAATCTTCCTGGACCAGGACTTGAACCCATGTCCCCTGCACTGGCAGGTGGATTCTTAACCACTGCGCCACCAGGGAAGTCCCCGCTGACTTATTATTTTAGCTGTGTCTAACTTGTTATTTAATTCTCTTATTGAGGTTTTTACAAAGCTTTCTTCTGAGTCATTATCTTTCTCAGTGTGATGCTTTTCCAACTCTGGCTGTAGTTTATATTCTTTTGCTCTTTTCTAATCTTTTTTTTGGTTTTTTTTGGCCAATCTGCACGGCATGTGGGATCTTAGTTCCCCTACCAGGGATCAGACCCATGACCCCTGCATTGGAAGCACGGAGTCTTAACCACTGGACCGCCAGGGAAGTTCCAATACAATTTTATTTGTTATTTCATTCTAGTGTCGCTCATGGTGTGTTTTATGACCTTTGGCCGGGAATTCATCCTGGGCTAGACGTACTGTGGGGCAGTGGAGGGTCCTGGGCTGAAGAGGCCTTTCTCCAGACATGATTTGCATTTGCTTTTGTGGGAACCCAGGATGGCGACCAACCTAGAACCACTTTGTATACATCACTCATCCTGGAGCTTCTTCACCCATCTGGGGCTGTATACATGAATTTGAGCCCCAGGCCCGCATGACACCAAGGAAACTGAGAAGAGACACACGTGGGCGGCGCTCACGGCTCTTCTTTCTTCCTGTAGGTTTGGAAGATGCTGGCGCAATGGTTCCAAGTTGGATTAATGAAAGAACAAGCTGACATCGAGTCCTGGACCCAGAAACTCTTAATACGAGTCTTTACCCAGCCAGGAGGCCCTGTGGTGGGAGCTCCAGATGGCATCTGCTCCCTCTCCCACTGAGGGCATAGAGATCTTCAGGGATCTGGTCTGTCTCCCTGGTTTTTTTTCCGTCGAGGTGTAGCTGACTTACAATGTTATATTAATTTTAGGTGTACAACACAGCGATTCAGTATCTGTATAGATTACACTCCATATAAAGTTATTATAATTCCCTGTGCTGTATATCACATTTTTGTAACTTACTCATTTTATACCTGGTAGTTTGCACCTATGCTCCAGCTCCTCGGGGAGAGGACAGCTTGCCCCACAGGGCACCCAGGGCAGTGCTGGGCCGGTCGCAAGGCAGGGGGCGAACTGTGAGGAAGTGCCTTCGTTGCGGTTTCTGCAGGAAGGCGGGGTGAGGCAGGGCAGGCAGGCTTAGGATGGGCCAGTTATGTTTGAAGGGCACCCCACCCCAGAAGCTGCTGTGAGTATGACGGGCGTATAGTTTGAGGCTGTGTGAGGACTCCAGGTACCCCAGGCGAGTCTTCATTTGCTTAGCGATGGCTAACAGGCCCTCAGGTGGATGATAAAGCATCAACTTACAGACTAAAGTGTGGCTAACACCCTCCATGACGCCTTTTCCTAGCGCATCCGGCCCGTCAGTACCCGCCGAGCTTGCCTCTGTGCAAGTCTGTGGGGACCTACAGGACGGGGTGCTGCGTTTCTCCTTCACTTATGTGTGTTTAACCCATTTTCCACTATCTTCCACATATACCAGGCAGGGCCTAAGGCTTTCTGTTCGGCATCCTTTACACAAGAGAGTTTTGGGGGGGGTTTTGTTGCGTTTTTTTTTTTTTTTTTTCATCCAAAGCTGGGGCAGAGACAGACAGGTTTCTTCAAGTTTGAAGGCAGGGACTTCCCTGGTGGTGCAGTGGTTGAGAGTCCGCCTGCCGATGCAGGGGACAGGGGTTCGTGCCCCGGTCCGGGAAGACCCCACGGCTCATGGGCCCGTGAGCCATGGCCGCTGAGCCTGCGCGTCCAGAGCCTGTGCTCCGTAACGGGAGAGGCCTCAGCAGTGAGAGGCCCGCGTACCACACACAAAACAAAAAACAACAAAAACTGACAGCTGACCCTGGGGTTTACGACGTGTGCAAGGACAGGGCAGGCGAGGGACAGGGCAGGCGTGGGACAGAGCAGGTGTGGGACAGAGCAGGTGTGGGACAGAGCAGGCGAGGGGACAGAGCAGGT
>NW_021703778.1:173553719-173608302 GCF_005190385.1 Monodon monoceros | reverse complement strand
GGGACAGAGCAGGTGTGGGACAGAGCAGGCGAGGGGACAGAGCAGGTGTGGGACAGAGCAGGCGAGGGGACAGAGCAGGTCCAGGACAGAGCAGGTGTGGGGAGCTGCTTGGGTACAAGTGACCTGCGAGCAGGCTCTGGGGTAGGCCGCTTGCTCCTGCTGCCTGTCCCTCTTGCTTCTGGGTCCTCCCTGTAGCAGGAGGTGGGGGACAGTATCGTCCCTGGGCTGGAGGCACTGGGTGGTGTGATGTCACCCCAGAGCGGGTGAGGGCCATAAAAAGGGAGAAGGAATTGGGAGCAGCTGGGCCCCAGCACACAGTGCCAGCGCCCCTCCTGTGCTACGTGTACACGGGATGGCCTATTTTATAGGGCGCTCTTGGACCCTGCATCACTGAACGGCTTGAATAAAATAACTTTTCTCTCTTTGAGGAGCAAACCTCCGGAAAGTTCCCTGCTTTGCTTTCTTGCCTAGGTCTCCCCCTGGTGGCAGCATGTCTGCATCGCACCGTGCCGGTCTTGGGGGTCAAATGGGATTTTTCCAGCCCAGGAAGGGAGACCCCTGGGCTGAGCACCCGGGGGTGGCAGGGAGCCCCCTCCCCGCACCAAACACCAACACTGGAGAAATGAGGCCAAGGCGAAAAACGCCGGCATGTTGCCACATGACAGAAGAATGATTTATTAGAACAAATTCCATGACAAATCATATAAAATAACCATTTTCTGAAAGACATCCATAAGACCACCTGAGGACAAGATGCACGGAGGTGCCTCCAAGAAGCCAGACAAATAAGTTACCAATCCCAAGGTGAAGGCTGGAGGGGGCATGAATTTGTGAATAAAAGACCTGTGCGGCGATGACCGCGGCGGGTGCTGATGGGAGTGTGGTGGACGGACGGCCACTGCTCGTTTCCGGGGGACAGGCTGTGGGCAGCTGTGCGGAGCGCGCGGGGCGGGGTACCAGGACCAGCACCCCCTCCGTGTGCACACAGCAGGCTCGCGGACGGGGCCAGCCACGGACCCCACTGCCACTCACACACGTACACACCGGGGAGGGGGCACAGGGCCGGGGCGTGGGGCTCCACATCAGCTAAATGTAAACACGGACACACGCGTCACCCACCGCGGCCCCAGACCCGCGCCCGCTGTGACCCCGGCCCCCGCAGTCGGTCCTGCCCCGCGATTGATATTAGCGCAGGTGCCAGGCAGGGTGGGGGCGCCCCAGCCCCACCCGCCGCAGCCAGTGGGCTCTTTGGCTTCGAGGCTGCGAAAACATCAGCCCCCGGGAGGGGGCTGGGCTCTGCTCGCCTGGCACGTTCCCAGCTGAAAGAATCCTGAGAAATAAAACTGTTCCTGGGGGGCTGCCCCTACCCCCCCACCACAGGACCTGGAGCACAGAGGCCCGGGAGGCACCCAATTAATGCCCACAGAGTCCGCAGGACAGCGGGGAGAGGAGCGGGGGGAGGGGACGTTGTCCAGGGAGCTTCTGAAGCCCGGTTTTTGGTCACTTTGGTTAATCGCTCCCCTCCATCTGGCCCAGAACCACCGGAAGCCGGGTGCCGGGCCCCGCCTCCCTCCCTGGACGTGCCCGCGTCGGGGGCTGAGCCTGGGCTGTGTGAGCGCAGGCGTGCCTGACGAGTGCTCGTGCCTGTGTGCACGGCGCCCGGCCCACGCGCTCAGTGAGTTTGGCAGTTGTGTTGGCACCAAAGGCTCGAAGCAGTGGGGTTCCTGCCACAAATGTTTCCACAGGCTGCATGCCCGCCCCGGGCCACCGGACTCTGGGGCGGCTGGGAGCTGCCATCGCCCTGCCCAGCCCGCACTCGGCCGCCTCAAGTCCCGGGGCGTCACGAGGCGTCTCCCCACCGCCCTGCTCTGTGTTTGGCACTGAAAGACCGCATCACCCAGTCCTCTCCCCCAACCTGGTCCCAGCCAGCACACAGGAACAGGGCGGGTACGCACGTGTCCCCCAGCCCACGAGGCAGAGCGGGACCCTCCAGGCCAGGGAGGCTGCTGCAATGGCACAAACTACTCCTTCCTTGAAAGCTAACGACAAAATAACAGCGATGGAGAGGAGGCTGGGCACACGCCCGGACACTGGCCCTTGGCATCGGCCACAGCGGGAGCTGGGCCAGGAGGCCAGTGGGGCGGGGGGGGCACTGGGAGCTGAGGAGGGGGCCTGGGCACCCACTGGGTTATGGCACGTGTGGGGGTCTTTGTGGTGAACTGTCCAGGCCCAGGGTGTGGGGAGGCTGCCCAGCCCCAACACCTAGATCAGGAACTGCTCCGTGTCGGGGAGGAAGGAGGGGTCCGGGAGGCCGGGGGTCCCGCAGTTTGCCCGCTGCGGAAAACTCCTCGCCGGCAGGGCCGACGGGGGTGAGGACGGACTCTGGGAGGCCGGCCGGCCTCTCCCGAGCTGGGCCGAGCCCGCAGAACCCCGGTTTCCGGTCAGCAGGTCCAGGTTCCCACTGGGGTCCACGATGGCGTTGATGACTGGGGGGGTGGGGAGGGTCAGGCCGGCCGGAGGGTCCTGCCCTGCCTCCCGTGCCCAGCCGGGGGCCTCCCGGCCAGTTAGCTGTGGGTGTGGGCCAGGCTCCACCAAGGCCCCCGACAGTCCTCCCAGCACCCCGCACGGCCAGAGGCGCCAGTGCAGCGCCCCCGGGTCTGGGCCACACCCACCTTCCAGCTGCTTCTGCACCCGCCTCAGTTCCTTCAGGATGGAGCTGATTTCCTGGGGGCGGGCAGGAAAGAGGCCGCTGAAGCAGGACCCCAGCTCTCGCCTCTCCCTGGGGTCCCGGGCTCGGGCAGCTCCCCCCGGTATCCCTGCAGCCAAGCGGGCCGGGGGCGCAGAGGGGCCCCTCACCTTGTTGGACGTCTTCAGGATGGGCACCTCGTTCTCCGCGTTGATCCTGGCCTCCAGGTCTTCCCAGGCTCGCCCTGTGCTCTGAAAGAGGATCCTGCACCCCGAGGGGCGGGGGTGGGAACAGACAGAGGGCAGTGACCAAGAGACCCAGGCATGGCACCAGCCACGGGGAGGTCCATGCCAGCCCCTCCTGCGCACACGGGGAAACTGAGGCCTGGAGCAGGACCTGGGCAGGCTGGTCCCAGCGTCCTGTCTCTGGGCCTAATGTGGGGAAGGCTGGGAGGAAGGAGGGTGCAGGGAGGGAGGGGCGGGTCATCCTGGGGGCTCTGGCCCTCCCAGGCCCAGGGTCTGGTTGCCAAAACGCACGCGCGCGCGTGTGTGCGTGCGTGCACACGTGGCAGAGTCCTGGCACACAGGCACACGTCTGTACCCGTGTCAGGGCCTCAGGCTGGGTGTCCGCTAGGCAGCGGTGGCTCCCGGCCCGTCCCAGGGGCTCTCACTGGCCAGCGGCACGCGGGCCGACTCACTTCATCTTCTCAGCGAGGTGCTCCGTGTTCTCGCGGATGGCCTGGGACAGCTGCGACACGGGGTTCAGCATCAGGTTATCGAAGATCACCTGCGAGGACCTGGCATCAGCCCGGCGCCTGGACGCCCCAGGAAGCCCTGTGCCCTCCATGCCCTGACGCGGCCCAGAGCCCAGAGTGAGCTCTCCGAGGGGAGGGGCGCCTGCCTCCTCGCGGTTCCGAGGCCGCGTCTTGCCGGCCAGGGCGTCCTCGCAGCGGTCGTTCATGTTCTGGTCCAGGTCCTGAGAGCGCAGGGAGCTGGGCGGCACCTTCTGGAAGCTGAGGCTGGCCTCGGGGATGCGCTGCACCAGCTGCAGAGTGGGGGGAGCAGGGGCGTGGCCCATGGGGCGGGCAGTGGACAGAGCAGACGCCGCCCGGCCGCTCAGGGCCCCTGGGCACCCCGCCCTCGTGGAGCAGGTGCCGGGCCCGCACTCTCAGGGTGGCTGGTGGGGGGCGGTGCTGGGCACGGGGTGCGGCCCCGGGGAGGGCTCACAGCCACGGCCCCCCACCTGGGCGTGCAAGGGGCTGCCGAGGGCAGGCTCACCTCCTCGCGGGTGGAGATGGTGGAGGCGGGGGTGCCGGGCGCACTGGCGCGAGAGGGGCTGTGGGCAGGCCCCGGGCAGCCCGGCGAGTCACCGTCTCCGGCCACATCGTGGATCTCGCGGGCCAGGGTGGCCACGTCCTTCACCAGCGTCTGGCTCAGCCTGCAGCGGCAAGAGGGAAGACAGGTCCTGCGGGGTCCTCCTGGGCCCGGTCTCAGTGCAGGGAAGTGTGGGGACAGGAGCCAGACGGGACACGACGTCACCCCCCCACAGGCAGAAACCCCCCTCCCCCCCGCCCAGGTGGGGTGGGAGTCCCTCCCAGGAGGCAGCCACTGGGTCAGGAGCAGGGCCAGGGGTACACAGCCTCCAGCCTGGCCCAAACTACACCCAACCAGCCACCAGCAGCAGTGCCAGGGGGACTCCCACTGGGCGCCTCAGTGCCCAACCCCCTGAAGATGGGGGGGCTGGGGCGGGGCCCTGGGAGGAGGGATGGGCAGATACACCCACAGGCTCCTGACCACCAGGGCCACATGAGCCCCGCTCCACAGGCAGGGAGACGGAGGCAGAGTCACTGACAAGGGTCAGAGCCAAGCAGGCCCAGAGGCCAGGGACTCTCCACAGGGCAGGGAGGCCAAGCCTGCAGCCCCAGAGACAGCCCAGACCTCCGTCCCCTCCGCCCTGCCAGTGGTAACACACACTTCCCTGAGAGGCTCCCGGGCCACCCAGGAAAGGACACAGGCCAGCTGGGGAGCAGCTCCCTGCCGCAGACTGCCCGTGAAGCCCCAGAGCTGGAGCCGAAAGCCTCCGTCGCCCGCCCTCGGAGCACCTCAGCCCCACGGCCGGCGCGCTCTGCGCTACTCCAGCCCTTGGCCAGGCTCGGGGCAGGGGGACGGGCTCCGGCCTCTGGCTCCCTCAGCCCTCGACGCCTGCTGTCACTCCAGGGACGGGACACCAGGACCCACCAAGGACCAAGGACCAGGTCTCTGCACACAGCTGTCCCAGCTCTGCTCAGGGCGCCCCCCCCCAGCCGGCCCTCGTACCCGTCCACTCTTGGCGGCAACTACAGCCCCTCCCGACAGGTGCTGGGCACAGCTGGAGAAATTTCCCTGGCTGGCCTCTGCCTCCCACCAAGGGCTGCCCCAGACCCCATCAAGATAGGGGTCCCCGACTTGGTCCCACCCTTCCGACATCAAAAACACAGAAGGACCCCCTTTGAACTGCTGGTGACCTGTGCCCCTGCCCCCAGCCAGCCCCGCCCTCCACTCCCTCTGTCCTCCGCACCCTGCAGGCTGGTGTGTTCAAGCTCGCCCACTCGGGAAGCCCCCTGGGGCCCCCACTTCCCCTTCCTCTCTCCTTCCACCTCCGCCCCCTTCCCCTCAGCCAGGTGCGGCGCCCCCTCCAGAACCCCACACCCTGTCTCCTTGGCCAGCCCCTCGGCCCCCTCCCAAGCATCACTCTGCACAGGCAACTTCCCTCCAACCACCCTCCAGGTGTCCCGAGAGCCCTGCCCCAGCCCTCTTCTCTTCATGCTCTCCACGCCCTCACACCGCCCACAGCCTTGGTCACCGTCTTCATGCTGGTGACACCCACACCTCCATCCCCCACGTGGGCCACTGTCCTAGGAGCCACTGCCCCCGCTCACCTCCCTCCAGGTGCCTCACCGGCTCAAGCTCAGCATCCTTGGCACCAAAACTCACCAGTCACCAGCCCCAGCCATTTACCTCCTGCCCTCTCCACAAGCCCTGCAGAGCCAAGCCATCACAGCACCGACCACTACTCAGCAAAAGACCACTCTCTTTCCCTGCCACCTCTGCACCATCCTTTGCAGCGCCTGACCTGGAGGCGATCCTTCCACTGAATGACTGCATGAAGGAACTCATCTTCAATAAAAATCTTGGTGAAGACCTTCCTGTACCAGAGGTTCCCCCACCCTTCTGGGCAGATCTGCATCCATCCATCCAGCCACCCACTACCCATGCAACTGCCCGCCCATCTATCCATTCATCACGCACCCAACCGTCCATCATCCATCCACCCAACCGTCCATCATCTATCTATCCACTCAACCATCATCCCTCCATCCACCCATCTATCCATCCCCCTGACAAGCATTTCTCAAGCCCTTTTAGGAACTAACCCCCAGCCCAGTCCCAAGGGGAGGCACCCTGTGGATCAGCAGCTTGTGCCGTCACCTGGCAATCTCGGCGATCTCGGCTGTCTGCACAATGAAACCATAAGGGTCGGGCTCTTCTTCCTCGTCATCTGTGTCCCGGAGGCCAGGGGCCCGGGGTCGGGCCCGGCCAGAGCTGCCAGCCCGTGGGGTCTGCGTGGCTGTTGAGGCATGGGGGCGGGCGTGTTTGGGGGAGCCGTGGTGGGAGCCATACTCCTCCTCGGATGTGGATGTGCAATCCGAGCCCTGCTGCCGGCGACGCACGTCTCGGGTGAGTGAATTGGTTCCAAAAGCAAGAACAGAACAGAGCGGCCGTCAGCACCTGCGGAAGCCCTGAGGCCCCTCCAGGCAAGGGCCCGGTGCTGCAGGATGAGCTGTGCTGCGGCTGGCACCCCCGCACTCAGACGCCCTTTGGCTGAAGAGCCAGCAGCTGCTGGGCTCCGGGGACCGCAAGGTCACTGCCAGCCCAGAAGCACGTGCACAGACGGGTAGCCTGGCGTGTCCATGCGCCCTTGTGGAGCAGCTCACGGTCGTGGCTGGTTGGCAGTGGCAGGGGCCACGTTCTGGGGGAGGGGTCTGTGCCCATCAGGCAGAACCAGCGCCCTTGGTTAGGGTTGAGGGATCTGGGAATTGGTGCCTGCAGACACGCCGGGTGGGGGTAAACCACTGCACGTGGATCAGCCATGGCCCTGGCCTGGACCGTACGTGTGGCCGCACAGCCCGTGGTCAGAACCCAGCTCAGCCGCCGCAGCCCCTCCCTGCACCTGCTCGCCCACCCCTGCGCTGAGCCCCTGTGGCGGCCGCAAACGTGCACAGTACAAGGAAGGGTGGGGCAGCAGGTTCCCACCAAGCAGGTGTGGCCCTCACCCCTTGGCCATGGGGCAGATGCCACCTTGGCCCCCTGAAGACCTGGCAGGCAGGGAGGGGCCCGAGCTCCAAGGCCGTGGGTGCGGGAGGGGTCGGGGGTTGGGGCAGGCATGGAAGCAGCAGCACGGGGCTGGACCAGCAGTGCTGACACCTTAAACCAATTCATTCAGAGGATGGGTCAGTCCCCACGCAGGGCGAGCCTGGCTGCAGGGATGCCCACATCCACCCCGGCAGGAGCCGGCTCCGGTGCCACGGCAGCCGTCCCTCCCTTATGCACACACGGGGTCCGCAACTCCAGGGAGGGGCAGGCCCAGCCCCCTGTCTGCAGTCACCCAGGCCTGCTTGCGAGTCAGGGGCAGTCCCTCCAGGCTGGAGATGGTCGGGGTTTTCTGCGTTCACACCAGGACCGCCTGGGGGCTGCAGGAGGCCCGCCACCCGTGCACAGCCGGGTGCACGTGTATGTGTGTGTGTCAGGGGGAGAAACACCCGCCGACGGGAAAAGGGGCTCCTCCAGGGCCAGCACTGGGGGCCCCGTAGCTGGTGCAAGGCCGATGCACAGAGACCTGCAGACACACTGCGCGTGCCGACCGGACCCAGGGCCACCCTCCCGCTCCCCACACTCACTGGGTGAGGAGTACCGGGCGCTGCCCGGGCGGGCCCTGCTGAAGGGCTGGCGGGGGGGGCGTGGTGGCGCTGGCGGCCTTCCTGGCCGTGGCCCGAGCGTCGGCCACGGCGGGCTTGCGGCCGGCGCAGTACAGCTCGACGCTGCGGCCGGAGAAGCCGGCGCGGGTCGGGGCCGCCTCCGAGTCGCTGGGCCCTGTGAAGGAGCCGGCCCGCTTCCGGGGCATCGCCAGGATGTCCAGGCGTGACAGCTTCTTGGCCTGCTCGGCAGCCGGCTGCCCCGCCGGCTCGGGATTGGCCGGGGGCCCCCGTTCGCCATCTGTGGCCTCTGTGTCCGAGGCATCCCCCAGCCGGGCCCGCCTCAGCCGGGAGGCCCGCGTGGGCCGTGGGGCGGACAAGCTGTTGGAGCGGGTCAGCGCCTGCTGCACCTTCTGGAGGCCGGCTGAGCCGCGGCTCTGTTCTTCCCGGGCAGCAGGGGACGGCGGTGGGGCCGTGGGTTTCCGGCGAGGCCCCCGCCGCCCTGCCCCCACGGCCCCGGAGGTCTCGTGGTCAGAAGTGACCGTGTCCACACCGGGCAGGTGGGCAAGGCTGGAGCCTCGTTCCTCATCGGGCCAGTCCAGGGACCCTCGGGGCCCGTGGCCACGCCGTGTGGCCAGGCGCCTTGCCGGCTCCCCGCGGCCCGCATCCGCTGGGCCCGGTGGGCGACGCTGCTTCTCTGAGAGGCGCTCGCGGGCGCTGCTCAGGCCGACACCCCCCACGTCCTGCGCAGCCGGCGGGGATGGCAGCTTCTCCTTCTGCAGCCCCGAGGGCTGCGGGCTGGGCCCGTTCTTGCCGCTGAGGAGACTGACGGTGCTGGCCGTGTCCACGTCGGAGTCTCCGGACAGGGAGTCCTCTGGCGGCCCAGGGACGCCGCCCAGCTCACCCTCCGGCTCCTCCACGGACTTGGAGAGCAGTCTGGCCTCCAGGGCGGCCAGCGCCGTCTCTGTCTCCTTCAGGATCAGGTGGGTGTCCTGAGGGTGCAGGTCCATGCGTGAGGCCCGGGCCGCGGCCAGGTCCTGCAGGAGGGGGTGGGTGCTAATGTACGGCAGCTGGCCAGGAGCTGCGGGGCCGCTGGCCGGCTCCTTGGTGAAGCTCTCCTGCCGGACGAACGCCGGGGCCTCCTTGGTGGGGGCTGGGGCGGGGCCCTCAGGCTCCGGGGACTGCCCTGTCCGCAGCTGGATGACCATCCTCCCACTGGTGCTAACGTACACGCTGTCCCGTGTCGGGGGGCTGGGCTGCGCTGCCCGCCCCGGGCCCTCCACCTGCCCTGGAGCCACAGTCGCTTTCCTGGGGAAGGCCGCCTCCCCGTTCTGGTCCCCAGCGAAGGAAGAGGTGGGGGCCGGCTCCCCAGGGGCCCTCGGTGAGCGCCGGCCCCTCGTCCACTCCGGTCCCTCCTGGGGGCTCCCGCGTCTTTCTTCCTGCAGGCCCCCGCCTGGCTCAGGGCCCCGGCCTCCGTCCGACCCACTGGCGTCACTGAGGCTGTCGGGCTCCAGGTCTTCCTGTCCCAAGAGGAGGCCGGCCTGCTCGCTGCCCAGCTCCGGTGGCCCCGGCCCGCTCCTCCTGGTGGCCTCGGGGCCGGCAGGGCTGTCCGCCCTGTCGCTGGGCAGCTGTGGGAGCAGCCGTCGCTGGCGCACAGGCAAGGCCCCCTCCAGCTCTCTGGCTCTGCGCCCGGGGCCGTCGTCTGGAAGACAAGGGGGCTGGTTCGAGTGAGCGCTGCCCGCGGGCCCACACGAGGAGCTGGCCCTCCCCCGGGCACAGTGACGTGCGCTCGCGTCTGCCTAGTTGGTGGCCTCAGGCTACCCCCTCCCTGCTGCGGCACTGGAGCCACTTACCTGACAGGCCCGGGTCCGAGTAGCTGTCGGCCAGACTGGCCCAGCGGGACACCCACTTCTGACCCCCGGGGGAGCCCGGTACTGGGAGGCCCTACGGAGAGGAGGGCAGGAGCGTGTCCGCGGCAGGGAGAGACAGGAGCCCCACGGGGAGGTGCTGGGGGCAGGAGGGGGCGAGGCAGCCCGCCCCAACACCTGCCCCCCAACAGAAGCAGCCAGAGGACCCCCGTGGCCTCACCTGGCTTGCGTAACTACCCACGTCTCAGCCTGGCTCGGTGGCTTGGAGGTCAGCGGTCCCTGCCCCCCCGAGACTCAGCCAAGCCCCGCCCGTGGGCACATATACGCAGGCACCCGTGACCCTCTGCACAGGTGGGCACCAGGGCCCGGAGCCCACAGCTCGGGCAGGACCAGAGCCTTCGAGTGCATACAGGACGCAATGACCGGGGCCCCGGCCCAGATGCTGTCCTCTCCCCGCCCAGTCCCTCCCCAGGAACGTGTCTGGGCTCAGTCCCACACACCTGGAGCTCCACCGGGGGGGTTCCGCCCCCGCCCACTGGCCGGGAGGCAAACTCCTGCAGCAAGGCCATCCGCTGGGCCACTCCGTCACCAGGCTCGTCTCTGTCCCCTCTGATAACTGGACGGAAGGTGGCTGAGGACGCTCTGGAGAATTCAGGGGACTCCCGTACCCCAAAGACCTGCCGGGAGGGACAGCCGGGCAGCAGGTCAGAGCCCGCGCCCAAGGCCGGCCTCCCGGGCTCTGGCTGCAGCACGCCCACCTGGTCGATCATCCGGCGGGCCTCCTCCACCTCCCGGTCCTGCACCTCCGTGTCGATGGTGTAGGTCCCCGCGTCACTGAGGCTGTCGTCCTCCTCCTGCTTGCGTGCCTTTGTCACTTGGGGGTCAGCAGGGGGTGGCGGCGGTGGCGAGGGGGCCGCGGGGCTGGCCCCGCGGGGTAGCGGGGGGGCGGGCGGCGTCGGGGGCGTCTTCTCGGGGCCTGACCGGGCAGCCGGGGAGCCGTCCCGCAGGCACTGGGCCATGAAGTCCTGGGCCAGGCGGGAGCGGCGTCCCATGCTGCCGAAAGGGCGAGCTGGGGCCCGGGCGGCAGGCGAGGGGCCGCCCAGACGCTCCTCTGCCTTCTCCCGCTTGAGCGAGCCGGCCCGCTGCGGCCCCGAGCTGCCGCCCGCCCCCCGGGCCGAGGCCGGGGTGGGGGCGGCCGGGCGGTCCCTGTCGGCCGGCCCGGGGCCGCGGCGCCTGTCGGGCCTGGGGTCCCCGGGCGGTGTGTGCGTGAAGGACTGGGAACGCTTCTTGCGGGGCGTGTCCTCGTCGAAGAACTCGATGACGAATGCCTGCTGGCTGTGCAGCAGCTCCTGGGGGTCCCGCCTGAGCTGCCTCTGTAGCCGCACCTGCTCCCCGCCGGCCTCCGAGGGGACCCCAGCTGCCCCAGCCGCCTGGGCCACGGGGTCCTCCGAGTCGCTCTGTGTGCCGTCCTCGTGCTTGTGGCCTGGAGGGGGCAGGGGCCCGACGCATGAGGCCGAGGGAAAGGAAACGCCCGGGGGTCGACACAAAACCACCGCCGTCGTGTGGTCGGGGACACACTGCCCCACCGTGGACCCAGCCCACATGGCCCAGAGAAGGAACAGGATCACGCCGGACAGCCCCCGACAGGGCAGGCGGCTCTCGGGCAACGTAAAGGGACCCGGGAGACGAGGCCGCCGAGGCGAGGGCAGGCAGCCGCGCACTCACCCTTCAGGGTGCGCGTGTGCACCGGCAGGTCGCTCTTGGTGCTGTGCCGGTCATCGGCGGGGCCGGCCCGCTGCAGCAGGCTGGGGTCGCTCTGCGCCAGCCAGTCGGCCACCTTGGTCTCCACAGAGACCACTTCGATGGCTGTGGGCTCCTTGCCAGGGGGCCGGCGCTGGCGCAGGGAGAACTTGGTGACGTGGTCCTTGATCTTGACCTTGCCGGGGCTGCAGTCGTCAAACTCGATGGTGAAGCAGGCGTGGCTCTGCACCACGGGGGCCACCCCGCCCCCGCCCACCTCCGCATCCCTGGTGGGCGCCTCGTGTGCCGGCACCTCTGGGGCCCGCGACGGGGGGACCTCCTTGGTGGGGATCTCGAAGTAGCTGGGCTCCCGCCGGAACGAGTAGCCCTGCGGCTCCGCGGGGGCCCGGAAGGCGGCCGTCGTCCCCACGAGGTCACTGTCCCGCTGAGCCAGCTCCTTGGGCCGCTCTGTGGGGGAACACGTGCTCAGGCCAGGCACGTGCTCACGGTGGCACCCTCGCCCCACCCACCTCCGCGAGGACCATGGGCGCCGTGTCTCCCTGCCCACAGCCCCGCCGAGGGCACCTCCAGAGCAGGCTGCCCTCCAGGACTTACCCGTGTCGGGCTCATCCTGGCGCCGCTCCTCGGGCAGGCTGCTACCATCGTCCTCACCCCACCAGGAGGGCTGCCCGTACAGGGGTGTGCGGTAGGCCGCCGCCTCTGCAGAGGAAGAGTTGGACCCTGGGTCCCTGTGGCCCCAACACAGACAGAGGCGGAGACCCGGAGCTGGGGAAGATGCTGGGGTCTGCAGGGGGCCCCAGCACCACCTCCCAGCTCGGATCTGCAGCTGTCCAGAACCTTGGCCAGCCACCCTGAGGCCCACTTCTGCAACCCTGGTGGGTGACAACGGCAGTGACAACCTCCCCATGGGGTGGCTGCTCCGGGGAGGTTCGTCCCTGGGGTCGCACTGCCCTCAGCACTGCGGTCCTGGGGCAGGCAATCCCTTGAGCCCAGCCTGGGCCCTCTGCCCCTAGGGCCTCCCCGACAGAGGGGCGGGAGGACAGCAGCGAGCCCCACCCAGGGCTGGCCTCTCCCCCAGGGCCTGTAAATGGTTCGGGTCACTGATAGGTGACCTGGGGCTGAGAGCCTCTGCACTCTGACTGAACCACGTGGGGCAGGTGGCTGTTTCCACAGGGGTGCAGGAGTGCACGGTGAGTGTGGCTACAGGGGTGCAGGAGTGCAGGCACACATGCTGGGGGGCTGTGCGGGGAGGGGAACGTGTGTACGTCGGGGTGCAGGGGCGAAAGGTCAGCTCCTGGGTGAGGTGGACCAAGGCCTGTGTGCACACCCCTGCCCCTCCCGCACCCCTCTGCACACCATCTTACCTGGCCCCGGTCTCCGGTCCCCCCTCTCTGGCCTGGGGTTCACGGCCTCGCAGTAAGGCGCCTGCTCCGGCACGGCCTCGCCCGTCTTGGGCACCGGGCTCTTGACGCTCACCTGCAGCTGGCTGGTATACTTCTCGTGCTGTGGGCAGCGGCCGGGGTGAGGGGTGTCCTCGGGAGGACGCCCCCGCCCAGGGCACCTGCGTGGCCTCTCCTCTGCCCCACAGTGGCATGAGGTCCCCCTCACAACCCTCGCGGAGCAGACAGCCTAAGACCTGCCCGTGTCACGAGGCTCAAAGCTGGGCGGGCCGCACCCAAGGCTGGGGGCATCCTCAGGTCCACAAGCTTCCAGAAGGGAGTGGACAGCAACCGTCAGAGGGGAGACTGCCACCCACAGGCCCCTCCAGAGAGGGGGTGGGACAGCCCTCAGGAGCAGTGGGAGGTGGGGAGCAGCAGCCTGTCCGTGCGTGCGCGTGTGCGTGCCGGGCCCCACCTGGCTGAGCTTGGCGGTCATCGGCCCTGCCCCTCACTGGCTGTGTGACTCTAGGCAGGCCACCCACGCTCCCTGTGCTGCCCATGGTTACTTTGGAAAATGGGACTAAGCCTCCCCCCCAACCCCCCTCCATGGGGCTCCTGGGTGAGGCTCTGGGCAGGGTCCCCTGAGTCTGCTCCATGACACCTGCACAACTGAGCAAGGGGAAAGGAGAGGCTCCACCTGCCGTGACTGACACTGGGGCCTTCGAGCCCCAGCTGAAGGAAGGGTGCTCGAGGGTGCCCCTCATCCAGGACCTCCCACGAGGCTGTCCCCAAAGGCTGCCTCCCTGCTAGCCTCCGGCCTGCTCCTGGCCACCTCCACCCATGGTAGCCTGATCAGGGTCCTCCCGGTACCCAAGATGCTGGGTGGGCCCGGGCCCTCCCTCCCACCCACCCCCTCCTGCTGGGCAAAGCAGCCTCCTCTGGGGCTCCAGCCACACCTGCCGTCTGTGGTCTGTGACTGCATCAGCCAGGGGTGGGGCGGGGCGGGTCGCATGACTATCTTCCCCACCTGGCCGACGGGGCCATCTGGCAGGGCAGGCCAAGCCAGGCTGACGCACAGCGGCCCAGAGGCCTGGGGGAGATGGGCAGTGGGAAGCGGAGGGCTGTGGGGACACAGGGATGCAGGGGCCCCAGGCCAAGCACCAGCACTGACCCTGAGCGCCTCCTCAGGGACGCGGTGCTGCACCCGCTCCAGCACGTACATGTTGGAATGTGACAGCGCGTTAAGGAGAGCAGGATGCAGGAAGGGGGCGGGGCCCTCGGACCCAGGCGTGGTGGATGAAGAGGGAAGGCGGGCTGGGCGGAGCGCTGGCGCAGATGCCTGCAAACTTCCCCCGACGTGTGTGCACTGGCCATGCGTCCACACTGCAGGGACAGGCCGCAGGCCATGTTGTCCCCGGTCAGGGGACAGGACAGAGGCTGCTCCAGGCCACCGCACACACGTGCCCTAGGTCTGTGGGGATGCTCTCCACCCCACTTTCAGCCCAGGAGCCCAGCGGGGCCCCAGAGGCCAGGCCACATGCATCCAGCTCCAGCTCCCGTCCCAGACCACCCCTCAGCCCCCGGCCTCCTGAGGCTTCAGGGGTGGGGAGGGCCTGAGCCAGCCGCTGGGTCCACACCCGCCAGCGGCTGTGCCCAGGCGAATGTGGACGGAGGAGAGGATGCATTCCTGCCACACGTATGGGTCCCCGGCTGCCCAGGGCGGAGGCATGGCCCCCACTCACCCACGTCCTGATCACAGAAAGCCATGCCTGGGCGGCCCCCAGAAACACCAGGACTCCGGGTCCCGGGAAAGTTTTCCCATTCCTCGGGCTCTGTGTGAGCTCAGCCCCGAGGCTGGGCAGAAGGTGTCCGCGGCTGGGGCCTTGGCCGTGGGCAGGCGGCGGCAGGGGCTGGAGTTCAGGGCGGAGCCTAGCCCGGGCTTCACTCTCCTGTCTCTAACCCCCTGAGGCCCCCACCCACTTCCAGCATAGCAGGGCGACTGAGGCCCTGGGGACAGGGGGGCCAGGAGGGGTGGGCGCCCCGGGAGGATATCGTAGCCGAATCGGATGACGTCGTTGAGCTTCAGCGTGACGTATTTCTGGTCCGGGATGCGCACGTCGTTCACGAACGTCTGCGGAGTAGGCAGGTGGCGGAGAGGAGCCGGGGCAGGCGGGCCGGCGACTCTGGAGGCCCCAGAAGCGGACCACCAGGCCCTCCTGTGCTGTTCTGGGCCCGGCACCGTCCTCCCAGCACGGGTGCACCAGCCTCACACCCCAACGGGACCACAGGACAGACGGCTGCAGGAGGGCCGGCCGAGGGGGCCGAGGCGCCAGACCCCACCCAGCACCCAGGGACCCTGACACAGCCCCTCAAGCACAGAACCCACGGACACCCCTGTGAGACGGCCCCTTCTCTCATCCACACAGAGCTTCGTGCCGGCCCCAGCCCCCAAAGCCCCCAGGAGCGGCGAGGCACACCCACAGGGTGGCCCCGGGGCAAGGCCGGTCAGATGGGGTGCCGAGGGAGGAGGGGCTGAGGGGGCAGAGACCCCAGCAGAGCCTGAGACCCTCGGCTGGGGGCACTCTGAGGGGGACCGGGGAGGTGGCACCCAGCACTTGCTGGTGTGCTCACATGGCCGAGGCAGAGCCAGCCTGAGGCTGCTGTGGGACCCCAGCTCAGGACGCAGGGCGTCAGACTTCACAGGCTGGGAGAGAGGGGGAAGGGCCCTCCTCAGCTGGTATAACGGGGTGGAGGCTGGTCGTTTGTTTTCTTACTGAAACGGCCTCCCAGGCCAGGAGACCAAACACAGAAAGAACAAGGCACCCAGACAGGTGTTGGACCCTGGAGAGAGCCCCGCCCTGTCCCTCCCGCCCTGCCTCCACCTGAACCCCTCTCTGCTCCTGCAGCCAGGAACTTCCTCTTGGTCACCTCCTTGTCCCTGCTGCCCCCAACTCACAGAAGAGCTCACATATACCCCTTAGGACAGGGTACCCCAGCACAGCCCCATCCGTCACAGGAGCCCCATTTCCCATCCTGCAGGAGGTCCCATTGCCTCCCCTGCCCACCAGAGGGCCCACTTCCCTCCTCACCCAGCAGGCAGCCCCACCTCCCAGAGGCCCTACCCAGTGGGAGCCCTCCCAAGGAGGCCACCAGAGCAGGAGGTCCTGGTGGGAGCCAGGTGGGGACAAAGCAGAGGCGTGGGGCAGTGATGAGGGGGCAGACCCAGGGTGAGGATGGAGCTGGGGCAGTGCCAGCACTGAGGGAGGGGTCATGAACGGGGGTGGGGTCGTCACAGGGGGAGGGCCATGGAGGGGGTGGAGCCATGGGGGGGCCCAGCTGGAGTGGGGAAACCAATGCAGAGGGGTGTGGCCATGAGGGGGTGGTGCCAGCACCATGGGAGGGGTCATGGAGGGGTGGGGCCAGCACAGGGGGTGGGGCCAGCACAGGGGGCGGGTCCTGGAGAGGGGCAGGGGGTAGGGCCACAATATGGGGTGGAGCCAGGGTGTGGGTGGAACTGGGCTGGGAAGAGGGGTGGGGCCAGCACAAAGGCCCTGCACTCACCCCATTGAGGCTGCCCAGGTCCTTGACCCAGTGCTCGTCCCTGTCTCGGTCATAGTTGATGACAGCGTGCTGCTTGTCCACACTGCGGGACTGGGGAGACACACAAACCCTCGGGTGGCCGACCGGGCCAGGCGGCCCAGGAGGTAGAGGCACCCCGCAGGAGGCCCCGCTCCCCACTCTCCAACCCTCCCCCACCCGACCACAATACCACCACCAGGCCCCTGGCCACGCAGCCCATGAGGTCCCACCCACGCCTCCACACCTCAAGCGTGTGTGCCCCAGAAGGCCCACCCAGGCCTGACCCGGCCAGCCGTCCTGGCCACGGAGCAGGCCACGGGGTTCCTCCTGCCCCAGCCTGCCTCGCGGGCCCCTCCCGTTGTGACCAGCCCTCCACAGCACCGGGAGGCCAGTGCCCCCCCTGCCATCCCAGCCACTGCTCCTGGGTCAGCGTGGGAGGGGCTGGGAATGCTCGGAAGATCTGGGACACGCTGTTCACTCCCAAGGGCAGGCCAGGCTGGACGGGGGCGGCAGGATCAAAGGGCTGTGGATGCTCAGGGGGAGCCCTCCCCCCACCAGCCTGGCCCACAGCGCACACCTCTCGGAGTGACGGACATGCGCACACACGCGTGACGTGCCTCAGATCCCACTGCCTTCTGCTCGTGTGCACAGGGCTCACATCCTGAGCACACCCTGCCACCCAGATGCCACACGCACGTGAACACATGCAGGTAGCTCTGCCCCGAGCACTTCCAGCTCTGCCCTGGCCACCAGCCAACCCAGGAGCCCTCCCCAAGGACAGTCACCCAGCTCCCTCACACAGTCCAGCTGGAGGGCCACAGCCCCTCCACTCCAGGGACAGAGAGGCAGGGACAGGGCCACAGGGTCACATCCTGCTGCGTCAGGCGCCGCCAGCACAAGCCGCCCTGCCCAGCCAGGGGGCGGGCAGTCTTGACACAGAGCGCATCGCCACCGCCCAGCCCACTGCCCACACCTCACTGCTGGAGGCCCCGTGTGTCTGGGTGGCAGCTGCATCCCTCCCCCACCACCTGAGGAGCCCAGGCCTGGGGCAGCCCCAGGAAACACCGGCAGGACTGGCCAACCGTGGGGTGCTGGGGCCCAGCCCTGGGCAGATGACAGTACCTGCCCGGCAGGGCAACCACGAGACACCCAGGACCCCCACTTCCAGAGCATGTCACGGGAACGACGAGACCCACACACTCGCTCCCCACCGCCTGGGACAGGATGGCCCGGCCCTTGGGAGGGTGACCCAGCACCTGAGTCCCTGCATCACCACCCTCCACCACCTTCTCAGTTCTCACAGGTGAGTGACCAGACCCCTTCCCCCAGCCAGCGGCCACCTCCACGGAGCCACTTTCTCTCTGATTCTCTCCACCTACCCAGCACCCCCGGCACCATCCAGAAATGGCCAGTTTCCGGGGGGTGGGGCCCAATACCCTCCCCCGAGGACTGGAGCTCCCAGGCCTGGGCCTCCCTCACCCAGAGACAGGAGCGCACAGCAGGGTGGGGTGGGGTGGGGTGGACATGAGCTCTGGCCGAGGTGCCAGGGCAGGACCTGGCAAGGAGACTGCAGCAGGCAGGCCTGTGAGGGCTCCAGCCTCTCCTGGGCTCAGAGGCCTGAGGTGGCTGGCTTAATGCACAATGATGCTGCAGGAGCAGGGGCCCGGCAGGGGCTTGCAGGCCCACACCTCATGCTGCCATGGACCCTGGGTCCTCCAGAAGGGAGCAGGGGTGCAGGGGAGGCTTCAAGGGGGGCGCAGAGTCTGCGGGGCCAGCCGGGGCCTCCTGGACACAGAGGCCAGCCCGGAGCCGTCTGCCCCAGCACCACCCCCGTGAGCCAGGGGAAGCACGGGCCTACCTCCCCGGGAAGTCCCCAGGGCTGATCCTGGCGGGGCTCCAGTGCCAACTCACCTGCCTCCCAAAGCAACGGGTCTCTGGCGAGGTGAGTCTGACCTTGAGACCCCCTGCCCCGCGCCCCCGGCCTCATCTCTTTCCCCATCCCGAATTCCTCAAAGTCGGCACCCACAGCTAGACAGCTCCGGGCCACCCTGGCCGCAGCCTGTGCTCCGGACGTGGGCACCACCTCCTCCACTGGACTCTCCCACTGGTCCCCGAGCCAGCCCTTCCCACTGTCTTGGCCCAGGCAGGGTGGGGACAGGGCACGCTGGGGGGGCCCACACGCCCTCCTCTGGGCCTTGGTCTCCCGGCTGCAGGTGCTGGCAGAGCTTCCCCAGGCCCCAGGCCCCGGGCGGCCTAGACAAGGATCAGCAGCTGTCCCAGGGGCCTGCGTGCTTGGGCTCGCCCCACCTCAGGCCAGGGAGCTGCCCCTCTGGGTGGCCCCGTGGGTCAGGCATTCCTTAGAGTCCAGCCTGGCAGCTGGGAGGCCTGGGGCTCACTGAGGGGCTGGGGGCTCCCGTCCTCCTGCGCCCCCTCCGTGCCCAGCCACCTGCCCACCTCAGCCCTGCCCAACACCTGGATGCCACTGGGGCCGGACTCTGCCCTCCACATGGCCGGGTATTGGGCTCCCGGGGACCGCGGGCCTGAGAGGGGCTGCTGGTGGCTGCACACCGGGATGTGGCAGGACGGGGGCTCTGCTCGGCCTGAGGCAGACGTGGTGGCCGACAGCAGGAGGGCGCTCTGTGCCTCAGGCTTGGCCACTACCTTTGCCAAGGTGTAGCCCCTAGAGGGGCTTCTGGGCTGACCTTTCCGGCCTGAACACCTTCCCACCCTCTCCAAGTTTCAGACCTCCAACTCAAGCCCAGCCTGGCCAAACCCAATTCCTCCTCCCTGCCCGCCTGGCCCTTCAGCCTCCCTGGGGAAGGCCACCGACCAAGCCCCCACCCCGCTGCTCTGGCCACACCCCCTCAGCCCCAGGCAGCGGCACCCTTCAATCTGCCCCCCGCCTGCATCCCCACAGCCCTCCCCAGCCCTCCCTCTCGCCGCTCTGCCCCGGCCTGCCTGCTGGCCAGACACTTTGCCCCTGCAGGTGCCATGCCCTCTCCTGGGCCACGCTCTCCCAGTGCCCACCTTCCCTTTCCCAGCAAGACCCCCTCAACCCCGCCCCCCCCCCCCCCCGCTCAGCCCCAGGCTCCCCGACGCTTGTACCCAGAGCCTGGGCTGCCCCACCCCCTCCCCAGACTGCCGAGAGCCAGGAGCCCTGGGCACAGGCAGGAAGGGTCCCGCAGCCAGAGCCCGCCCTCCCTCCCTCCCTCCCGGCCCAAGCCCAGGTGCCCAGAGGCTGGAAGCCCACGCCAGAGGGGGAGGTGGCCCCTTGGCCCAGGCAGGACTCAAGACTTAGAAGGACACAAAGCAGGCCACGTGGCAAGTGGAGCGCATGGGGCGCAGACGCATAAAATAGCTTTAAGAGGCTCCAAACACGGAGTTTTGGAAAAGGACCTAATTGTCTGTAGTCACTTTAAAGCGGAATAAAGATGTGCTTCCAAAATTTGGGTCTGACGCCCTCCAGGAGTGAAAGCTCCGCCCAGCATCTGGCAGCGGCCCAAACCCCAGGCTCTGGGCACACCCTCCTGCCAGCTCACACCCAGCACCACCCCAGCGGGGCCACAGCGCCCACGACCTGTGTGTGTGCAGGGGGATCCCGAGCTGGGTCTCTCAGGCCGTGGTTTCCGGGTAAGGATGTGTGCAGATGAATCCCAGCTGTCACCCCTCCCACGTGGCAAGCCAGGCGAAGGCAGAGAAGACACCTTGCCACAAACACGCACAGGCTCTCTCTCACACACACACAGACATGTACAACATCCACACACGTGCGCACACATGCACCTGTGCGCATACGTGTTTGCATGTGCACATGTGTGCACAGACGTGTGCCGACGCACAGGTACTCGCCCGCGCACATCCACACACGTACACACACACACGCCCTGCACCAGAGCCCAGGGACACAGGGGCAGGAGCCACAGCAGGCAGCCTGGGCTTGGGCACCAGGCAGACCTGGGCCCATGTCCCTGCTCACGTCCTCACTGGCCCAGCTTGTGCCAGTCTCACCCTGGGGGCCAGGACCCCTGGCGAGTGGGCAGCCCGGTGGGAGAGCGTGGCGGCACGAGGCCAGGCTGGCGATTCTGCCTCTGGGACACAGCGCCCCCCACCTCCGAAATCCACACGTGGGCGCTCCTGCCTGGGTTGTGGTGCAGCCTCCTGGACGGCCCCTGTTCCCCAGCCGCGTCTCCTCGTGCCACACTGCCTCACCCTCCCCGCCGGGCAGAGGTCCCCCGCCTCCGCCAGCCCCCCTGCCAGCACCGCCCCTCCCACTCCCCAGCTCTCAGCACAACGTCACCATGTCCAGTTGGCCCCAGAGCCCCCCCGTCCCAAACCCGGTGCCGCCTTTGGGTTTGGCTCCTGGGGGGTCACCTGGCTCCTGCTTATGTGTTTGTGGGCGGCCCAGCCCTGGAATGGAGACCCCAGGCTCCAGCGTGGGGCCAGTGACCATCGAGTGACAAATGTGGGAATGGACGCAAAGACACACAGAGGGCAGGCCAGGGTGCTCCGGGAGCACGTGGCAGGGAGAGGGTGGGGATGGGGCGGGCGTGGACGATCTCGGAAAGCCAGGCAGGTGGGGAGAGGCTGTGGCCCCCAGGAGGCCTAGTGGCTGGGGGTACCTATCCCTGCACCCGGGGGTGCCTGAGGCATGAGAGAGGGAGAGGGAAGGTCGGGGTTTGCCCCTGAACACCTGGCGGGGTCGGAGAAGGGGGTTTGTTCAGCACCAGGCTCGGGCTGCCTCTGAGATGCCCAGGAGCTGATGACGCACGAGACTGGGGACAGCACGGTGACAGACACCATTTGCATCACGTGAGCAGAGGTGGAAACCGAGGCTGTGGGTATGGACAGGACCTCCAGGGAGGGGTCACGTACACCCAGAGCCCAGGCTAAGTGGGAAAGCTGCAGGGGCCGCCAGGCAGGCGCCAAGAGGCCCGGGAGCCTGGAGCTGCCATCCTAGGGAGAAGCTGTGGGGGGGTGGGGGGGATGGCGTGTGCAGTGGCCAACCGGGTGGTGGCGTGGGGACTGAGGCCGTGGTGTACAGGTGAGGAACTCCCTAGCAGAGGCCCCACAGAAGAGTACGGGGTGAAGGGGGCTGGCAGGACAGCACTGCAAGAGGATGGGCGTCCTGAGCAAGGGGCAGGTGGGCTGGAGGGGGGAGGTGTTGGGAGGGGGCGGCATTCCCACATCTACTCTACAGCTACGTGACCTCCCTGAGCCTCAGTTTCCCCGTGTGGTGGAGACACGGCCACGCTGCCCAGAACAGCCTGAGGCAGAAACGCAGGTGCACCCAGGCCAGGGCCAGCCCAGCATGGAGGGCTGAGGATCCCCCCTCCCTCCACCCTGCTCAGGGCTCCACACTGATCGGCCCAGAAACTAGGAATTGGACCCCAAACTCACACTGCGCACCCTGCCCACCCCCTGGGAAGAGAAGCAGGCAGGGTGAGGGCCTGACGCAGGGCACAGAGCTGGCAGGCGGGGGAGGAGCAAGCACGCTGGGCCCCCAGCGCTCACAGGCTCCCATCAAGCGCCGAGGCCCTCCCAGCCACCCCGGCGGAAGGGCAGGGCCATCGACAAGCCGCACAGTCACAGCAGGGAACACACAACTCCCCGCCAGGGGTCAGGGCCAAATGTGGTGACCCCTGTGGCTCTCTCACCAACGGACAGACGACAGAGGTCATGTCACGTGACACCATCACGGAGCCACCGGCCACATCAAGACCCCCGCATCGGCCACCCCAGGAGGCCGGGGGGGGGGCAACCTACGGCCTCTGCTTGCTTTACGTGGCCTGAGAACAGTCTTTACACTTTACGTGGTCAAAAAAAAAAAAAAGACTCTTTCAGGACAGATGAAAATGATATGAAATTGACATATCAACGGACACAAAGTTTGACTGGCACACCGTTTGTCTCCCCAACAATAGCAAAGCTGAGTGGCTGTGATGGAGGCGTGTGGCCGGCAAGGCCTCAAATGTATACCCAGCCCTTTACAGGAAACATTCACCCAGCCCTGCACAGACCCACTGACTTCCAAAGGCAAGAAGCAAAGACAAAAAGGGAGACTGCTCTAGATCAAAGATACTGAAAAGACCGAACAAGCAAGGGCGGTCCTGCTGCGTCTGGAGTCAGGCAAATTAGAGGACGTTTGGGGGAAGTCAGGGTGTCTGGACATGGACAGGCCTTGCATTTGCTGCCCAAGTGGACATGCACATGGTTGGGACCCCCGGCTGCAGCCCAAACCCCATGCATCCCAGGGAGTGAGTCGGCGGCAGCAGCCAGGGCTGCGCATGGAACAGGGGAGGGGTCTCACCCTGCACCCAAGTGGGCCGCTTGGTTGGACTGGGCAGTGCAGCCCACCTAGGACACCTCCTGAGAGTCCTACAGTGGGAGCATGGAGCTTGGAGGGCTTGGGGACAGGGACCCAGGTGCCACACTGGGGAGGGGTCAGGGCTGCAGGGAACCCGACTCAATCACCCCACGAGGGTGGGGAACCCCTGTGGGCCCTACAGGGTCAAGTCCCCAGCCCCCTCCCCTCCTCATTCCTAGGAGCCGGACCCGTGCACCCCATGGAAGCCAAGGTTGGCTCAACTCAAACTCAGGGCCAGGGAGAAATTGCCGAGTGCCTGGTGTCCCGGCTCTTAGGGCCCTGCCAGCTTCTCGAGCCTGAGAAAGGCCCCCATCCCCCAGCCCAGGGCACTAGCCTTCCACTGGACAGCTCTGATGGTCAGAGCTGACCCTGTGGCCCCCTGATTCATGGCCCTGTTGGGGCCCCCGGACAAGGATGTGGACGGGTCTGCTTTCAGGCACCTTCCCAAGGTGGGCCCCGACACCTTCAGAATCCGGTAGCACCTTCCCATCAGAAACGGTCCAATACGCAGAGGCAGGGACCCTCACCCACGAGTGCACACACCCACCCGAGGCCCCCAAGCCCCGCTGTGGGTCCAGGGCGGCCTCCTCCCCAGGGGCCCCGCCCCAGCCCCGGTGCCCGTGCTCACCTGCAGCATGAGCTCACACTCATCTCGCCCCACGAAGATGAGCTCTCGCGGGAGCCGGTGGCGAGTGCCGCTGCCGCTCACCAGGAACCAGGAGGTGGCGCTCATCTTGGCACTGGCAAGGCCTGTCCAGCCCTGGGGGGTGAGGGGTCATCAGAGCAGGGCTCCCCTGCCTGGGCCCGGGCCCCTGGACACCCCAAAGACCGGCACAGATCCTGCCCCGATGAGGTTCAAGCACCTTCACGGCACCACCGCGGTGGCCGCTTCCAGAAATGCTGGGCTCCAGGCCAGCCCCTCACCGAGTGTGCCTGTCCCCTGTAGACCCTTCCCAGGCTAAGGTCGCCCGGTCCTCCCTTACACTCTAGGTCCACACATAGCCTCTTCTCTCTCTCTGGGTGCCAGAGATTGGGTGCATGGGGCGCTAGCCACACTGCCTGCGTGTGGACCCACGTGTGTCCCCGTGACCTGCAGGAGCTGCTTCCAGGTGGGACTCAGCGTGGCCCTTCAGGGTCCCCACGGGCTAGGCCCACACCCAGGACACAGACTCTGAACCAGAGCCTCTGCCTCCCCTGCTGGAGACTCTGGGGTGGGCCCAGGCAGGGGGCGAGGAGGAGATGGCTGGAGACGAGAGCCCTGAGCCATCAATACGCCTGCCGCTGAGAGGGGGTTGAACGTCCCTTGGCAGCCACTGTGACCGCCCTGCAGACGCCCCCAGGCCAGGACAGTACCAGGTGGTCAGGGCAGCAGGCAGTCCCTCCAGTGCCCAGGAGGGAGGTGGTGCTTTGGTGCCTGAGATCCTGGGGGCTGATATGGTCAGGACGGACAGGGGAATATCAGGGTGCCTGAGGGGCACAGTGGGGACAGCCTGAGTGATGACAAGGGCCGATGTCACCCGAGACCAGGCCCTGGGGCAGCCTGAGGCCCCACGCAGCCAGTGTGCACGTGCTCTCACACAGATGCCAATTGCCCAGAGCCGTGTCACAGGGGCACAGGTACCAGAATGTGCAGACACACCTGCGCCCCACACATGTGCACACAGCTTACACACACACCCGGAGCACCGCCTACAAGTGCCCTGGCCGCTCTCCTGTGGAAGCTCACACAGGCGCGCGCACGCACACACACACACAGTGGGTAAAACGTGTCCTGAGCACTGCCGTGCGCCAGGTGGTGTCCTGGGCCCTGAGAGACACACACTGTCCCTGCATCACAGGGCTTCCCTCCAGCCAGGGAGGTGGGCAGCAAGAAGGGAAACCGCTTGTGAGAAGGTGCGAGTGACACAGAGAGAAATAGGGGTGGGGACAGTAGCGCAGCCGCGAGGGGTCCATCTACAGAGGGCGGTCAGGGAAGGCTCAACTGGGAGCGGGCGGAAGCAGGCATGTGAACATCTGGGGGTCGTGCTCCAGGCAGAGGGAACAGGCAGGGCCAAGACGCTGGGCCGCGTGCTCCCGGGAGTTCTGTGGCTTGTCCGGGAGCGAAGGGGGAGGCCCCAGAGGACCCAGGACATGCTGCATCCCTAAGTGCAGAATGCATATGCAGTAGGCCTGTTCCAAAATTATGAAGGATTTCAAAACAGCGAGAGCAGAATGCTAAACCCAGTGCAGGGTCTGAGTGCGGGGCCCATGCAAGAGCATGTGTCACACACCCGTGAGGCCAGCCCTGGAGGTCCTGGGTCCATGATCTGACTCACAGGGTGCAGAACAGATGGCAGGTCAAGCAGGAGGCTAGTTAAGACATGAGACAATAACGAGGGAGAGAGAAGATGGTGCCGGCACCTGGCGGGAGCAGAGGACCTAGGGAGTATCCCCAGGCCCTGTCCCTGCGACACCCACACCCAGAGCCTCAGCCTGAGGCTCCTACGAGCCAGGTCTCAACACCAGGCCCCACCCATCGGTGAAGGCCCAAGTGACCATGTAACCCATGGCAAACCCTCATGTCACCTCGGGCAAGCAGGTGGGAAGATGTCGAAAAATCCACCCAGAACACAGCCCCAGCCGGCCAGAGCCCCTCATCCTGGGACCCCTGCCCTTGCTCAGGGTCCAGCCAGAGGGGCAAAGCTCTGGAAGCCGAAGGGGCGGGGACTCCCGAGCCCCTGCAGCCTACGGAGGCGTCAGCAGCACAGCCGGAGGAGATGACAGAGCTCTCGCTAGGAGAGTCCCCACCCAGCCCCCAGCCCAGCCCAGCTCCCACACTCTGCCATCACCTGCCACCAGGTCGTGACGGGCAGTTGGCAAGGGAACCCCACCCAGAGGAGGCCACAGCCTCTGCTTATGGCAAAGGGAGGCCAAACCCCCAGAGCCGGGTTATGCGGCTGTGGCGGAGCCAGGCCGCCCCTGCCGCTGCCAGCCCATCTCGAAAAGGCCCAGGCCTGGAGTCGTGGACGCTTCCAAGCAGCCTGCGGCCGGTTCAGGGCTAGGCTGGCCATCGTTGCTAGGAGGGAGAATACTAAACACCCCAAACTTGTCCCCCCAGAAGGGCCACCCGCCTGGAGGGGAGGGTTGGAGGTGGAGTCGCCCAGGGGCAGGGGCCGGGAGGGGCAGAGAGCGGCGGCGGGCGGCTGGAAAGCGCAGACTGAACGGAGGCCGGGACAGCGGAGAGGCGGCGGCGGCAAAGGGAAATGAGGAGAGAGGGAGGTGGAGGAAGACGGAGGGAGGGACCGCGGGAGGGGAGACCAGGCCGGGAGGAGGCCAGGCGGGAGCGCCGGGCCCGCAGGGGGAGGGAACGACGCCTTCTCCTGAATCAGCGCTCGCCGGGGGCGGCCAGGGCCCAGTCGGTGCCTGGGCGGGGACCCCGGCGCCCGGGGCAGCGCCCCCCTCTCCAGGCCGCGTAGACGCGCGCCCGGCGGTCCCTCCCGGCCTGACGCAGACCTGGGCCGCCTCCGCGGGGGCGAAGACCGACCTGGCCAGGTGCGCCGGCAGCCCCCACCCCCGCGCCTTTGTCCGGCCCACCGGGCTCCGCTCGCCCGCCCCCTGCCCGCTGCCCGCGCGGCCCCGTCGGCACACAGGTGCGGGAGCAGGGAGGCCCGGCCGCCGCGGGCGCAGAGCGGCGCGTCTTACCTGCGGCTCGGTCCCGACTCGGCCCCGGCTCGGCCCCGGCCCTCCCGCCCGGCCGGCCGAGCGCTGGGCGGGGCCGCCGCCTAGGACATGCCCGGCGCGGCCCGCACGCTCGCGGCAGCCCGGCGAGCCCACGGGCAGAGCGGCGGCCCGGCCTCGCGCGGCGGGTCCCTGACGTCTGCGGGCGCCCCGCCCCCCCCCTGCCAGGCCCCGCCCCCGCCCCGCCCCCCGGAAATCCAGGGGAGGGCGGGCCCGGAGCGCCAGGTGAGCGCGGCTCCCGCCCCCGGCGGGTCAGCGGGCCCCGCCCCCGCGCCCACCCCCCCCCGACCCCCTCCGACCGGGCCCAGCCCCTCCCCCACTCGCCCCCACAGGTCTGTCCCCAGACCCCTCCCCTCACGGTCTTCGTACCGCCTCGGCTTGGGGACCCGCCTCTGCGTGCCGGGCGCAACCCGGTGGCCGCAGCAACCCCGCGTCTTGGCTCTGAGCCCGCGGTTAACGCTTAACCAAGCTCCGGGAGCCCGAAACTCGAACCGCACCCCTGGGCCCTAACCTTTGGCCCCGCCCGCCCAAATGAGGGGTGGAGGGCGAAGGAGGTGTGGTGAGCCCCAGAGGCCCGCGCCCGCCCTCTCGTGCTCCACGCGCCCCAACCCCGGGATTTCGGCCGGGCTGGGTGAGGTGGGTCGTGGGCGTCGACGCAGTCCTACCCTCTGCTGACTGCGGGCCGGGCCCTGCCCGAGGGCGGGGCGTGGGTCCCGGAGTGAGTTCTCACGCGCTGCTCGCTCCGCGCTGAGCGCTACAGTAGAGGTATCCGGTGTCCCGAGAGCGAGAGGGGGAAAGGGCTTAACGCTGCGGGCGGGGGCGCTGTGGGAGACGCCTAGGTGGGGGTTTGCCCTGCAGGCATTCCTGCTTTACTGGTGGGGACTGGCCTTGACCGAGGGAGGAGGTGCGCAGCGAAGCCAGGGAAGTCCTGGGAGCTGGGGTTGAGGAGGCGTGTGCCGGGGAGTCTGGGCTTTGTGGCCTGGGCGGCTGGCGCCTCTGAGCGTTCACGGGACCCCTGCCCTACACCGGGAGCACCGCCCCATGGTCACCAACCCCCGACAGAGCCAGGCCTGGGGGTTGGAGTGCGGAGGGGGTCCAGCACCCTCGAGTACAGAGGGGAGACCCATACCCACTACGCAGGTGGAAACCCACCTGCAGAGGGAAGAGCTATGAGGGTGCGGGGAGTGTGCCGGACGGTGGGCGGCGCCACCAGTGCGGGACGCACCGGAAGAACCTGAGTTGGGAGCGCGGACTGCTAGGGTTTGGGGTGGTGGGGGGAGGGGCAGGCCAGGGGAGGGACCTGTAGCCAGGTGATCAAGGAGCTTGGACTTCGTCCCAAGGACAACGTGGCGCCCAAGGAGCGTTTGCTGCTGGCTGAGACCTGCTCAGATGAGGCTTTCAGAGAGCTCTAGGTGCCAAAGGGCATGGAAGGAAGAAGAACAGGAGTGGGGGGGTGGGGAATGGTCAGGTGTCCAAACCTAGTCCTGGAATGGAAGAGGTGGGGGCAGAGAAGTGGGCTAGGCCTTCCCGGTTTGCCCTCCAGACCCACCTTCCTCCCTCCCCATGGCCTGCGCCCTGGGCCGCATCGGTGGCCCCATCCCCCACTCTCCCCTGGCTTCCGGGTGAGTTTGGAAGCCAGCCCAGAGGTTGGGGAATTTCCCCAGCTCCCTCCCGGCTGGGCACAGACCTCTCCTCTCCCTGAGGTCCTCTCCCTGAGGTCCTCTCCCTGAGGTCCTCTCCCTGAGGCCCCAGTCCCTACCCTGAGGCCAGCCCCCACCCAGGTCTTCACCACCCTGTTGGTTTCGCCTACCCCTTGCCTGCACCTTGGTAAATGGACCTTTTATAAAAGTCCTTTTCTCTCTTTGCACCTTTCTCCTGCCAGGACGCTGACTTCCTCCAAGTTAAGGAAGAGAGAGGAGGCAAAGACGGCACCCAGTGGTCACCTGGACCCCCTACTGTCACTGGGAAACAGGTGAACAGGCCAGGAGAGCAGGTGTGCAGGGGACAGCTGTTGAGAGTTTGATGCGGAACGATGGAGAGACCTGGGGACACTCAGGTGAGCTGTTTGGGACAGAGCTAGGGGCAGCTGGAGGCCTCATCAGGTGTGGGTGATACTTGGAGCCAGAGGGAGGGGGTAGAAAGAACAAGGTAGACTAGCCAGGAATCCACAGTGAGGACTGGAAAGGAAACCCAAGGAGGGGTGAGACCACAGTCTCCCCAAGGTTGCATTGAATGCAACTTGTAAGAGTAGCTACAGGATTTTTTTTTTTAATAACTATGTGAACCTATCCTGAAATCCATGAGGAAAAGAAAGGTGCAAGAATAATTAGCCTGCAAGTACTTGAACAGACATGTCTCCAAAGAAGATAACCAAGTGGTCAACAAGCACATGGAAAGATGCTCAACATCATTAGTCCTTAAAGAGATGCCAATCCAAACCACAGTGAGGCGCCACTTCACACCTGTTAGCATGACTACTATCAAAAAAAAATAATAATAATAATCAGTGTTGGTGAGAATGTCTGTGGAGAACTGAACCCTATGCATTATTGGCGGGAATGTAAAATGGTGCAGCCTCTATGGCAAACAGTACGGCAGTTCCTCAAAAAATTAAAAATAGAGCTACCATACAATCCAGCCATTCCACTTCTGAATATATGCCCAAAAGAATTGAAAGCAGGGACTCGAATAGATATTTGTACACCTGTGTTCATAGCAACGTTTTTTACAATAGCCAAAAGGCGGCTGCACCCCAAATGTCCTTCAGTGGATAAATGGGTAAGCGAAATGTGGTCCATCCTTACAATGGAATATTATTCAGCCTTAAAAAGGAAAGAACATGGATGAGCCTTTAGGACATTGTGCCAAGTGAATTAAGCCAGTCTCAAAAAAGCAAATTCTTTATGATTCCACTTCTACGAGGTCCCCAGAGTAATGCAATTCTTAGAGACAGAAAGGATGTTGGTTGCCAGGGGCTAGGGGATGGGGAGTGAGTGTTTAATGGAGACAGTTTCAGATTTAGGAAGATGAGAAAACGTTCAGGGGACTTCCCTGGTGGCGCAGTGGTTAAGAATCCGCCCGCCAGTGCAGGGGACACGGGTTCGAGCCCTGGTCTGGGAAGATCCCACATGCCACGGAGCAGCTAAGCCCGTGCGCCACAACTACTGAGCCTGAGCTCTAGAGCCCACGAGCCACAACCACTGAGCCTGCGTGCCACAGCTACTGAAGCCCACGCGCCTAGAGCCCATGCTCCACAACAAGAGAAGCCTCTGCAGTAGGAAGCCCGTGCATGACAACAAAAAGTAGCCCCTGCTCACCACAACTAGAGAAAGCCTGCGCGCAGCAACAAAGAGCCAACGCAGCCAAAAATAAATAAATAATTTATTTAAAAAAATAGTTCAGGAAGTGGATGGTGATGATGGTTGTATGATGACATGAATGTACTTAGTGCCACTGAACTGTACCTTTAAAAATGTTTGCAATGGTAAATTTTAGGACTTCCGTGGTGGCGCAGTGGTTGAGAATCCGCCCGCCAATTCAGGAGACACAGTTTCAAGCCCTGGTCCGGGAAGATCCCACATGTGCGGAGCAACTAAGCCCGCGTGCCACAACTACTGAAGCCCACGTGCCACAACTGAAGCCCACGCGCCTAGAGCCCGTGCTCCACAACAAGAGAAGCCACCACAATGAGAGAAGCCCACACACCACAGCAAAGAGTAGCCCCCGCTCGCCACAACTAGAGAAAGGCTGCACGCAGCAACAAAGATCCAACGCAACCAAACATAAATAAATAAACATTAAAAAAAGAAAGCTCACATTTCTTGAAAAAAGGTAAATTTTATGTTTTTTATGTGTTTTACCACAATTTTATAGATTATTTTTATTTATTTATTTTTGGCTGCACTGGGCTTTCGTTGCTGCACACGGGCTTCTCGTTGGCATGGCTTCTCTTGTTGCGGAGCATAGGATTTAGGCGTGCGGGCTTCAGTAGTTGCGGCTTGCGGGCTTAGTTGCTCTACGGCATGTGGGATCTTCCCGGACCAGGGATCGAACCCGTGTCCCCTGCATTGGCAGGCGGATCTTAACCACTGCACCACCAGGGAAGTCCCCACAATTTTAAAAAGTAAAGAAAGAAACCAAAAACAATAGCCTGGGCTTCCCTGGTGGCTTAGTGGTTGAGTGTCTGCCTGCCGATGCAGGGGGACGCGGGTTCGTGCCCCGGTCCAGGAAGATCCCACATGCCGCAGAGCGGCTGGGCCCGTGAGCCATGGCCGCTGAGCCCGCGCGTCTGGAGCCTGTGCTCCGCAACGGGAGAGGCCACAACAGTGAGAAGCCCGCGTATCACAAAAAACAAACAAACAAAAAAAACCCCCAAAAATAGCCTGTATAATTCTAAAAAAGAAGGCGCCAGTCCTGCCAGAGGGTAGAGTCTGTCACAGAACCGACCAGAACATTCTGTTATAGGTGGTTGACTGAACACACAGATCAGAGGTCCGTGTGATCATTTAGCATACGATTATTTGGCATTTAAAATCTGCGAGGAAAAGGGCGTTCTTTAATAAAGGGTGTTGGGACAGCTGAGCAGCCATCGGAAGGAAACATGACATTGGACTCCTATCTCACTCCAAAATAAATTCCACATGGACCAGAAATACAAATGCCAACAACAAACCCACAAAAGCATTTGAAGAAAACAGAGGAGACTGGAGACAGTTTAATAGTTTCACCATGAGGAAAGCTTTTCCCAGCGTGATAGAAGCAGAGGTCATAAAAAATTTTTTGATAAATTTAAGTAAATTACAAATTGCAACATTTTGCATAGATATAACCTTTTAAGTCCTAGGATGTGCCGCAAACTGGGAAAAGCTTGTTGCTAACTCATACCTCAACGGAAGGGCCAACTCCCCAGCAGAGCGGGCCTGTGAATTAGTAAGGATGGGGGCCGAGCGTCTCACTGGAAGTTGGGCAAGCAGCCCAGATGCATGCAGAAGGAAACCCACATGGCTGTTAGCTGAAAGATGCTTAACTTCACCCATGAGCAGAGAAATGCAAATGCACGTGACCTTCAAACTTTGGAGGTTTCAAAGAGGGACGGGATGGGAGTGGTGGGGAGACGGGAGCTAGGGTGTGAGTCTGAGGTTGGAGGTGGGGCGACAGTGCCCATCACCTTACAAAAGCCCTCGTCCAGCCAGCCTGTCTGCTTCCCAGGATCTGTCCTGCAGGAATACTCGCGCATGTGCACCAGGCCTAGTCGAGATTTTCATCGCTGCTTTGCACCTAAAGCAGAGCTAGAAACGGCTCGGCCTCGGTCCATCCAAGGGCACCGCTGAGGGACGCCAGATGCCGTGCAGCCGTGGGCACCACTCGGTGGCTCCCTGGGGGGCACAGCACCAGCTCCTCAGTGTTCTCAGAGAACCCGCAGCCCCCCTCTCCCTCCTCTGCACTGTCTGGTCGCGGGGTGGCCCCTGCACGCGGGAACTGGGGATGGGGAGACCTCATTTCCACCCTTGGCCCGAATTTTTTAAACGAGGAAGCTGTATTAACAATGACAAGATTTGCTGTTTTCTGTAGGGAATAGTCAGGAGGGGGCAGGGTCCCCGTGCAGAAAGAGGTGAGGGAGTGGAGCGGCCAGCACATCCTGGGGACACGTGGCTCCAGGGCTGGGCGGGGCGCCGAGGTGGTGCCTGGGGCTTGAGGTAGAGCTGCAGACCCCCTGGGGGGTGGGAGTGGAGCCAGGGGATGCAGAGAAAAGATAAAAGCAGGCCTCCCATCCCCCTCCCATCCGGTCCCTAGGGCCTTGCTGCCCTTTGTAGCCACTGGACTCGGCGGCCTGGCCCACGTTCCTCTGGCCTCCTCCTCGCCAGGATTTCGCCGGGGTTCTCTGGTTGAACTCACACAACCTTAGCATCTGCCAGCCTAGCGGCCGTGTCCTCTGTGGTCGAGAACGTGGAGCCCCGGCTGTCCCTTTGCCTTTGGATTTTTGCATTTAGTCCCTAGTTTCACGTGCATTTGCTGCTAGTGGGAGAAAGAAACCTCAGTGCTGACACAGAGGTGACGGGCCCAGCCCCTGCACCTTCCCAGAGTCAGGCGCAGGGCCTGTTCTTTCCATCTCTATTGTCTGTCCGGCCTTGCTGACCAGACACCAAGGTCAGCTGCAGCCAGGAGCTGGGCCTTCCTGAGGGGCCGGCTTCCCACTTGTGTGTCTGCTGCATGGCTGCCCAGGCCTGTTGGAGCTGCCCGGCCCAGGACATGACAGGGATCGCCTGCAGGCCTGGGCCCTGCCACACCCGGGAGAGTCCTGCGGGGCTGGTCTGGGCCAGGCAGCTGGGGCAGGGTCCCCCTCAGAGGGGGGAGGCAGGTGGCCCGGCGGAGGCGGGAGGACCCCTGGCCACTGTCCCTGTCCTCTGGGCTCAGCCTCAGGGCTGAGGTAATTATCCTAATTATCCGCGCATGGCAGGGGGGGCAGTCCTAAAGCCTGGGCCGCACTTGTCCATGTTTCATTATTCGGCCCAGCTGAGCCCCGCAGCTGAAGGGTCAGGCTCCAGGCCAGGGGATGGGGGGCACAAGTCCTGCTGGGGCCTGGCATGGGAGCAGCAGGTGCTGGGCTGTGGCAGGACAGTCATTGGCCCCTGCACCCGTAAACCTTAGGGCAGGTGGGAGGGGCTGCCAGGCTGTGTCCCCATAACCCCTGAGCCTCCCTCTTGAAGGGCACAGTGTCGGCCTGCACCCCACGCAGAAGTCACCCCTCAAAGGGAACCCAAGGGTGGGCAGGGCAGTGGCCACGCCCCCCACACCCCGCCAGCTTCATGCCCCCATTCTCTCCCCCTCCTCCATTCATGCCCCCTCCCCTAGGTATGCCCCTCCCCCATTTGCTCCCCTCCCCCCATTCGTGCCCCCCTTGCCCCCTCCCCCATTCACATCCTGGCCACGTGCTGTGAGCATTTTGCTCCTGTGCTGTGGGTGTCCTCTCTCGCGCCCTCAGGCTGGAGGGCAGAGTCCATCTCTGCTCCAGGTCCAGGTTCTTATACTCCCCCCCACACACACACACCCCCATAACCCTGCAGCTCCCGTGACAGACAAGGCGGGTGAGGAAGGGCTGCAGGAGTCACCTCCTCCCGACTCGGGGCGGCCCTTTCTCAGGGATCCCCCAGGGAACAAGGAATGTCTTTGCGCACACCTGCAGCACCGCCTCAGCCTTCCTTCCACCACGGCAATCCTGAGGGCACCCACTCCAAAGCCTCCCGCCCTGTTCCTTCCAACGGAACCAGGTGCTTTCAGCCAGCAGTGCAGAGCTCTTGATCTCAGGGAAGATAAGCCAGACGCAAAGCTGGGTGTGGGCACAGGCCCAGTTTTTGCCCAAGTGAGGTGACTTCTGCTGTCAGCCAGGGAGTGGAGAAGGGTGCTTCTGGGAATGCTGTTCCTCCCATTTAAGAGATGAGGTGAGGTAAGACACTGCCATCTGCTCACTGCCTTTGCTGGCTGAGGTGTGATGCTTGGAGCTCCAGCAGCCATGATATGAGCAAGAGGAGAAGACCAGGACCTGGGCAGCAAAGCCAGTCCAGATCCCTGCCTTTGCTGCTGAACTGGACCCAGAATAAACACCTCATTCTTAAGTCAAACAGACAACAAGCCCTCGTTGTCTCTTAAGCTACTTTGGGTTGAATGCTGTGTTAATTGCAGCCCAGCCATCTATGTAGCATAACATGTTCAGATCGGCTTTCTCCAAACTGTTCTTGGAATATTAGTAATCACTATATCTATGAAAGAAAAGTCCATTTTGGTGATATTTATTTTTTAAAGTAAAAATGTGGTACCCATCCGCCCACCAAGCATGACCACCTGGAAACCACCGATGAGGTCCCTTCTCTCTAGGGATGGTGACATTGGAGATAGGCTCCATTAGCCCTCCTCCAGGATGAAGCATGTGCCAGAGACCTGGAGAACCCCGCTGGGGCTGAGCTTTTGAGAATCTGGGTATCGTCCATTCCATCAGCCCACACACCTCAGGGCCAGGAGCACATGCTAGGACGGAAGGCAAAGAGCACATCGACATCTGCAAGTTCCTCCAGAGCCTTTGACCTCGAACTTGGAGCATCACTGTTAGACGTTAGAGGTGAGTTAGATGTGAGCAGAGGCATCGTGAACATGTTGGAGGGACGGTGGGCGGCATCCCTTCCCCTCCCTTCCTATTGCAACAGACTCGTTTGGCAGTTTTCTGTCAGATGTTAATTCTTGCAAATGCCCTGTGCCACCCACCGCTGGTGACAATGGTGACCACTGCCACTGTGGTAGCAGAGGTGACCCTCTCGAAGCTCTTCTCCCAACGGGGTGGTGGTTGGCCAGGTGCTGCCATCTTATCAGCCATCCTTCCCAGGGCTGAGACCTGCCCGTGGATCTCCAAGTGTTACCTCAGGAAGCAGCAGAAGAAATCAGGCTCCCGACAGGTCAGGACGCTTGAGAGGGCGGCACTTGGACAGCCTGGTGGCCTTCCTCGTGGCCACTTGGATTCTCCTCCTGCATCTGAAGTGCGACAGTGAAAACTGCCACTAGAACTCCAGGCACTGAGGGTCACTGGAGGAAGACAGTGGCTGGAGGTGAGGTCTCCCCGTTGGAAGGTGAATGGTGACATCCACGGGTGATTTGTTGAACAGCTAATAAGGATGGATTCAGCGTACAACCCTCCAACGTGGTGCCACGTGCACATGCGTGTGGCAGCCTGCGGGGCTGCCGAGGTAACGCCATGGTCCCTCTGTAGTCAGTGAGACTGAATCTGGTCTTTAATGAATTGTGGCACAAAAAATCTTCTGTGATAGCCCTAACCGAAGACTTCTTAATATATTGAAATGCCCCTTTTTATTAAGCAAAATGCCTTTTTATTTTGATGCACAGAATGGAATTTTTTGCTTCATGTCTCAGATTTATATTATTTTTTTAAACTCTCGACATTTACTTCCTTTGTGTATTTTAAATCACGTACATGTGCTCTTTGTATAGTTGTAAAATTTTAATAAAAATCAACATATTTTTTGAACTGCATTACATCAGCATTTATAGACCTCGTTACGCACAACCTACCTCGGAGTCCCATGTGCGCACTGGCCGGCGCCCGGCGTCTGCTCTGTCCCCTGGCAGCGCCCACGGCCCTGTCTGCTTGTTGCTCCAAGTCAGGTACCTTGCTTTACAATTTCAGCCCATATCATGATGCCCGTCGATGTTTGTTGCACCCCAAACACATAACGCTGTGCCGACGCATTTCTCCTAGTTCCATGGCTCAAACAGGAAAGTATTAAAACGCAGCAAGATCTTACGGTCTCAAACTGGACCCAAATCAAATAAGCAGAAACCAGAATTCTTCCAAGTAAAGATAAGTGGTTTCAGCCTCCCTGAGGCAGGAAAGGCCAGACGAACGAACTCCCAGGTATCAGAACGAGACTTTGCATGTGGCTAGCACGCTGCTTCCCTTTGTGGTACATAAGCGGCTTTCAGACTGTTCTGGAATGGGACTAGGGCTGAGCTAGGTGTAAGATTCCCATGCAGAAACCACTCGCCCGGGGAATCACACGGGCTTAAGTTTCTTGTGCTCTCTCAGGTGAAGTTTCATGAGCAGGAAAAGAAAAGAAAAATAAATACTCTATCTTGATATGTTTCGTTGCTTAATATGGTTCTTACTAAAATAAATGCAACTTGATTTCTCTTATTACTGTTATAAAATTTAAAACACACAGGGACTTCCCTGGCGGTCCAGTGGTTAAGACTCCGTGCTCCCAATGTTGGGGGCGGGGCATGGTTCGATCCCTGGTCAGGGAACTAAGATCCTGCATGCCACATGGCGCGGCCACACACACGGACACACACACACACACGCAATTTTGATAATTTCTTACGTCAAGTAAATCAAGTAGATTATTTTCACCACGTACCAAGCAAGTCCATAGCACTCATTATAGTTTATAAGACCACTTAATGTTTAATCGTGCTTCCAGATATGACAGATAGCAAACATCAGACAAAACCTTGTACCAAAAGCAACTCTAAAAGCCATATTTAAAAATACATAGCTGGGGGGACTTCCCTGGTGACGCAGTGGTTAAGAATCAGCCTGCCAATTCAGCGGACACGGGTTCGAGCCCCGGTCCGGGAAGATCCCACATGCCGCGGAGCAGCTAAGCCCGTGCGCCACAACTACTGAGCCCGTGCACCTAGAGCCCGTGCTCCTCAACAAAGAGAAGCCACCGCGATGAGAAGCCCGCACACCGCATCGAAGAGCAGCCCCTGCTCGCCACAACTAGAGAAAGCCCGCGCGCAGCAGAGAAGAGCCAACGCAGCCAAAAATAAATAAATTAATTAATTGATTTTAAAAAATACACAGCTGGGTACTTCCCTGGTGGTCCGGGGGTTAAGACTCCATGCTCCCAATGCAGGGGGACCGGGTTCGACCCTGGTCAGGGAACGAGATCCCGCATGCCGCAGTGAAGATCCCACATGCTGCAACTAAGACCTGGCGCAGCCAAAATAAATAAATAAACATTAAAAAACAAACAAGCAAACAGCTGTTTGAAGGCATCGGCGAGCAACCAAGGCAGCCAGGACTTGAGGGGCTGGAGACCCTGACCAGAGGGACTCACCTTGAGATGAGCTGTCATTCTCGGCCACTTTCCTCCTTGGGGAAGCTTGCTGATTTGTGGATGATGCTGAGCCTGGAGGCCAAGGAGAATGTGGCAGCACAGCCACGGCCTGGGGAAAGGGCCTGGAACCACTGCGCCAGGCGCTGGCCGGGCAGAGGAGGGGCGGCATGGGGCTGCAGGGCCAGGAGCCACTGAGCATCGAGGGGAGCTGGGAGACCCCGTTCCAGGGGCAAGGTGTGGAAGCCTGGCCAGGAAGTGGAGACAGATGAGAAGGTTTTATTTATTTATTTATTTAAATTTATTTATTTATTTATTTATTTATTTTTGGCTGCGTTGGGTCTTCGTTGCGGCGCGTGGGCTTTCTCTAGTTGCGGCAAGTGGGGGCTACTCTTCGTTGCGGTGCATGGGCTTCTCGTTGTCGTGGCTTCTCTTGTTGTGGAGCACGGGCTCTAGGTGCACGGGCTTCAGTATTTGCAGCATGTGGGCTCAGTAGTTGTGGCTCGCGGGCTCTAGAGCGCAGGCTCAGTAGTTGTGGTGCATGGGCTTAGTTGCTCCACAGCATGTGGGATCTTCCTGGACCAGGGCTTGAACCCATGTCCCCTGAATTGGCAGGCAGATTCTTAACCACTACGCCACCAGGGAAGCCCGAGAAGGTTTTAAATGTGTGCTCTTTTCCAATTTGGGAGAAGGTGGCAGAACCGGACTTTGAGACACCTCCGCACGCAGTGGAGGGACCTGGGGAGATGGTCCCTCTGTCCCTTCCGAGTGACCAGATCCCCAGCCAAGACCGTAGTCTCAAAGCCAACCCACTTCTCCTTTTTAGTAGCAGGTGCTCGTGGAGAAGGGGCTCTGCTTTGCAGGGACAGGCCCTAGACTAGCCTGCGGGGAGGGGGCAGGGGGCCGGCGCGCGGACAGGTAGTGTCCTGCCACCCCGAGAGGCCCTGGGGTCACCGCGGACAGGAGAGGGCAAGGGAGTCACAAGGCGGCCGGGAAGCTCTCTGCTAAGCTGGTGGCCGCTGTGTTCCTGCAGAACTCCTCAGGGCCGGAGAACCTGAGCCCAGGACCCTGAAACCGGTCCAAGCTCAGCTCTGCCTGCCAGGGTGTCAAGTACATGAGACCCACCCCCCCATCCCCAGTCTGCTACCTGCCCCTCGCCACACCTGGGGAAGAGCACGGGCCAGAGGAAGCGGGAAGGTGTTGATCCACAGGGAGCGGGGGAGGAGAGGATGGAGGCCGCTGGGACGAGGTGGCAGGGTTGCGCTCAGCCCCATTTCCTTTTCGGGGTTGGGAAGGGCAGTGAAGGGCGTCCGTGCAGAGTGCAGGTGTCGGAAGAGGGAGCCCAGACTCGGTAGGAGGGGCCCTGGGGCCTGGGGTGGAGAAAGTCAGCACTGGCCCCAGGCGGGAGGGAGGGACACCTCCAGGACTGAGCACTACCCTGTGCTGGTCCCTGGAGGCCTGGCCTTGCCTTATCCCTGAGAGCTGCGCACACCATCTCCACTTACAGGTGGGCCAGCCGGGAAGTCTCTGTGACTTAGATTGTCCGGTGTTCAGGCATAGGGCCCAGCAGAGGGGCTGGCCTGTCTCCTCCATGCCCCGCCCCGGGGTGGGGGGCAGGCTCTGGGCTCCCCCTCCTCGGCCCCCAGACCTACAAGTTGGGGTCTCACAGTTACACCCCAGGCTGAGAGGAGCCATCAGCTAAAGGACCCCTGGCTCCAGGTGGGCAGGAACCGGTCATCAAGGCCTCCTGTGATGAGCGGGGAGGGCCGCCCGGGAGCTGGTGGGGACAGCTGGTTTGTCCTGCAGGAACCCAGGCCGGGCGGTGACAGCTGGGGGCTGAGCGGGGCTGCAGGAAGAGCAGACCTCTGCTCGCTCGCCTTCAGAGAACAGACAGTCTGAGCGCTGACTCTATTCCATTCCACAAGGAAAGGCGGGACCCCTCCCCCGCAGCTGAGGACAGATGGTACAAAAAGATAGCCATCCCACTTATGAATATAGATGGAGGTGGGAGGATTAGCATAAGCAATGAAAAAGAAGAGTGAAAAGCCCCCTCTTGTTGAGGAAGATATGCCTGAACACCGGACAATCTAAGAGGCTCTAGTAAAAACTACTGGAGTGAATAAAATAATCTGGTGAATAGTCAGGAAGAGAAGAATATAGAATAATCCATCATTCTTTCTATTCCGATAATGAGCCTCTAGAAATGAGGAATCTATTCCATTCCCTACAGTGACAAAACAAACAAACACACAACCTTAAGAAGTCCACTAAGGAGGACACAGTATCTATATGAAGAAAGCTATAAAATCTTATAGAGCTATATAAAGCAAGACCTGAACAAAAGAAAGGAGTACATGCAGAGCCCAAGAAGGTCCTTTCAATGGCTAAAATAATCTTAAAATTTGTATGTAAGAATAAATGCCCAATAACAGGCAAGAAAAGACTGAAAAAGAGCAAGGGAGGATCTGCCGTCCCAAATATGAGGCCAACCTCTAAAGCTACTAATCCGATTAAATACGGTATTGATCTAGGAATAAATAAATAGACCCATGCACCAGAATAGATATGCTAGAAATAGTCACCATTTTCCAGCAGAATTTCATTCACGACAGAAGAGGAAGGTGAATTCAGTGGGAAAGGATGGGTTATCTGCTAACCATGTGCTGGCACAATAGATAACCATCTGTAAGAAAAATGTACATGGTGTGTCAACATTAGAGCCAGGTTGATTAAGTAATAAATGCAGAAGCCAAAAGAACTGGAAAAAACACATATGTAGTCAGCACACATGTAATCTAGGGTCAAGAAGAGCATCTTGCCTCAGTCCAGGCACCCTAAAGCTATACGAGAAAGTAGATATATTTGACTTTGTAGGAATATTAAATTTTGTGTGGAAAAAGAAGCCATAAACAAACAATATAAAAATGATAAATTTGGAAAAATACATATTTGTAAAGCAGACGACAGACAAATGATGAATACCTAGAATAGACTGAAGGCTGTTGGAAATTGACAAGAAAAAGATTTTTAGGAACCAGTAGAAAGATGGACAAAGGATATAAATAAGCAATTCACAGAAGAGCAATTCATTGACAATCTGTTGAGAAACAGGAGGAGACGTTCAAAGTCACGAGCCATCGGGGAAATGCCAATTAAAGCACCACTGACACAGAGCTCCACCCTCAGGCTGCCAGACACTGAAAACGGGCCTAGTGGTCCTGGGAGTATAAGGGATCAGGGACCCTTGTATGCTGATGGCAGAAATGAGAATCATTACACCACCTTGGAAAGCAGTCTGAAAACTGCAGATATGATTAAAAAGACAAGTGGACATCAATCCCCTGATGGAGAATTTCTGCCACAAAAACAAAACCTCCAGTGCAGGAAATATATGTTCACAGCTATCCAGTGCAGCATTCTTTGTCGTGGCACAAGAAAAAAGCTACGGTAAATGAAGTGAATGCCGATATAGGTAAATGGTTGTCATTATTAATGCTTTCAACAGTTACGTCCTGAACTATGTGCCTGACACTGTTAAGATAGCATGGCAATAAAAAAATCCAAATTCTAGCCCTTATGGAAGTTTATTCTTGTAAAGGAGACAGAAGATAAGCAAATATATATACTTAAAATGTTAGGTAGTGGAAAGTACCTAAGACCACAGATAATTCAGGAGATAAAAGGAAGTTAAGAAAGCAGTTCCATCTAAGATAACATCTAAAAGAATTAAATACTTAGGAATAAACCTAACCTACTTGGTGAAAGCCATGTATGCTGAAAACTACAAAGCACTGCTGAAAGAAATTAAAGAAAAACGAAATAAATGGGAAGACATCCCGTGTTCATGGACAGGAAGACTCAACATTGTTAAGATGTCAACACTGCCCAAAGGGATCTACAGATTCAGCACAATCTCTGTGAAAAGTCCAACAGCCTTTTCCCATAGAAGTAGAAAAGCCAATTCTCAAATTTATATGGAATTGCAAGGGGCCCCAAATAGCCAAAACAGTCTTGAAAAAGAATAAAGTTGGAGGACCCACACTTCCTGATTTTGAAACTTACCACAAAGCTACAGTAATTAAAACAGTATGGTACTGGCATGGGACAGATATATACACCAATGGAAGAGTACAGAGAGCCGAGAAACAAACCCTCACATATATGGTCAAGTGATTTTTTGCAAAGGTGTCCAGACCCTTTAACTGGGGGAAAGGACAGTCTTTTCAACAAATGGTGCTGGGAAGTTTGGATATCTACATGCAAATGAATGAGGTTGGACCCTTACCGTACACCGTACACAAAAATTAACTCAGAATGCATCAAAGACCTAAATGTAAGAGCTAGAGCTATAAATCTCTAAGAAGAAAACATAGAGATACATATCCATGACCTTAGATTATTAGCCAGAGTTTTCTTAAATAGGACACCAAAAGCACAAGCCACGAAAGAAAAAATAGATAAATTTAACTTTTCAAAAAATTTAAAACTTCTGTGCTTCAAAGGACACTATCAAGAAAGTTAAAACACAACCCAAAAAATGAGAGAAAATATCTGCCAATCTTGTATCTGGTAAGTCTAATAACCAGAATATATAAAGAACTCTTACAACTCGGCAATAATAAAATGACAAGAAACCTAATTAAAACATGAGCGGAGGATCTGAATAGACATTTTTCCAGTGAAGACACACAAATGGCCACTGAGCAAGGCTTCATAGGTGCAGAGGGGAAATGTTCTGGAATTAGGTCTTGGTGATGGGTGATGCTCGCACAACTCTGAATATACTGAAAACCACTGCATTATACACTTTAAATGGGTGAATTTTATGGCCTGTGAATTACATCTCAGTTCAAAGTTCTTAAAAAGAAAAGAGACTGAAAAGAGGCGTCACAGACATTGTGTTATAGCCAATATTCTACAGGCATTTTTCAACAGAGATCTGCGCCTGTCATTGTAAATTATACTGAATTATACGTCAACAAAAAATAAAGGAATAAAACATAATAACAGCAAAAGGATGCTCCCAATGCAGGGGACCCGGGTTCGATCCCTGGTCAGGGAACTATATCCCGCATGCCGCAACTAAAGATCCCGCATGCTGCAAGGAAGATCCCGCGTGACGAAACTGAGACCTGGTGCAGCCAAATAAATAAATAAATAAATATTAAAAACAAATAGTAACCTATGAAAGGGAAAATTTTCAAATCGAACCTATGATCCGTCAACAGGAAATTAGAACCATTGGGTTGGCCAAAACGTTCATTCGGTTTTTTCCGTAACATGTAATGGAAAAACCCGAACGAACGTTTTGGCCAATCCATACAACAAAATAAAGATGTGGTAAGAAGAAGAGTTAGGGTAGAGTTACCTTTTAAAACACAGAAAGCTTGGAAATTACTTTAGCACCTTATTGGAACCCATATCCAGGTAAAGATCACGTCTCAAAGGGAAAAGAGACGAAGAGTAAGCAGCAAAGTGAGTCGACATGTGAGGAAAGATTCCTCCGTTTATGGGGAGCTCTTAAAATTGGGGGCTAGAGAAATACACCAACGTGGCAGGTAAGGTAGAAGCATAAGGGACTCCAGCTGTGAGAATCGCAAGTTCACGAAAGAATAAGTGACAGAATGGCTATGGTTAAGAAGTGTGAAGGAAGCATCCACTGTAAGTGGTCTTTCAATGCAAACATGAGATCCTACATCGAACTGTGATCAAAGCACAGGAAAGTCTCCATCTAACTGACAAATCAGTTTTAAGCAAGCGGAAGGCCTGCAAGTTTTTTCCAAAACATGTGAGGAAGGTTGATAAGGAAATTATGGAGTTTAAGGAAAATAGATATAATTTGGTTTCAAATATGAGGAGCTCATCGAAATGACTCAGACGATCAGGAATACACTGTCTCAAGCTGTATGCGCCTCGCATTGCATACCTAGAATATTGGAGGGTGTGCTGTTTGAAAGTCTATTTCCTAAACCTTATGAGAACCAGATTGCATTTTTAAGTGGAATACTGTTTGCATTTCCAATCCCTGGGAGGTCAGGACACTTGTTTCTCTCCAGTCTGTTTTGCCTATTAGGCTGTGAGCTTCTGGAGACCCAGGATTTTGTGTTATGACCTCCTCTTTCCATGGTCATATTAGTGAAACTTGCATTGTAAACTTTCTCAAGAAAATTTTCATGAGTGAATGAATAAAAATGGAGAGATTTGCAGTAAAAATGAGTAAGTTAAAAAAAAAAAGCACAATAAGCACACGTTTGTATCCACCAAAAGAATATCCAAGAACCATCAGAGTGGCTTTATTCCTAATAACCCCAAACTGGAGAAATCCAAATGTCAGTAGATGGGCCATCAGCTGCTGAACCATGAAAAACCAACTACCGTTCCCCGTACATCGTGGATGAATCTCATGGACATGTTATTGAGTGAAAAATAAAAAAGTTGGATGCAGAAGAGGATGTACCCTGAGTCCACTTAGAGGAAGTTCAAAAAAAGGCAAAACTGGTGTGGTGTGAAGGCCAGAGAAGTGGTCCCCTTGGGAGCGCGCTGAGTGGCACAGGGGTGTCCAGTGGGGGCACGGAGAACGTGGTTGTTTACAGGGATGTCTACACAAGTAAAAATTATCTAACTGTCCACTTAAGATTTGGGCGGGTACTGCATGTACAGGATACCGCAATAAAAATGCGTTACATGAAGAAAGAAACAGCATGCTTTTTAGCACGCTGCTACTCATGTAAGTTTGAAAATCACACAGGAAACAAGATTAAACATTTTTTTTAACCAACATGAACACTTTATCCTGGGAGCGGCCGAGGCCGGGAGGGACTCCGGGAGGGTTGCCAAGGAAAACGATGGAGGAGGCGGCGGCGTTGGGCACCCGGGGGCGCTGCCCTAGCCCTGCGGCCACTGAGGCCGGGTCACCCCCTCTGCCGCCCCTGACCTGACCCCGCTCACCTACCTGGCCCCTCTTTCTCTCCAAACTCACCGGGGCCCTGGGTCCCTGAACTCTCGTCTGGCCTCCCTGGTTCCCCAGCCCGCTCGCTCCTGCGCAGGTAAGGGGCAGTGATCCGCGCGGTCCCCGCCCCCGCCGTCCAGGCCACCGCGCCACGCCCCCCCCCCCCGCCCCCTCTCGGAGGACCCGACCTCGCGAGAAGCTGCGGGCAGTTTCCCCCCCCACGAGGGATTCCCACCGCACCTGGGACCACCCGAGACAGGGCCTGGGGCACGCGGAGGCGCAGGCGGGTCCAGAGACCCCAGAGGGAGCGGCTCTGGTGATGGCTTCGGAGAGAATCGAGCAGATGGGGGAGCCCGGGGCGCTGGTGTGTCCCCACACCACCAGGCCTCAGCCCCGGGCTGCCCGGGCTCCCGGCGGGCAGAAGAGGAGGAAGGGGCACAAGGCAGGCTGGGTGTGGGCACCGGAGCTGCCTTGAGGACACCACCCCGCCCCCTCCCCCGGCACACGAGACCGTTGCCGGGTCCCCACCCGCACCTGGCCCGGGGCTAGCTCTCCGGGTGCCCCCTGGCGCTCCTCCAGCCCTGCCTCCACCCACCGGCGGGCTGGGGTGGGCGGCCGGCCCGAGGATTCACCACAGGCCCGTGCTGGCCGCTCCCAAACCCTGGTCACCACCACCCAGGCCTCTCTCTGCCCCTCGGGTTCCATCGAAGTGCCAGAGCTGAGGTGCCCCCGGTGCCCTCTATCCTTCTCCGTCCAGCTGCTACCCAGCCCCGGGCACCCTCCTTTCCTCCCTCCCTCCACCGACCGCCGAGGCCTTCAGCACTCGTGGGGGCGTCCAGGACAGCCCCCGCCTCAACTCTCCCAACCATTCTCCGCTAAGTGCACAGAGCAGCCCTCCCGCGCGCAAACCCGACCAGGTCGCGCCTGCTTAAATCCCCCGTGCTCCCCCATTTCTCCTAGGACCCCCCCCCACACACACAGTTTAGCCCCCGTTCACCCCGCTCCTCTCTGGTCACCTGCAGCCCCAGGACTGCTGCTGCGCCCGGGTCGGGCGGGACCGAACGTCTGGGCTGCCGGTGTCTTGGCAAGTGCGGCCCCCGGCCCCGCCCCCGCCCCCGCGACGCCCCGCCCCTTCCCGGAGAACTGGGCGCAGCCTTCCAGCTCCCCCCGCGTGAGCGCGCCCCGCCCCCGCGGACCCTCGCCGCCCTCTCCCACCCCTCTGGCCCAGCGCGGGTAGACGCCGGGCGCCCCGGGTCTCCACCCCCGGATCCTGCGACCCTCCCCTCCCCGCGGGGCGGAAACCCAGATTCCACCGGCGTCAGCTGTGTTCAGAGGGCTGCGTTTGCTCACAGTTCTGCGCTCCGAGGGCCGCGGGTTAGGGGTTTCCGCGGAGAAGCGCGTTAGCGGCAGGGGAAGAGGGGAGGCCCGCGCGGGGTGCTATGGCGGAGCGACGCCGCCAGGTGGCGCGCTGGTTGCGGGAACCAGGCGGCGCTGCCTCTAGAAGCGCCGCGGAATGCTGACAGCGCCCCCCGATGCTGAGAGCCCTCCCTCCGGGATGCTGAGGGCGCCTGAGCGCCGCAGGAAAGGGGCCTCTCCATGCAGACACCTGGTTCCAGGCTGGCGCTCCTCTGCGCAGAGCAAGAGCGCAGGGTTGGCCACTCTGTGGCCTGAGGATGACTTGGGACGCCCAACTTTCTCAGTCCTCACAACTTCCCAAATAGACCAAATCTTTCGCTCAGGAGCCCTCATTTGGAGACCTTAAAGCCCTCAGTTTACCCTGCAGGGCTTGGCTGAGTGAGCCCTCGGGGCGGTGCCCGCCTTGGCCTGAGCGTAAGAACCGAGATCCTCCAGCCTCGCCGCAGACCCCCGCGCCCAGCCCTCCCTCCAGCATCCCCCCTGTACTGCTGTCCTGCTCTATCGCAGCGGCCCCCTCGCTGTCCCCTGCTCCTTCCGTCTTTGCCCTGTGTGCCGTCCACACAGCAGTTGATGCAGTCAGAATCCAGCGGATTGAACCCTCCAGAGGCTCCCACTCAAAGTAAAAATCGAAATCCCTACAATGGCGGCGAGGCCTCTGTGCCCTTCCCTGTCCCCCCTCCTCTCCCCCCTCAGCTCCAGACACACTGGCCTCCTTGCTGCACCCGCAACACACCAACAGTCTCTGCCTGTATCTTTCCCGCCTCTGCTCAAACGTCCCGGGGCAGCCAGCCAGCCCCGCACCTCCCACCAATATGCCAACCTGGCACCCCAAATATTTACTTTTCTATCTGCTTATTGGGCCACGGGATCCTGCCACCTGCCTTCATGACTCCCACCCAGAAGGGCCCTGGGGGCATTCTAGAGTCCCCTGGAGTCCCCAGGTGAGCTTCCCCAGGAGAGCCCAGACCATGCCCCAGAGTATACCTGCACCTCTTTCTTATCTGTGCCTCACCTCTGCCCCCAACCTGGCCCAGGAGAAAGCTGCCCCCCTCCTGCCTTCTCAGCCCATCGACAGGTCACTGAGTCAGGCATGAGCAGAGGGTAGGGGGGAGCAGACAGGGTAGCAAAGTAATCCACTGGAGGACGTGATCCAGGTTTCTGAACCTCCCAGAGCTCTCAGGCGACATCCCTGGTGATCCTGCATCCACCCAGTCATCTTCCTGTCCATCCATCCATCCCAAACATCCACCTGTATCAGTTCTTTTGAGGCATCTCAGTCATTAGGGCGTAATGAGCTGTCTCTGTCAATCCCTGTGCTCTGTCCAATCCCCCCTTTCCCTCCCATAATTACATCTCAGGCTCAGGCAGGGTCCACAACATTCAGGCATCAAAACAGCCCGGTTAGTTTAAAATACCCATCTCATACCCAATTTCAACCCCGCTTCCCTTCCTAATCCCTCACTGCTGGCCACACCTGTGACTCGCTGGACCTGAGTTGGGGGGGGGGGGTCAGCTCACCTGCTCTAGAACCTGGGCTGAGGAGAAGCGCGATGGATCTGCCTCCGGAACAGGCCTTTACCTCCCTCTCCTGGCTTCTGGTCCGTCTTGTTTGGGGGTGAGGAGGTGTGGCGGGCAGCAAGGGCCATCGCAGCGGGGACACATCCCTGCTCTTGCCCCTGCCCGGCCTTTATTATCCCTACAACTTGATGTCTCCGCAGTAGTGGGGGGTCATTTGCGGTTGTCCTGGGGCAGTAGTCAGCTTCAGCCGGACCCCTCCGTTGCTGAGCCCCCAGAGGGCAGCTGTGTGTCCCATGGGCCCCAGCAGCAGTCCCTGGCTCCAGGCCCTTCTCCAAGGTGGCAACCCCCAGCCAGCTGACCGCCTGGGTGTCTCATTTCCTGGCCTCCCTTTCACCCCTCACTGGAGCCTCTACCCTGCTCTGTGCCCTGGGAGGCTGGCCCCTGTGGACTGCACCAATGCAGGCTCCCACCCCAGCCGGCTTCTGGCGGGTTCAGCCCTAGGGCAATTCTTTGGTAGTTTAGGTAATCTCTCTGAGCTTCTGCCCAGCATGAGTGCCAGGTCTCCGGCAGCAGCCATGCCCCTCCATGACAACAGCCCCTGGGCAGCCCTCCTCCATGGGCCCAGCTCCTCGTGGGCTCTGGAAACGTTAGCTGCTACCTATCCTTTCGGCTCGAAAGGTGGTGACGGTTTCCTGACTTTGAGAGGCTCCAGTGCCTCTCACCACCTCCCCTTTGCTTCCCGAGGCGCGCCCACACCTCCATAAGTAGCACCTTTTGTAACGTTTCTGCATTCAAACTGTCTGGGATGAAGACAGCTTCCTGACTGATCCTGGAAGCAGTGCTGGTTACAGGAGTGTCCCCAGGAAAGAGACCTTCCAAATGGATCTCGGGACTGGTGAAAGCGCGGGCTCCCATGAAGGGGACACGGGGCGCCGAGACTCCATGCCTGCAGTGACCTCAGTTACGCAGGTCATTGCCACAGGTGGGTAAGATGCAGCTGCCTTTCCGGAGAAACGGGCCTGGCCTCCTGACCATCCCTCAATAACGTCCCTGGGGTGGACAGCCACCTACTTCCCTGCCTCACCACTGTCACTGCCGTCCCAGCACACCCCAGGGGACCACTGCAGATGTGGTCCAGGAGGAGCTAACGGGACACCAGGTGAGTTACCAGAGCTGCCTAATTCACATCGGCAGGCACTCCGGAATCATTCTGTCCATGAAAGGATGAGGCCAAAGGGCTGAGGCCAGGGAGGGTGGAATGCGAGACTGGGTGGGGCCCCGTGGGTGCTCCTGTGGGTGCACACAGGCAGAACTGGGAGTTGCCATTGCGGCTGAGCTGCTGGGAGAAGCACTAAGGGTTCGCTTCGTTGTTGGTTGAAGCAGAACCAGGCTGGGGATTCAACACCCTCCCCCAGCTCCCCCACGTGCGTCGGGCCATAGACCCCAAGCTCCGTGATTGGAAGGGAGGCCGGATCCCTCTGAGGAAGGATGCTGCTGTGAGGTCACATGTGTCTGCCTCAAACCTTTCTCCAGGCCTGTCCCAGAGGACCGTGGCCACGAACCACGTGAGCTGGGGAAGGAGAACAGCCACATCCTCTGGGAGTGGCCACATACTGGCTCTGAACTAGCCCCTTGGGCCTCCAAGTGCCACCATGTCAGAGGGGAGGCTTAGGGAAGTCAAGTGATAGGAAAAGTTTGACCCAAGTCCATCTCATAGTGAGGCCAGTGGGCCGTGGACTGTCCCGGTCACTTCCCTGCTCCGGATGTATTGGACTTAGACAGACGTGGTACAGGAGTGATTTCCATATTGGCTCCCTGACCTATGGGATAAGAGCTAAGAAACTAGTTTAAGGGAAACTCGTTTCTTCTCACAACGCTCTGGACCCCAGGTGTGGGGTTTTCCCACACTAAGCACCCCTGCAGTTCTCAGCGGACACCCACTGGGTGTCCTACAGTTCAACTCAATTCTGAAACTCTCTGTCTGGAAATAGCACAGATCCCACAGGTTGAGGGCTCAGCCCCACAGGGCTGCCCCTTACCGTGCCAGCCGCAAGTCCACGCTGTCACCTGTGCTTCTGACTCAAAGGCTGTAAGTCGCGGGTCCCACGATGTCCTCCTCAGGTTCAACAATTCGTAGAACGGCTCACAAACCTCAGGGAAATGCTTGCGTACATTTACCAGTTTATTGTAAAGGATACAGGAGAAAAGCCAGATGCAGAGGTCCAAAGGCTGCAGTCCAGAAGCGTCTTGGGCACAGGAGTTCCCATCCCCATGGAACTGGGGTGCGCCACCGTCCCGGCACCTGGATGTGTTCCCAACCCAGAAGTCCATCGCATCTTGTTGTTGGAGAGTTTTCATAGAGCTTAATCTGAAGCACCCCTCCCCCTTCCCAGGAGGTCAGTGGGTGGGGCTGAGCGTTCCAACCCTCTGCCACTGGCTGGGCCTTTCTGGTGACCGGCCCCATCCTGAAGCCATCTAGGGGCCTCAACCCAAATCATCTCATTAGCATAAATCCAGGTATTATCAAAAATGGCTCCTTATGAAGAATAAAAGACACACTCCTATCACTCAGAAAATTCCAAGGGTTTTAGGAGCTCTGGGCCGGGAACGGAGACAAAGACCAAATACATTTTTTATTATTCCGCGGGTAGAAAGGGCCGAGCAGAACATCCGAGGCTGCACTCCAACCTCGCCAAAACTGTGACGCAAACCCACAGTATATCCCGGAGGGGAAGGAAAGGAATGTCAACCGTGAAAGTCTTGAAAAACACAGGGGTGGTGATTCTTTGAATAACGGTCCCCCAAAGGGGTCCATGTCCCAATCTCTGAAACCCTGGAACCTGAGGATATGGGACCTTACGTGGTAAAAGGGACTTTGCAGCGGTGATTAATGCAAGGATCTTAAAATGCGGAGATGCTTCTGGGTTACCCAGGTGATCCATAGCAATCACAAGGGTCCTTACAAAAGGGAGGACGGGGGCTTCCCTGGCGGCGCAGTGGTTGGGAGTCCGCCTGCCGATGCAGGGGACACGGGTTCGTGCCCCGGTCCGGGAAGATCCCACATGCCGCGGAGCGGCTGGGCCCGTGAGCCGTGGCCGCTGAGCCTGCGCGTCTGGAGCCTGTACTCCGCAATGGGAGGGGCCACAACAGTGAGAGGCCCACGTACCGCAAAAAAAAAAAAAAAAAAAAAAGGGAGGAGGGGGGATCAGAGTTAAAGGGACCAGGGGTTAGGCGGTGCCTTGAGGATGGAAAAAGGGCCTTGATCCAGAGGATGCAGGTGCCTCGAGAAGCTGGAAAAGACAAGGGGATGGATGTTTCCCCCAGAGGCTGCGGAAGGAATACAGACCTGCCGACGCCTTGATGTTAGGCTTCTGCCCACCAGAGCCGTGAGAGAATAAACGTGGGTTACTTGAAGCCCCTGATCGCCACAAGCTGACACACATCCCGTTCGGTGTGTTTATTCCCCCTCTGCATGTGCAGCGTGGGAGTGAAGAACCATGGGGTACTGTGATAATTGTAATCAGCTGGCGACACCTGCAGCTCTTCCAGATGTTGTGTCTTCATGGAGCAAACCACTGCACCCTTTGCACCCAGCACGCGGCTAGTGACCTGTCTGGTGCTCTGTTTTGCTTTCCCCTCAATCCCGACTAGCCTAGAAAATCAGAAGCCGTCTGCTTTCACTTGGCAGGGGTATCAGTGAACCCTGCTGGTCTCCTCATGGCACCGTCCCCCCCACCCCCCGCACCTGTCCCGGCGTGGCTCCCGGGGAACTGGGTCACACTGACGTGCCACAATTGATACATTGCCCTGTGCCCCTGCACTGACTGTATAACCCTAACTGGATCCAGTATTAGGAAGCGGTAAGGACACCAGATGCCTTGGTAAGACATGTGTCAGAGGGTGGGAGGTGAGCCTCGCGGAAGTACAGGTGGTGATGTTTCCAGGGTCTGGTGATCTGGAGCGTGGTGGTCAGCCCTCCCTGCAAAGTGAAAGATGAGACGCTATCATGTGTGCCGCTCACCTCGAAAAACGGAGCGCCGTGCTTGGCCAGCCGCGCCTGGCGGCTTCAGGATCTTAGTTCCCCGACCAGGGATGGAACCCGTGCCCCCTGAAGAGGAAGCGCAGAGTCCTAACCACTGAACCGCCTGGGAAGTCCCGTGGTGAGTCATTTTGGATTTTGGAGGCAGCACGTACCCTGTTTGGATATGTTTCCCCAACGTATTTACTGAGTGACACGTGGGCTTCCAGGTTTGGGTGGGGCTCAGAGCGGGAAAGAGAACTCTCGCATGGGGCCAGGCATGGTCCAGGCTGTCCTGCCACCTGGGGCTTATGACTCCTTTGGGGTTAGCGCTGCTGAGGGGCCCGCAGAAGGTGGAGTTCTGTGGGGAACCTCTGGCGGCTCTAACAGGAGAATCACAGGGAAGACCCCGAGATGTCTGGAGCGAGGTCGTGCTCCCTTCAGCTCATAGCTCTCCGTGGGAGAGGCTCCTGGTGAGCTGCTGGGCCCGGGAGATGAGACCGCGCGCCCTGGGGTGACTGCCGCGCTGCCCTCGCTGACCGTCCCTCCACACAAATGGAAAATTAAGCCTGCCTCGCAGCGTGCCCATCCTTAACTGAAGACAGTGGACGTGAGCCCAGGCCCCCCAGATCCAGAAGGCGAGAGTGTTTGCCTGAGACGGCTGCGCCTCCTGAGACGCTGAGGCCGCTGCTCAGCCTCCGCCCTCAGGGTGTGTTTGTGGCCTCACGCGGTGCCCAATTGACGGGTTAACAGAAGAGAGAAGACGGGAACGAGCTGACATGGGGTCTGAGCGGGCAGCTGTCCTCACAGCGCTGCAGCCCCCCGGGGAGGCCCTGGAGGACAGTGGTGAAGCCATTACCAGACAGGTCACAAGGACAGCCTGGGGCACGACTGCCCTGGTTCACGAGGTGGGGCTCACGAGTGGGGTGGCAGGCGGCGCGGAGGGTCAGCGAGAGGTGTTCTAAGGAACCACGTGAAACGGGCAGAGCCTGACGACACCTGTGTTTTGTGGAAACGCCCCCAGAAGCATCCTGTGCCCAGGAGACGCTCGAAGATCAGGTCAACAGAATGGCCCCTTCTGCGGTGTCGGCCACCTCGTCACCCTCGCACAGCGGGCTCAGGGCGACAGGCACGGTGGCCGCAGCCTCCACACCCAGCCGGCCCCTGCCATACCCCTCCAGCGGCCCTCACCGCCAGGTGCCCATCTCATCAGCAGAGAGAGGGTCTGAGCCACTGACGTGGCTCCATCCCCAGGGGCCGCCTAGCTTCCTGGAAGCAGGGGGGGGTGCCACGGGCCTTCCCGTCGGGGAGGGGTCAGGGCTGGTTGTGCCCCAGGATTGTGTGTTTCCCACCAGGACAGCTCCCCCGAGCACTGCCATCGCGGATTTGCAGGGTGCCTCACTTGCTATCCTGGTGAGGAGGACTGAACATCTGTGTCCCCCACATCCAGATGTTGAAATCTCACCCCCAAGGTGATGCATTAGAGAGGTGATTAGGTCTGGAGGGCGGAGCCCCCAGGAGTGGGATTAGTGCCCTCATAAGAGAGCTCCCGCAGGGCCCCCGGCTCCGCCCACCACTTGAGGGCACAACAAGAAGACACAACAGGAAGTCGTGAACCAGGAGGCAGGTTGTCCCCTGCCAGCACCTTGATGTGGGACTTCCAGCCTTGAACTGCGAGACATCAGTTCCTGTTCTCTGTAAGCTACGCAGTCGCTGGCATCTTGTTACAGCAGCCCGAATGGACTGACACTTGCATTCTACAAACGGCACTTCTAATCAAGGGATTCATTTCAGAGCAAGGACGTGTGGCAGTGGCCTCGTGTCCACGAACTTCTCTGGGCTTGTCCCACGCCCCTCACCCGACACAGGTGGCCTGGCCTCCTGGGGGCCCAGTGATGCTGAGATGCGTCCAGCAGGACGGGGTACAGTCTCACAACAGGGACCAACGCATGACGTGTCTGGGAACCACGGGGTAGAGGCAGCACGACCACTCACTGTGACGTCTAATAATCTAGCAGAGGATCTTTTCCTTCCGTCCTGGCCACGCAGGATCCGCAGGACTGGAGGTCCTGGTCCCCAGTCGTCCAGGGAACGTGGACTGTTCCTGCACGTGGAGCAGAGACTGCCCGGGGCCGCTGGCGTCCTCCTGCTGTGGGACCAGCGGCTGGTGAAGGGGCTAGTGTGCCAGCCAGGGGGTCAGTCCTCATTGCCAGGGAAACGTGGGGTGGGACAGAGCCCCGCGTCAGGGACCCAGGGCCTCGGGGGCCACACGACAGCCTCCCGGGTGGTGGTAAAGGGCCGTAAAAACTGTGGGACCCGGAGAGAACCACTGAGGACACGGAGCTTCGCGAACGAGGGTTCGGGTCCCACCATCTGGTAAAAACCCCAGCCGGCTAAGTGCTGGCAGCGAGAGAGAAGCATGTGGCACCTGGCGGAGAGGAAAGAGGCTGTGATGGGGAGAATCGTGCCCCCAGTTCATAGGCTGCAGTGCTGACCCCGGCACCTCAGCATGTCGCCTTGCTTGGGAATAGGGTCCCTGCAGACGAGATGGGTTAAGACAAAGTCGTACTAGAGCGGGCGGCCCTCATCCCACGTGACTGTGTCCTCACAGAAGGGGACATCAGACAAAGACACGCACAGGGAGAAGCCACGTGAAGACTGCGGCAGAGAGCAGGGTGGCGCTTCCACAAGCCACGGAAGACCAAAGACGCCACAACCACCAGAAGCTCAGAGGGACGCACGGGACAGAGTCTCCCACGCAGCCGCAGAAGGAACCAGCCCTGCCGACAGCTTGAGCTCAAACTTCTGGCCTCTGGGACCACGAGAGAAAAAACTGTAGCTGTAAGCCACCCAGCGTACAGCACTTTGTTACGACAGGCCTAGCGACCCAACCCAGAGCCTGTGGCCGACAGTGGCCTCACGACCGGCTTCTGAAGTGTGGACAGTGCAGCCGTCGGGCCCAGAAGCTGCGGCCCATCCGGGGCCGCTCACTAGAGTTGCCTGCAGCCGGGGGATGTGTCCCTCACAGCCCATCCCCCTTCCTGCCCGACCAGGCACTGGTACCTGGGCCCCAGAACTCCGGCCCAGATGGCCCAAGCTGCTCCCCTGGTTGCCAGGCCCTTCTCTGGGTCTGGCCCAGGGTGGGGGGTGCTCTGGTGTGTGCAGGCGGTGACAGGCTGGGGTGCTGACACTCTTCTTGGGGGACCTCAGGGTGCAGGTTTGGACAAGTCGAGCCCACACACAGTGGGACCTCCCATCTGTGCCTGGTCCTGCACTCAGCAAACCTTAGGGCTGAGCCTGGCGGGACGCAGGCTTTAAGGTTAGTCTGCTGTTTCTTTGGACACCATCTCTCCCCGCACTTCCCAAGGAGCCGGCAGTGGAGGCCAGTGCTCAGCTGAGGGTTCAGTTGCACGCGTGGCCTCGCTGGCCTCGCCTGGTGACTTCGCTTCCTCCTGCTTGGTGGGGGGGACTTCAGCCCGGCAAGGGGCGGGAATGGCCACACAGGGCTGGGCCTTGCTGGGGCTCTGTCCCTCCCTCCCGCCCCCCGACCGCCGCGTGCCGCCCGCTGCCCGCCTGGCTCCCTGGCCGCTGGATTCCTGCGGGTGTGGCCAGTGGGCCTGGTGAGCACACGTTTCTGAGCTCTTCTTTAAGAAAAAAAGTCTTTCTGGTATATATATATAGAGAATATGTAAAGATGCGGTTATAGCTATGGGCTGAATTGTGTGTCCCCCAGACTTAAAACACTCATTGCTGGA
>NW_021703778.1:173535650-173553709 GCF_005190385.1 Monodon monoceros | reverse complement strand
AGACTCAAAACACTCATTGCTGGATGGGCTGAATTGTGTGTCCCCCAGACTTAAAACGCTCATTGCTGGAGCCCTAACTCTGAGCACCTCTGAATGTGACTGCATTTGGAGATGGGGTCTTTACACAGGTAATCAAGTTAAAGTGGGGTCACTAAGGTGGGCCCTACTCCAGTCTGACTGGTGTCCTTTATTTTTTTTCTTTTGGCCACACCGCGTGCCTTGTGGGGTCTTAATTTCCCAAGCAGGGATGGAACCCGGGCCCTCAGCAGTGAAAATGCGGAATCCTAACGACTGGATGGCCAGGGAAGTCCCAAGACTGGTGTCCTTATAGGAGGAGGAGGTGAGGACACAGACACACACAGAGGGACGACCACGTGAGGACCCAGGGAGGAGACGGCCGTCTGCACGCCATGGAGAGAGGCCTCAGGAGACGCCGTGCCTGCTGACCCCTTGAGCTCAGACTTGCAGCCTCTGGAACAGGGAGACAACGGATTTCTGTTGTTTAAACCACCTAGTCTGTGGTACTTTGTTTTGGCAGCCCAAGCGCATATAGATATACATAATATATAATGTATATATCTATATGGACATACACACACATATATTTCATATATACTTAGATTCATTTTTTATACAGCTTTTACAAATTTTCAAAAACGTGACAATGAGAATGCATTTCTGGGGTCCCTCCCAAAGCCGTGGAAGGGCTGGTGGGGGTGAGGCCCCTGAGGCTGGAAGCCCACTGCCCTCAGAGCACAGCAGCCCAGCTTCTCCGGCCCCTCCACAGAGGGGCCCCCCACCCCGCCCTCCACCCCTATGAACCGCACCCCGACTGCCACCTCTGCATCTGAACCCACAGAGTGAGCTGTTTTCTGCAGCCCCCGGGGCTCCCCGTGGCCAGGCCCACCTCCCACCCGTTGGGTGCCCTCTGCTCTAAGGGGCCTCTCGCTCTCAGAAATACTCAGGGGAGTGCACACTGTGTCCCGGAGTGCGGCCCGCCTTCAGGGAGGGTAAACCCAGCCCCTGCGGCTGGCTCTGCTCCGACGGGGTGGGTGCCGGAGGACTCCGCCGCTGGAGCGAGATGCTCGTCTGTCGTGCGGGCACTTTGGACCGTGGAGCCCTCACCAGGCCCTCGCCTTGCTCCAGGTCTGATGGGAAGCAGGGGCGCTGCCTCTGCCTGGACGCTGTGCGGCTCCCCCCACCCCACCCCATCTTCTCCGGGCTCAGGCAGGACAGGTCAGGGGCGGGGGCGCGTGGCAGGAGGCCAGCGGCCCTGGGTGGCAGCTTTCAGCGGAACTTGCTTTGAAAGTGCAGGGGGGGAGTCTGGGTCAGCTGCTCCAGCTCTCCTCAGGGTGTGGGGGCCTCACCGCTAACAGCAGACCCCACCACTCATACCTGGTTACACGTCCATCCGCGGCCCCTGCTCCACTCACCCGGTCACTGTTGCTCGGACGATGGGCTGGGGTCCTTACCTGCTGTATGCGTGTCCTAGGGCTGCTGTAACAAAGCACCACAAATCGGGGGGCTTAACAGCAGTTTATTCTCTCGCACTCTGGAGGCCATAAGTCCAACGTCAAGGTGTGGGCAGCGCCGTGCTCCCTCTGAAGGCTCTAGGGGAGCGTCCTCCCCGCCTCCTGCAGCTGCTGGGGCCGCTGTCAGCCTGGCCTTCCAGGGCTCGAAGCCGCAGCCCCTCCATGTCTGCCTCTGCCGTCACATGGTCTTCTCCCCTGGGGGTCTGTGTCCAAATTTCCCTCATCTTATAAGGACACCAGCATATCGGATTGAGGCCCACCCTAATAACGTCTTCGTAACTTGACTACATCTGTAAAGGCCCTATTTCCAAATAAGGTCCCATTCGCAGGTACCGGGGATTGGGACTTCAGCGTAGCGTCTGGGGAGACACAATCCAACCCATAACAGTTGTGGATAAAGGAATCCACTCTAGCTTGTTTAAGCAGATATGGATTTATAAGGGGCTGTGAGAGGGCTTGAGGATCTAGCTAAGCTTCCAGGAACAGTACCCAAAACCCCTGCCAGGACTGGTCTGGGTTCAGGCTCTGCTGCCCCCACCACGCCCAGAGCTGCTGTGTCGGCAGCAGCAAGAAGCTGACACCACCCCCCGCCCCAGAAATAAGCTGCCTTTGCTGGGACCAGTCCGGCAAAATGGTCGCCCCAGCAGCCCACTGGGGTCCTGGTGCAGCCGCCCTCTCCCAGGTCAAGTCAGACATCTGCCCCTAGTGGTGAGGGGAGGCTGACCAACGTAATCCTTCTGGATTCTAAGTGGGAGAGAAAGAATTCACGATGTGGGAACTACCAAATTGCAGAGAGGATATTCAAAATATGCTGGGCGGTCGCAATGCCAGACGTCCGCCACAGTCATAACTCCACGCTCTTCTCCCCTTCTCTCTTCCACTGTAGACACCGGAAAAGCTTAGTGCCCACTCCCCCAGCTGTGCTGCTGTAGCGCTGGTCATGTGACACAGTTCTGGCCAGTGAGATGTCACCGCCGGAAGCGGAATTTTGTTTCCATGATAAAAGAGATAGACATCCCTTTCACTATCCTTTCCCCTCTTTGTCCAGCCTGGGACATGGATGCGGTGTCTGGAACTGTGGCAACCCTCTGTGAGCACAAAGGAAGCCTGGTATGATTGCAGAGATGCTGGTCTGACATGATTGGGCTGCTGAACTAACGCAGACTTGCCTGTCTCCAGGATTCTTGTTATGGGAGAAAAATAAACCCCTATTGGTTCAAACCACTGCACTTGTCATAATCTCTGCTACTTGAAGCTAAAAGTGCTTCTAACTGATATACTAGCCATCCATTCATCCCACGATCCATCCATGTATCTGTGAAAATTAATAATGGGAAGCCTCACTCAAATGGAATCAGGAGGCCAGAAAGAGGAGCTCACACACATGTACCACTCAATACATGCACCACATCAACACAGATTCGGACAGGAAGAGCGGTACCTTCATCCCCAGCAGGAAGTGACACCGCTTTACCACTAGCAGAGGAAGGAAGATTTTTCTCCTTGCCTGGCAACAGCTCAGCCAATGAGAGACAGTCACAATCTGGCCAATGAAAACCCACCATACTCTGATCTCCCAGTTTCCTCCAACAGACTTTTTTTTTTTCTAACAGCCCATCCCACCTTCCCCTTCTCTAGAAAAGAGTGTCCTCTCCTTTGCCTTGCCAGACTTTCGTGTGGTTTGCCATAGTCGCAAGTCCTGAATTTCAATTCTTTATACTGCTCCAGAATAAACTTGTTTTTCTGGTAAAGATAACTGGCTATTTTATTGTTTTTGGTTAACATAGCCAACCATCCATCCATCCACCTAGAGTTAACAATGGTTTTAAGGAAATGAGGGACATCTGCTTAAATTTACTTGAGAGACTTGGAGGAGACAGGAGGCATAGAAACCAACCGGAAGTTAGAAGTGGGCATGGAGTAGGAGTTCATGCCAGGGATGTCCTCTGTAGCAAGTTGTTTACTGTTAGAGGTAAGATTAGGGAAATGGAAAGTTTTGAAGAATTCCTAGATTTGTACAAAACCAAGCTCTCCAATGGGGATACCACTTGCACTATAGCCCTCTAAAGTAATGGAGGTTTTTCTCCTAGAGCTCACTTATCTCAGGCTTTGGAGATGGGTCAGAATTCCCCTCCATCCCATTGAGGCCTCTAACATTCTTTTGCCTCCTGGAGGGAAATCCACGCTCCACCGCAGCTTCCTGCAAGCTGGTTCCATCCCCCAACCGCCCTGGTCAGCTCTCGGTGAGCCCAGCTGGGGACAAAACCAAGATGTCTCCCCAAAGCCGGGCCCAGTCAGGCCGTGGAAGGGTTCCCATTTAGAGGCTTGGACTTGGAAGTAAGAAATGCAGACTGCCTTGCTGAGAGTCACGACAGAGCTGCCCTGCCCCTGTGCCCCAGGGCTGAGCAAGGACCAGCAGGACCACACGGTCGCTACTCATCTGTAGGGTTGGAGCTGCACACGGGAAGCAGGAGGGCTCAACAGGGGGTGCGAGGCCTGAACAAAGCCCTAGACTCAGCAGATCCCATCCGTGGGTAGGCTTTCGGTCTCTCCTCCAGTCACCCAGGACAGGCATTGGCCTGTCCCTTTCTGTCCTGCTGTCCCACGGGATGGCCGCAGCGTGCGTAGGGATGACCCATCTACCATGCCCCCTTATTCACGCCTCCAACATGAAGTGACCGTGCCGGACACTGATGGACAGGCCGGACAAGGCCGGCCGCCGCCCGGTCAGTCGGTCAGCGAACGACTGAGCCTTCACTCCTGCAGCCGCCCACACTTAGCTTGCAGGACGTGCCGGGCACGGCGGGAGCCCAGCGGACGGTGGCGCTCAGACCACACACCGCGGCACACAGCGCCGTGGACGGGCCGTGAACAACACGTGACCTACCGCCCACTGCTGCCGGCCGGAACCCGCCGCCCAGCGGCTCGCGTTTCCGGGGGAACTTCCCGGTGCGACTCGCGCGCCGTCCCACGTGACGCGCCAGCGCGCCGGGGGAGGGAGCGAGCATGCGCGGCCTGCGCCGGTCACTTCCGGGCGGGCTGCGGGCGGGGGCGCCTGGTCGCTGCTTCCCGGGGCCCGCCAGGCCCACTGCCCGCCCCGCCCGCCCCGGCTGCTCCTTGCTGTTCTCATTTGGACTTGTCAGGGCGGCTTCTCCAGCCGCCCGCCTTTCGTCGCCACCCGTCTGGCTGCAGGGTCAACTCGGGGAGGGGGGCGTGGCGAGTTGTCCCCTCTCGAACCTCCGCAGGTGGCATCAGAGGACAGGCAGGTCGTTCGTAATAGAGAGTGAGGAGGCAGCGGGTAACGTGGGACCTGGGGGGCGAGAAGGAGCGGGGTCCGCGGGCCCTCGAGCCCCAGCCCCCGGACCCCGGATCCCAGACCCTGGACACCAGACGCCCGGTCCCGAATCCCAGTCCTCGGACCCTGGATCCCAGACCGCGGACCCCAGCCCCCACCCCGGCCACCCGTGAGCCGCTGCTAGGACAGCCATCCGCGCCAGAAAAAAAACCCAGCCTGGCAGGAAAGCACCCAGCACGCTTAGGACCTGGGCCTGGGCTGTGACGCCAGGCCTCAGAGAGGAAAGGCTGCGGACGATGCTGGGAAATGAGGTCAGAGGGAGGGCAGGGGCTTGGTCACTCGGGGAGAAAGGAGATAGAATGTCTTTGCCAGTGCGATGAGGAACCAGCGGGGGATTCTAAGCCACGGGGGGGATTGTGTGGAGGATGTTTGCGCTCGGAGTAAGGTGTTGGCAGTGGAGGAGAGAGATTGGACCTCTGTTCTGTGGACAGGCTTCAGAACTCGCTCTGGGCCGGGGGGAGTGAGGCAGAGGAGGGGCCCAGGGGTGACATCCAGGCTCTCAGCTTGAACAGCAGGCTTGCTGATGCCCTCATTTACCGAATGGGAGCAGCCGGGTGAAGAGTGGGTTTGTGGGGGGAAGTACAGGTCTCACTTTGTGTTCCTGGAAGGCACTCAGGAGTTGTGTGGGTGTTGCATATGTGACTGGGCTCAGAGGGGAGCTCGTGACAGGCAGCGTCAGTTTAGGAGGCCCCAGCAAGACATGGCATCCCGCAGGTTGGGAAAGGATGAGATTCCCTAGGGAGGGGGCACTAACCGTGGCGGGGCCAGGGGTGGTGCCTAGGAGGGCTGCTGAGGAAAGCCAGCACGTGCAGAGAGGGGATCGGGGTGGAGAGCAGCCAGGGAGGTAGAGAGAAAACTGGGAGATGCTGGGGAGGAGGGTTTGAGGGGGATGGTCAGCTGAGCCACATGCTGCTGAGAAATTGGTACAGAGCACAATGACAGCAGGGCCTCTGACTTGGTGACCTGGAGCTTCGGTGGTGTGTTGGGAGAGAAGCTGTTTGGAGAGGATTACAGAATAAATAGCAGCTCTTCTCCCTGAACTAGATGAGCTGACTTGAGAGTTCAGTGGAAAATGAACAGGCAAAAATAGCCCCCTCCCCCCCAAAAAACAGAAAAAAAGAGAAATTGGAGATGCTCGCCCCGCCAGATATCAGAACACGTGACGAGGCCCATTCAGTCCAGCCCTGGAGCTCGGCTGCGGGGACTGTGGGGTGGGAGAGCAGCGGGAGGGGACAGACCTGGACGCGCGTGGGGATTTGTGGAGGGGCCGCTCTCCAGTCAGCGAAGGGGAAGGTAGACACTGTAGTAAAGTGTTGCTCATGTGAAGAGTGAGAAAGTTAGATCCTCAGCTTGAGCATGTACCAGTTAAAACGAAAATATTGATCAAAGATATAAATGTAAAAGAAGTGAAACCGTAAAAATGCTAGAAAGGACTGGGTGAATTCCTTAGCCTTGGGGTAGAAATGCCTGTGGGAACGTGGGCAGAGGGGCTGAGCACAGGAAAGCAGGGAACCTCACATGTAACAAGAGAAACGCAAATAAAACGAGTCCGAGAGGCTGCTTTTCACCTGTCAGATATTTTTAAATCCCAAAGTTTGATACCACACTGGGCTGGCAAGGTGGTAGGGAAGTAGGTGCAGGAGGTGAAGGTAGGTGCGACCTCCACGGAGGCAGTTTGGCCCCTGATGGGATCATAGGTGCTTTTACCTACTGGGAGTGTACTCCGAATACCCCCTGTGCAGAAGGGTGCACGATCAAGATTATTAGCCAGAGCACTGCTTGTGACACCGAAAGCATGGAGACCACCCAGGTGTCCATCTCTAGGAGACCAAATAATACAATAGTACAGCCCCACCAGGGGGCACCGAGCAGCCACTGACAAATAAAAGGGTCAAGGAAATTTTTGTGTGCTGACCCGGGAAGGTCTCTATGGTCCTTTTTTAAGTGAGAAAAGAAAAAAAAAGCAACGTGCAGAACAGCATACATAGTATGCCACTTTTGGGGGGTGATAATGGGGGGAAAGAATATTTGCCTGTATTTACAAAAGAAACAATGGAGAATACACACAAGAAGTCCCCTGCCCCTGGACATTTAAGCCGTTTCCAGTGTTTTGCTACATTGAACAACGCTCGGATAAATACTCTTATACATAAGTCGTTGGCACATATGTGAGCCTATCTGTAGGATAGCTTCCTAGAACTTCTGGGTCCAAGCATTCATTGCCATTGTGACGTGGACAGCAGTTGTCAAGTCGCCCTCCACATCGGACACGTGCCAGCGTGTACCCTGCCCGTCATGCCCACAGCCTCCCCAAGGAATGGTGGTACCAGGCTGTTATCTTCGGCAGGTGGATGCAAAATGTATCTGTGTTTTTTTTACTCTGAACATGTATTACGGGGGACTTCCCTGGTGGCGCAGTGGTTAAGAATCCGCCTGCCAATGCAGGAGACACAGTTTCAAGCCCTGGTCCGGGAAGATACCACATGCCGCGGAGCAGCTAAGCCTGCGCGCCACAACTACTGAGCCTGCGCTCTAGAGCCCGCGAGCCACAACTACTGAGCCCGCATGCTGCAACTACTGAAGCCTGCACACCTAGAGCCCGTGCTCCACAACAAGAGAAGCCACCTCAATGAGAAGCCCGTTTACCACAAGGAAGAGTAGCCGCCGCTCACCGCAACTAGAGAAAGCTCGCACACAGCAACGAAGACCCAAGGCGGCCAAAAATAAAATACATTAAAAAATTTGAAAATAAACGTATTACGGAAAGTTTCAAATACACAAGTGTCTTTTAAGTACAATAAACTCCCTGTACCCGTCAACCAGTTTCAGCGATCACCCTCTTTCTGCCATTCTAGTTGTGTCTAGACCTTCACCTGCTCTTGTCCTCCTGCAACTGTTTTAGTCTTGACAGTACATGCGTTGAAATGCACAAAGCTTAATTGTAACTCTTGACAAACGCTACACCTGCACAGCACACCCCCAATAAGCTCTAGAAGTGTCTGTCACCCCAGAAGGTTGCTTACATCCTGCCCAGTCCGTCCTTCCCCTCTGCCCAGACCCCCTTGGACAGTTGTTCCTGCCCTCAAGCTTCCTGCCGTCAGTGTGTGTGGCCGGCCGCCTTCTCCCCTCCGAACGGTGACGTTCACCCACATTGTGCCTTACTCGCTGGTCCCCTTCGGGTCCGTTCTATGCCATGGTGTGAGTGTGCTGCCATCACATTCACAGACATTTGCGCTGTTTCTAGTTTCCAGGTAATAGGGAAAATCCACTGTGAACATTGGAGTCGGGTCCCTTTGTGCTCACGGGTGTCAGTTCTCCTGGGCTGCGCCCTGGAGCAGAGCTGACCTTGGTGAGAAACGCGATCCCTTTTGCACGCACGCAGTGTGGGAGCGTTCCGGAGGCTCCAAGTCCCCCACCCATGCTTGGTGGTGTCGGTCGTTGAGTTTCAGGATGGGCGTGTGGTGACGGCTCGCTGTGGTTTTATTTCACACTCTTCCACGTGCCTCTCAGCCATTTATGTGTGTAACTTCCCTTGGGACGTGTCTCTAGACCCTGCGGCTACAAACGCACACGTCTGGCTGGTTGCAGCTTCTGTTTTTCAAGGATGAGCTCCTGTCCAGTTTCTGCCTGCTTCACTTGCTCTCCAGTGCCTTCAAGGTGTTATTTAAAACGTATATTTTTGTCCAGCATTTCTGACTGTCGTCAGTGGGGGTGGGCGGCAGTCCAGCCATGGTCCGCCAGCATAGCAGACGCTGTGAGATTCATTTGCATGTCTCTCTGTTACGATACCGTTATGAAGGAGGTCAGGCAGAGCCATCAGGCCTGCCTTTTCCCTGGACTCCACAGCGAAGGGAATGTTTACAGCCGTCCAGGTTCTGGTTTTGCCCAGGAGTCTGACAGAAAAAGAGGGCCAGTGACTCAAGGTCTGGGCAAGGGGAGTGAGTAAAGAGGGGGGCAGGGCGGGAGACGTGGTGAGAAGATGGGCAAGGTCAGTGGGTTCACAACCACGAGGCCAAAGAATTATTACTGAGAAGCTTGATCAGGTCAACGGGGAGCAAGGGAGTCTGAAGTTCAGATCCCAGAGCACATGCTGTTGCTGGTGGTGACGGAGCCACGAGTGGGCCTGGGGGGCAATGGAATAGGCCTGGGAGCCCAGGGCAGGGAAGGCACTGCGTCTCCTGCACAGGGTTGAATCTCAGAGGCCTTGGCAACTGGAGAGGGAGATAGCGGAGGGGAGACAGGCAGAGGTCCCAGAGGGGCAAGGATGGCACGAGCCTCCAGAGGGCTGGGGTCTTGTGAAGGGTGATGGGGACACATGTGCTTCCCTTCCTGGCCCGGCTGGTGGGGGCTGATGGGAGAAAAGGCTCATCCGTGCCCCCTGAAGGAAAGCAGAGTCTGCGCGGGATGCTCAGGTGGGACCAGGCGAGGGGCCGCCCTGGGGAGGAGGAGTCTGCCCTGCGATGGAATGAGGGCGATGGCGGCCCCTGTAGGGGGTGTGGGCAGAATGGTATCAGGCCTGCAGGCTCTTGAGGAGGGCGATGTCCCCAAAGCTGTGGCTCTGAGTGCCAGGCGGCCCACAGCGCATGGGTTGGAGGGCAAAAATGGAAATATCAACAAATGTCACTGGCAAAAAAACTGCAGTGACTCATCTGGATCTGGGCAGAGCCAGGCTGGGATCTGGGCCTCCCGGCTCCTAGGCCAGGGTCCTCTGGCCTCCATGCCCTTCTGAAACACCAAAGGTGCGGGTTGGACTTTGTCCCCCAACTTCACATGTAGAAGCCCTGACCCCCGGGACCTCAGAACGTAACTGCATTTGGAGATGGGGTCTTTACAAAGGTAATCAAGTTAAACTGGGGTCACTAGGCTGGGCCCTAATCCAGTCTGACTCATGACCTTATAAGAGGAAGAGATGAGGTCAGAGACACGCACAGAGGGACGACCACGTGAGGACATGGAGAAGACGGCGTCTACACGGCACGGAGACAGGCCTCGGGAGAAGCCAGCCCTGCACCTCCAGGATCTGGGATTCCAGCCTCCAGGGTATCAGACAGTGATGCCTGTTGTCTAAGCCCCTGCCTGTGGTGCCGTGTGACAGCAGCCCTAGCAAACTAGTACCACCAGTGAAGCTGTGATATTATGATTTATAATAAGAAATACAGGGAATTCCCTGGCTGTCCAGTGGTTAGGACTCTGCACTTTCACTGCCGAGGGCCCGAGTTCAATCCCTGGTTGGGGAACTAAGATCCCCCAAGCCATGCAGCGAGCGCAGCCAGAAAAAAAAAAAAGAAATACATATTTGGTCTTCGTCCCTGTTTCTGGCACAGAGCCCCTAAAACCCTCGGCATTTCCTAAGTGAAGAGAGTCGTCAAGGTGTCTTCTGTTGTGTGAATGAGGTGACTTTGGAAGCACCTGAGGGTGGGGACTGGTTGCCAGGAGAACCAGCCACGTGATGACAGGGGTGGAACTGTCAGTCCCCACCCACCCCACCCCCCATCCCTGACCTCTGGGGAGGGGAGAGGGCTGGAGGTGGAATCAACGGTCAATGGCCAGGGACTTCCCTGGTGGCGCAGTGGGTAAGACTCTACGCTCCCAACGCAGGGGGCGGGCTCGGGTGAGATCTCTGGTCAGGGAACTAGATCCCAAATGCATGCCACAACTAAGGAGCCTGCGAGCTGCAACTAAGACCCGGTGCAACCAAATAAATAAATATTACAAAAATCAATAGCCAATGTTTTCATCAATCATGCCCACACATGCAGCCTCCATGATACCCCAGAAGGGTGAGGTTCGGAGGGCTTCCTGGCTGGTGAGCCCGTGGAGAATAGGGGAGAGTGGCTCATTCAGGGCGAGCCTGGAGGCTCACACCTTTCCCCACACCTCGTCCCGGCACCTCTTCCGTCTGGCTCTTCCTGAGTTATATTCTTTTATAATAAGCCGGTGATCTAGTAAGTAAACTTTTCCTGAGTTCTGGAGCCACCCTAGCAAATTAATCAAACCCAACGAGGGGTCGTGGGAACCTCTGCTCTATAGCCCAAGGGTTAGAAGCACAGGTGACAACCTGGCGTCTCAAGTGGGTGGGTGGTCTTGTAGGGCTGAACCCTTAGCTGTGGGATCCGAGCTTTACCTGGATAGATAGTGTCGGAATGGAGTTGAATTGTAGGACGCCCAGCTGGTGTTAGAGAATTGCTTGCTGGAGGAATGCGAACGACCCCCCCCCAACACACACACACACACACACACACACACAGAATGGAATTGGGTCCAGAACCTAACTTTCAAGGCCTCAGCTGTCTGCTCAAGGAGGCAAGGGAACAGGTTTCTCTTTACACAGATTTCTGTTCAAATTGGTGAAAACAAACCCATCTGGGTCCAACTCAGGGAGGCGAGGCCCTGCCCCCGGATTTCGCGAGATCCCTCAGGTCACTGACTTCTCTGTGGGGCTACCCGCTAGCCTGGCCGGAGCCGGGGTCAGGGGGCCTGGACACTGTCAGCCCAACCGGTTTCCTCTCTGAACGGCCCCTGCCCGGCCCCCGCCCTCCTGCCAGCTGTCCTAGACTCCTCGGTCCACGTCGCCCCCCCCCTCCAGAGCCCTCCAGGGGCCGAGCAGGGACAGCTGCGGGGGGAGCATGCGGGGTGGCCCAGGAGGCCTGGGGCCCAATGGCGACGCTCCTCCAACTGCCCTCCCGTCACACTACGACGACCCAGCATGGCCAGCACTCCAGGGACTGGCTTGCCTGCTCCGTGGGGCACTGTGGCCAAGCCCTCCACCCTCCGCCCTGGGTGGGCATTGTCAGCAGCAGCGCTGCCCGTGTGCCCATTGGACGGTGCCCCAGGCTCCCCTCAGCAGCTGTCTGCCATGCCTCGGTGCCTGTTCTACAAGTGAGGACACGGAAGGGGGGAGAGGAAGGGACCCGGGGACAGGGACCGAGGAGGGCTTCTCTCCGTGCTGGTGCTGGGAGGCCAGGTGGCCTGCGTCGGGTGGGGAAGGCACAGACATCTTCCTTTCTGAGAGGGGTGTGGGGGTGGGGGCGGAGGGGGAGGGGACTGAGAAGGTCCTGGAACTTGAGGGCGCAGGAAGCGGGGCGCAGATGCAGCGCCACTGGGAGGACGTCACCGTCTCCGCCACTTCTCGGCTTGTAGATATCGAGCACCGGGCCCTCAGCTTGGAAACTGGCCTAGATGAAGGGTCAGTTTCCGTGGGGACCCGCCACAAAGGCAGTGGTGGAAGTGACCGTGGACGTAGGAGAGGAGGGGGAGGGGAGGTATAGTGACCATGGCAATGACAATGGCCGTGCAGGGTCGGGCGTTGAGAAAGGAACCACGCGGCTGAGGTGGGAAGAGGAGTGCCAGGGGACCAGCAGAAGCTGGGAAGCAGGGCTGGAGCCGTGTCCGAAGCCTGTGCGTCTGTCCTCGGGTGTCTGAGGATGAACCTCCCTCAGCAGCGGGGATGAACCCAGGGAGGGGCGAGACCAGGTGTGGGGGGAGCGGGCAGCTGGCTGAGCCCCCTGCGCGGGATGGAAGAAACTGGGGAGGGAGGCCTGAGGCTGGCCAGAGCTGCCCTGGCCTCTCCCTGCCTCAAAGCCGCTGGCTTCCCCGGAGCGCCCCGGCCGTCACAGCCCTGCGCCCGCTCGCACACGACCCCTCGCTCTGACACCCCTGCAGCGGCGGCCCTCGGCCTGGAGCACCCATCTCCGCATCCACCTGGAGCGTCCTGAGCGCTCACCCTGCCAGGGGGCCTTGGGGAGCCCCTCTTGCCCCGGAGTCCGACCCTCTGCACTCTCCGTGGGCTCCTCCGTACCGGGGGCCGCGTCCAGCACCGCCAGTGTTCCCGAAGTCTGTGCAAAGAGGGCCTGGCTTTGGGACCGCGGGCCAGCGGGCCCCTCCACGAGCCTCCCAGGGGCCAGGCTGGATGCCCTCCCCCCACCGCAGGAGCGGGGTCGACAGCTTCGGGGGTGGGCGTGTCAGTGCGCAGAGTGCGAACGCGGCTGGGCAGAGCCGCCGGCGGGAGGGGTCCCGGAAGCCCCTCCCTAGTCAGCTCTGCGCCCAGCACATTTTGACTGCCCTCTGCCCCTGCCCGGCTGGCACGGGGCTCTGAGAAGGCCTGGGCTGAGTCATGGGCCCAACTGGGAACATGACAGGGCCTCCCTGCAGGACAGTGGCTTAGGTCCAGGAGGGAGGCTCCTAGGAGCCAGGCTGGACCAGGGAGGGAAGGTGCCAGGTACAGCCTCCCAGAAGCAAGGCCTTGCACTTGGGGTCAGGACTGGGGAGGCCTCGAAGCTTGGCCCAAGAACCAGCAGCCCTTCTGGCACCAGCTCAGCTCAGGGCAACTTCTGGGGACCTCTAGGCAAGCAAGGTCCCCCCGCCCTGCCCTTGGGGTCTGTCTCAGCTCTTCCTGGAGGGTGTTTGGCCAGGACTAGGCCTGGGACACACATAAGGCCATCTGCCATCTGTCCCAGGCCTGGTGAGGGAGGCACAGCTCCCAGGAGGCTCAGGGAAGCACCAACTTCACGCCCCTCCATGAAGCCGCGGGGTGGGGGGTGGGGGGCCCTGGAACACCCGTACACACCCTCCCATCAGCCCGGGCACCAGCTGGGCTGGCTCAGGGATCCTGGAACCACCAAGGGGCCAGGCCCACCCAGCCACCCAGCCAGCCTGACCCCCCGGCCCTCTAGACATCAAGCTGGGCTCCACGGGGTGGGGATGGGGGGCAGCGGGCACACAGCCCCCTCCCAGGCCTGCCCACCTCTTGTGAGGACCCATCCCGCCCAGAGGGAGGTAGAGGTACAAATGAGGTGTGGAGGGAGGGGAGAGGGCACAGGTTGGGCTTGGGGAGGGGAGGGGGGTGGGAGAGGGCAGGGGAGCTGGGGCTGCCTCTGAATGCAGGGGGACAGGAAGACCCAGAACCACAGGACTGGGAGCCTCAGATCTGAGTCCCAGGGCCTGCGGGTGCTCAGAAGTCACCCCAAGCGAGAAGCCACGAGGCCTCTCACCAGGTCCCAAGCCGCACCCTGCTCCCCGGGACTCCCCTCCCCCAATTCAGGGTTAACGGGGTACAAATCTGGGGAAAGAGTGTCTGTCACCTGTCCACGCCCTGCCCCAGTCCACTCCACCCATGAGACACAGCAGGTGGCATCTGGGACGGGGCGCCCAGACTGCCCACCACCCCCACCTGGGTCCCCCGCAAGACCGGCAGTGCCCCCAGTTTCCACACGCACTCCTGTCCCCAGGAATAATCACAGCCATCCCCACCTGGGGTGGGCTTTATTACCACTGTCACTGAGACGATGGTGAGAACATGGGAAGACAGCACTGATTTCCAGACCTTCACAGCAGGCGGGCATGTGCACACAAACCTCCCGCGGAACGCTAGGCATCAACTGTCCTCTGGGCACCCAGAGCCACCCCCCAGGGGCAGGACAGCAGTGACCGAGGGGCGGGAGGCTGGGCCGCCCAGGAGGACCCCACACAGCAGGCTCCACCCGAAATGCATTTACACACGTCTGTGCTACACGATGGCACGCGATTAGCGTCTTAAATATACTTGTGTGTGTATGTATATCTATTTTATCTGAACCGCGCCAGCTATTAAATGTAAAACTGACCACTTCTCTGTACATTAACTTCACAGTAACCGTTTGCAAAAGACAATGAATCCAGTGTTGATAAGTCAGGGCAGGCTTCCTGCCCCAGGAAAATAAATTTCTTCCCCGGTGGAAAGTCCTTGGGGAAAACCAGGCCCGATGCTCACCTCCCCGCTGCCTGCTGGGGTGGGCGCGCGGCTGCTGGTCCGGCTCAGGCCCCGCCTTTGCTGGACACAGGTGCCCACACAGGCAGACTCACACTCACACACACACACACGGAAATCCGATCATGAAGCACATCATGCCAAGCGTGAGGTCCCACCAGCCCTTCCAGAGGTGGGGGGGCAGGACAGTCAGAAGCGGAGGTCCCCTTGCCCCAGCTCTCTCTCTGGTCCGCAGGCCAGTTGCCCACACACCGGGAGAGCCGAGGGCTTGCAGGGAGACGGTCCCCGCCTGTCCACCTGCTGCAAAGGCCAATGGTCTTCTCACTCCAGACCAGGCAAACAAATAAATACGACATCAAGTGTTGTCAGGGGCCGAGAAGATCACTTAAACTTGAACTCTGACCTCAGCACCACTTCCAGTCACAGCAGAAAGAGCCCATGCAGCCTGGGGAAACCAGGAGCCCAGGTGGCTCTGCCACCTGCGGGACTCCCAGAAGCTGGGGCAGCCCCACCCCTGCCCACCCCTTTGAGTTCCAGCAGCGAGCCCTGCTGGGTGAGCAGGCAGGCAGGGCGGGGTGCTCCCCACCAAGCACGAATGTGGTGGCCTTTTGCGTTTTAGGAGCTTCAGCCCAGAGGCCCCCCCGCCGCCCCTCCTCGCGAGACGGCTGCTCTCACCCAGGCCCCGCCGTAGGGAAGGGAATCGCTGCAAACATGGCTCCTGGTAAAGACAGCAGCCTTCGGCCCCCCTGCTCAGTGCTCTGGAAATGACCAGCAGCTCCAGGGAGACCCTGAGCAGGCGAAGTGACCTTCGAGGTCAGGCCTACCGCTGACCTGCGGTACTCAAGGTGGGCAGCTGCGTTCCCAGCCCTCTCAGTCCCGCCCTGGGGAGACTCAGAGGCGCCCTGGATCCTGTGCTCAGGCAGGGGAGCGGCATGGCCCATCACCCACGGGCAGACATCTGGCAACCTCCGGAGGCTCCTTCTGTATCTAAAGAGAATCGTTTCCAAGTCCCCACTTTCTCTGCCCTGTGATACGCTGCGGTCAGGGCCGAAAGCTCCGGAGGGCCGACCTGCCACCCCAGCGCCGGTAACTCGCAGCTTCTGCTGCCCTGGGGACCCTGCTGGGGCCTGCACCCCCGTCACACCAGCTGTGCCCTGCTGGCTCTCACTGTGCCCGGGGCCTCCCTCGCAGGGGCTTCCACTGCCACCCACCAGGAGTAGCCTGTTCCATCAAAGCTCCCTGTCGGGGTCTCCCACTGGCAGCAGCTGTGAGTGTGCATCCGTCACCGAGCGTGGTGCCAGGCTCGCAGGGTACCCCTGAGCCTGCTGGGGAGCTGGTCAGGAAAGCCCCGGGTGGAGGGTCAACGGGCCTGCTCGAGCTGGGGACACTCCTCGGGACTGGCTGAGGGGACGGAGAGGAGGACGGTGTCTGGTCAGGGCACGGCCGGGAGCAGAAGTGAGTTGGCGGAGGCACAAGGCTGGAGAAGGGCTGTCCGTGGGGCTCCCAGTCGGCCCAAGTCTGAGGCCGCGCTCCCAGGGAAGCAGGGCTCTTTACCCCCGGCGGGCCCAGCCTCAGGGGCTTCACCTGCTGAGCTCTGGCCCCTCACACTCCATCCTCACCCCTGCAGCGAAGGTCACACCAGCAGGGACTTGACCAGGCCACAGTGGAACTTGCGGACGTGGCGGTAGAGGTCCCCCGACTGCGTGAAGCGGCGCTCGCACCAGCGGCAGGCGTGGGGTTTCTCGCGCGTGTGCACCACGGCGTGGCGGCTCAGGTTATGCGAGTACTGGAAGCTCTTGCCGCACTGCACACACGTGTAGGGCTTCTCGCCCGAGTGCGTGCGCTCGTGCCTCTTCAGCGTGTAAGTGCAGGAGAAGGTCTTCCTGCAGAGCGGGCAGGTGGGTGCTGCGCCGTCGGGCGAGAGCCGGGCGCGGCTGCCGTCCCGCTCGCGGAAGTGGGCGCTGAGGTGCAGCTGCAGCACGTGGGCGCTGGGGAACAGCTTGCCACACAGCGGGCAGAGGCAGAGGCGCCCGCCCGGCCGCAGCACATCCTCGATCGCCCCCCGCTCTGCCTCCAGCTCCAGTTCCCCACTGCCCACTTCGCTGACCGGCAGCGGCTCCAAGCCTCCGGCCAGGCGCTGAGCTGCAGGAACACAGGGCGGCTGCAGGGGGCTGTGGGGGCACCGAGGGCTTCTGCTGTCCCCTTGCTCGGACAGTGAGTCTGACTCGTCCTTCACGATCGGCTGGGCCCCTGGCTGCATCCGGCTGCAAGGGGGTGTCTGGAGGACGCAGGGTGGGTGGATTGGCTCCCGCCTCGGGCCAGGCTTCAGCGACAGGTCCAGGGCCCGGTCTGACTCTCCAGGAGCCTGCCAGGGGGGAGGCCCCCGTGCCAGTGGAGGGCGCGTGGCCTTGACCCCAGCGGGAGGGAGCCTGGCCTTCTGGGCGGCTGGACAGAGTGCAGGGGACCAGGCAGACAAGGGGCCTGGGGGCTGGCCAGGCAGCTCTGCCCCAGGGGCAGGCGTCTCCAGGGGCAGTGCGCGCTCCTTCTCCCGGAGCCTGTTCTTGCAGACCTTGACGATGTCGTACATGTGCAGGTAGCTGGCCGCGGCCAGGACGTCCTCGATGGGCAGGCTGCGCAGGTCCAGGCGGCCCTCGTACATGAAGTCCAGCAGACGGCCGAAGGCGGGCGCCGTGACGATGTCGCCGTTGAGCCGCACCGTGTCGCGGCTGCCCGCGGGCCGGTCCCTGTAGAAGAGATGGAAGTAGACGCTGCACGCGGCCAGCACGGCGCGGTGGGCCGGGAAGTGCGCGTCGCCCACCAGCACGGTGCAGTCGCACAGGAAGCCCAGCTCACGCTGCTGCCTCAGGCGGCCCAGCAGCCGCCCGCCGTGCTCCGGGAACTCCATGCCGCCGCGGTCATCACCTGGGCACAAACGGGACTCCCGTGAGCGCGCCTGGAGACGCCGCGGCCGCCGCTCACCCCCAGTCGCCCGACCAGCCCCCAGCCCTTCCCGGGTGCGGGCAGCGCGGGGAGAGGGGCGCGGGGCTCCGCGCGCAACTGCCCGCCTGGAGCCGCCCTGGGCACCTGCCCGGAGCAGGAAAAACTCGATCGAAAGTAAATAGGAGCCGCTCCGCCGCGGGGGCGGGTCCCGGGACGCGGGCGGAGGGGGCCGGAGTCGCGCAAACCTGCGCGCGTCCCCGCCGGGAGTGCCCCTCCCCGCCAGGGCGCCTCTGAACTTCACTCCCGGGCGGCCGCCTGCCGCGTCCCCCGACGCCCGAGTCGCCGCGCCACCGCCACCCCCGGCCCGCGCCCCCGCGCCGCCTCCAGCTGCTGCCCGGCCCGCCAGATGCAGCCGCCGCCGCCGTGGGCCCCATTTATGGCAGCGCGGCCGCGGGGAGCGGGCCGGCGGGCGGGGCGGGCAGAGCCG
>NW_021703778.1:173459416-173530650 GCF_005190385.1 Monodon monoceros | reverse complement strand
GCACCCCGCCCGCCCGCCCGCCCGCCGCCCGCCGCCGGGGCCCGGATTTCCTCCCTGCGGCCCGGCCGCTTTGTTCGCGGCCGCCGGGGCCGGGGCCGGGGCCGGGGCCAGGGCCGCGCGCGGCTGGAATGGAGGAGCGGGAGCAGGAAGTGGCCGAGCGCGGCCTGGGCGGGGAGGGCGCGGGCCGCGCCGGCGCTGGGGGTGCGTGCCTCCGGCCCCGGCCTCCCGCATGACCTTGGGGAAGCGGCTCCGCCGGGCGAGGCCCGGGCCGGAGCGGAGGGGTGCGGCCGCGCGCGGGGGGCCGGGGCACCGTTGCGGCCGGGGGCTGCCCGGGCGCCCGGCCAGGGGGGCCCCGGCGCATAGTAGGTGCTCAGGGGGCCGAGGAAAAGGCTCGCCCCGGCCCTTATTGAAGTTTGTGGGTGGGCCCTTGGAAGGGACCTCATTTTCCCATAGACAAAAAGTTGTCCATGGTGGCTGGGTGCCCAGGCCCTCCCACAAAGGACTGCAGCCCTCCTGGGCCCTGAGACTTGTTCCTGAGCTGGGTGGGTTCTGGGAGTGCTGCCCACCCAACCCGGAGGCCCGGGGCTGCTGATGAACTTGGTGGGTGGGATTGGTTCCCGAGTATTGTCGCGGTGGACAGAGTTGGGGCCCTGGGCCTGTGCTCTGTGGCCAGAGGGCCCCCGACGTTCACTCCTGGCCCCCTTCCACCTTGCTCAGGCCACCCCTAACTGCTGTGAGCTCTGGTCCAGGTGAAGGGTGGGGTACACTTGTGGGGCTTGGTTCCGCAGCGGGAGGGGGCCCTTCAGAGCACAAATTATTATTATTTTTTTAAGGCTGTGACTTAAGTAATAATAGCAGTAATTCACCTTTGTGGTGAAGTCACTCACAGGACAGAAGCGGCAGGAAGCAGAGGTCCCATCCGTGCCGCCCACCCTGTGCCCAGAGGCAGCCCAGGCCTTGGCTCGGTGTGTGTGTTTCTGCGCACATGCACACCACCCTGTGTATGTGCAGATATATTTTTACACACGGGGCCGTCGGCAGCTGTCTGACTCTGTCAGCACCAGGCCCTGCTCAGGCCCCAGTGGGGGTAGGGGCACATCCAGAGGTCTTTGAGTCCAGCCCTCTGCCTCCAGGCCACGCCTACTCAAGTGTCACCAGAGCCCCCTGTGCCTGCCAGTTGGGGCTCAGAGCCCTGTCCTTGGTGGTACCTCTTCCAGTCTTACTTGCCATCCCTGCCTGTGGGCTTGCTGAGTGTGTTGGGCAAGGAGCGTCTTCCCTGTCCCAGACACAAGGCAGTGAGTGGCTCTTCCTGTCCTTCCAAATTTAGCCCAAGACAGTCAGTGCAAAGCGGCCTTCTCTTGGTGCTTAGCCCATGCCTCAGGAGGCCAGTAAGGTGGGCTGCGGGAGAGTGTCTAGGTGGCTGTAGGAAGACCCATGTTGGAGGTACTCAGGGTCTCTGCCCGGCCTGGGTGTCCCCGAGAGGAGTCTTTCCTGGCCTGCCCTCATGAGTGCCCAACTGGAAGGGTAGCAGAGGACTGCTCATGGGGAGAGTGCTCTGTCCCAGGATGCTCGGAACCGGTGATGTGAGAATGGGGTTTTGAGGGATGCCTAGGAGTTCATCCAGCAGGGGAGCATTGGGGAGGGCCATAAAGGATCAATGGCCAAAGTGTCTGCTCAAGAGAAGGCTGCTGGTGGGCCTCCAAAGGGCGGGTGCCAGTGCCTCTGAGTTTGCACAGTCCTCCCCATTTGTTGCCTCCTGGAAGCTGTAATTACGGGTCTGTAACCACCCTGGACTGGGTACTCCTTACAGACGGGACTCGTCGGAACCCCTCTTTGTCCCCAGTGCCCAGCGCTGAGCCTGGCAAAACCAGAGATGCCCAGCACATATTGGCCGAATGAATGAACCAGATTCAGACCGGCGGAGGCACTGTGGTTTAGGAGGGGTTCGGCGTTTCTGTGGGATGGGGGTGTGTAGGGGGTTTTCATGTCACCCTGGAGGGCTCCGAGCTCTCATTTGTACCAATTACCTGCACTCCTGCCCCTGCCTTCTTGAGACGTCACGTTTGAATTTCTCTCCTTTCCCAGTCTGGGGCAGGGAAGAGGAGCTCTGGACTCTGCCTGGGAACCCCAGCCTCTGGGCAGGAACACCATGGACAGGGAGAACTGGGCACCCTCACCAGGAGATTGGGGAGGCTGAGTGGTGTGGGCTGAAGCAGTCAGAGGGGCTGCCTGGAAGAGGTGGCCTCCGCTGGGCCGGCAGGTTAGGGAGGCTGGGATATACCAGGAGGGCCTTTTGGGGACAGGAGTGATTTGTACAAAGGTCAGGGGAGGTGGGAATGGGTCGGTAAGGGGGGCAGTGAGCTCTGAGGGCTTGGGGTTCCAGGAGGGATGGTGGCAGGGGCTTGAAGCCCAGGGGGAGGGGAGGCCTGGGCCCAGGGAGCAGTGTGAGTGACTTTGTATCAGGTGCCGTGGCGGGAAGGCAGAGCGGGGGCCAGCGGGGGCTCTGGATGCTAAGAGGGCACAGGTCGTGTGGGAAGGCACACCCGGGCTGAGTCCCCAGGCACTACGGGCCTCCTGGGCTCACCTCGAGGTCCGAGGAGTGTCCCCAAGCCCAACACAGCCTCACACTTCCCTCTGCTTCTTCCAGAGGCTGTTGACAGCCCGCTGGGTTCTGGGAGGACCCTGCTAGAGGCGTGTGAGTGAGGTCTGGGCCACGCAGGCCTGCAGGAGCCCCGGCACCATGAACGACGTGGCCATCGTGAAGGAGGGCTGGCTGCACAAACGAGGTCAGTGCCCGCGGGGCCGGCCGGGGGTGAGGGTCCCAAGTGGGCCTGTGGCTCCTCAGTGGCTGGGGGCGGCCTGGGCCGTGGCTGCCGGGCGAGCGAGGCCTCCCTGGGCTCCTGGACCCTCCTGGACCGGCCCGGGTGCGCTTTGGGGCCCAGTGTCCCCACGGCCTGGAGGGCATGGCCTCGTGGGACCTCCCGGGAGGGGACGTGTGCCCTGGGCCGGCGTGCAGCCCATGAGTGGCTGCCTGGCTGGGGCCATGGGCAGGAAGAGCCACCCGCTTTCCTGGAAGGCAGTGAGGACGCTGGGGCCGGTCCAAGGCCTGGCGCATTAGTGGCCCGGGGCGCTGCCCGAGGGCTCCTGAGGGCAGGGCAGGGCTGCTTGGCCTGGCTGTAGGCGGGAGGGGGCTCCGTGCCACCCAGTGGCCCAGCTCGGGGCGGGTTTATGCTGGAGCTGCTGAGCCAGCTGGCCTGGAGCCCCCTTAGCCTCCCCTGTGCTCACTCATATGGCCCTGTGCCCAGGGAGGGGCTCAGTGAGGAGCTGCTGGGACGGGAGCTTGGGCCTGGGCCCCTCACCTTCTGGCCCTGCCTGCCCCACGGCCCTCTGTTGCTTAGCGGCCGGTGGTTGGGGGCTGGACAGGCCTCCTGTCCAGGTGCCTGGGTAAGTCACTCCCTCCTGCTCCAGGGCGGGGATTGGCCAGTCACCACCTGCTCCCCCAACTTGCTCTTCCTCCAGACCTGTTCCCTCCCAAAGCTCTGGCGATCCCATGCTAGCTAGCCACTAGCCACGCCACTCTTCATGCACACCCTCTGGTGAGGGTGTCCCCATCCCCACCTCGGGATCCCACGGGCTGTTGGGAGGGGGAACCTCAGACATAGGTGGAGCACACAGGGAGGCATGGCAAAAGTGGGTGTCACAAGACTGGGTTTTGTGGGATGCATAGGAGCCTCCCAGCAGAGCAGGCTGGGAAGCTGCAGGAGCTGCGGTGGGCAGCACAGGAGTGATGGAGCTGAGACCTCAAGGGGCTGCAGAGGGCACGAAGCAGGGGATCAAGGATGTGGTCTGCTGTGTGTTTTTAGAGCTCACTTAGGCAGCTGCAGGGAGGACAGTGCACTGGGCCTCAAGACGGAGGTGAGGTGGCCACAGGGGCCTGTGGTCCGTGGCGAGCCCCTCCAAGGTTTCCTGCATCCAGCGGCCTTCTGGATCCCCTCCCCCAATGCTTACCCCTTCCTGACCCCCAGGAGTACCACTTCTTGTGCCTGGAGCCTCCCACCCCCGCTCCCCATCAGGTCCTACTCTGTCTGCCTCACCTCAGCCCTCTTTGGTGGCAAGGATGCCCTCTCTGACCCTGGTCCCCGTCCTCCCCTCTGTGCCTGGTGGCAGCACAAGAGCAGACGGGGACCGGTACCCCTTAATCCTTGGCAACTGTTTGTTAACTGACTGTTCGATTAAGGACTGACCTAGGAGATGCCTAGGCCTCAGGGCTGCCAGAGCTCCTGTGCCGCCCTGTCCCAGTTACTGGGGCATCCACTGGCCAGCCAGGCTCGGGTGGGAGTGCCCCTCTCACGCTGGGTGAAGTTTAGAGTGCCGCCCTGGGTGTGTGCGCTGGGGGCTCGGGGTGTCGGGCCCAGCGGGGCATCCAGGGAGCTGGGCTTTGACCTGACTCGGCTGCCCCATCCCTGTGTCCTTCTCCAAGGGCAAGTCTGTTGACTCCGTGGGCCTTGGTTTCCCTACGGGTACAGTGGGTGTGGTGGTGGGCAAGGGCCTGGTGGGGTCAGCCCTGGGGCAGACTGCAGCCAGACTTGGGCCGGGACAGAGGATCCTACGCGCCCACGTGCCTCCACTCTTCTTTCTCCAGCCCACGTGCCAGCCCAGGCGGTGTGTGGGGCGGCGATGTGGCCCTGGCCCTCTTGTAGCCCGGGAGGGGCTGTGCCGTGTCCCACCTCCACTGCCTGCCCTCCGCTCCCCGTTCCCAGTGACCCCGTGGGAACCTCTGTGTGTTGCAGGCTCATCCCACTGCCCCCACTGCTGTCTTGTTCTCTCTGTCCTCTTGTCCGTCTCTCAGTCCGTCTTTTACGAATCTGTGCTTTCCCACAAACGGCTCTTCCTGTGTGCTGGACTTTGGGGTGACTGGGTGAAAGGAACAGGGGTCATGTGGCCGAGGGGTGGGAAATGGGTGGGCTTGGGTTAGATGTTGGGGGATCGAGGAGGACCCCGATTTGGGGCTGGAGGTACGCAGCGGTGCCATTTCCTGAGACTGGGGTGGGGGGGCTTGCGTACCCTTCCTGGGTGTGGATAGCGTCCTGGCCTTGGTCGTGGGCGGGCGGACGTGCAGGCCGAACCCTGCGTCACGGGCAGGAGGGTGGACGGTTTGAAGATGCTTCTGTGTGCGTGCTCCGCTCCCAGAACCCTCCCTCACCTCAGTGTCACGCCCACCCCCTGGCCCTGGCCCCCGCCTCTCAGGACTGGCTGGAAGAGGGAGCTAGGCCTCCTGTGGGGTGGCTCTGGGTAGAGCTGGGGGGTCCCTGGGCTGGGAGCGGGCGGAGGGCTCCTGCAGCAGTGGTGTGAGGTGCCACCGCCGCCCTGCCCCCTTCCCCCACCGGGGGTCCGATCCCCAGGGGGGTTTGGGGAGCTCCGGCTGTCCTCCAGCTCCTCGCAGACCCCTGAGGCCCCCCACGCTGTTGCTTCTTGTTACGTAGGTTGGGGGGCTGTTGTGGGATGAGGGCCTGCATTGCCCACCGTGCCGTGTCTGCCCTGCGTCCAGCCCAGGGCCTGCACGTGAGGGGCGAAGGAACCTTCGGGGCTGAGTGGGTGTTGAGAGTTGACCCAACAGCCCGTTGGCCAGGGTCAGGGCAGGACAGACCCCCGGCCCCCAGCTCCTTCTCCCGCCCCTCAGGGACATGGGCTCCCTCCCTCCCATCTCTGGGGAGGGCCCGGGGCTGCGGCCCTGGTGTCCTGATGCGTGTACTCTGGGCCAGAGCCGCCTAGGGGCAGAGGAGAGCCCGGGCTGGCGGCGTCCCAGCGCGGTGCTGCCCTGCGGCACCCAGCAGGCCCTCTGGGCCTCGGTGTCCCCGGCTGTCCCCAGGAGAGAGGGGTCCAGCTGCCCAAGGCTCAGAAGGTGGTGAGGAGGGCTGAGCCAGGTGGGGCCGCAGGGACTGTGTGCAGATGTCCTGCGAGACGGGTGGACAGCCCGAGCTATGGGTGGGTGTCCCCAGAGGTGGGCAGCCTTCCTGATAAAGTGGGACGTTCTGAGTGAGTGACAGGCAGGCATCCCGAGCGATGGGCAGACCCCCCAAGCTGTGGGTGGACAGCCCGAGTGGTGGGCAGCTGCCGTTCAGCTCCAGCCGCTGGTGCCGGGGGCCGGTGGGCTTGGTGTGGCTCAGAAAGTCGCCTTTCCAAAGGTTTGGTCTATTACGTGCACTCTCCTGATATCTGAAGGTTGATAGTTTAAAGATCTTGTCCTCCTTCAGGATGCAGGTCTGGCTGGACTTGGCCTGCAGCCCCCAGTTTTGTCTTTAGGCTCTGTGCGGTGCGCGAGGCCATGGGCCTGAGTCCGTGCAGCTGCTTTGGGACGTGTCCCCAGGGCCCCGTCGTCCCTGCCCACTTGCCCTGGTGCCCGCCAGGCTGTGCACCACCTCGGCTGCAGCCCAGTCCCACGCAGAGCTGCTCCAGCAGAGCCCCACCCGCGGGTCCCACCCTTGGAGCCCGTGGAGGGCGCAGGGTCTGTGGGCGTCCTAGTTGTCTCCAACCCATGGATGCGCCAGCTGGGCCACATGGGCCGGGAGAAGGGAGGACGGCAGCGAGATGCTGTCCACGGGGTGAAGGAAGGGGCTGAGGGTCTGGGTGGGGGTGGGGCACCGGCCTCGGGGACCCCTGGGCTCACGTGGGCCAGCTGCTGGCCTGGCCAGGAGGGTCCATTAGGGCAGCCACCACGCCACAGCCCGGCAGGTGGGGGCTGAGGGGCGGGGTGCAGGAGAGCTGGCCAGTGGGCACGGGCTCCCCCGTCCAGGACCCTCCCTGGACGTGACCCCAAGTGAGGTGTGCCCGGTGCGTGCACACGTGGGAGGCTAGCGTCTGTGCGTCAGCTTAACTCCCCCCACCCCAGGAGCGGCAGGCCTGGTGGCGCCATGTGTTCACGGGGCTCGGTGGGGCTGGTCCCTGGCACGTCTCAGGCCTGGCTGTGGCCCACCCCCCCCACACGCAGCCCATTTCTGGCCCAGACCCTCCCCCCATTCCAGGCCCTTGCCATCCCGCTTGTGCCGGTCCCAGGCGTCCTGGTGGGGAGCGGGCTTCTGGACTGTGGTGGCTCCTCCCCCCTCCCCTCCCTCGGTCCTGGCCAGGTCCTGCTTCTGGCTGCGGCCCTGGGCTTTACCTGCCCCCCAGGTGGCTCTAAGCTGGGGAGCTGGTGGTCCCACCTGCTGACACAGACTCCCACCCATCCCCAGTCCTGGGCTTCCCATGGGGCGGGGCCATGGGGGTGCAGCCCGGCTCCCCTCCAGAGGGGGCGACGGCTCTGCTGAGCGGACAGCAGGGGCCTGTTGAACCCACTTCTGAGCACACCTGCCTGGGGGCCCGTCGTTGTGAATCATCCGTGTGCACGGCCCCGCGCCACTCTGCCTGGGCGAGGGGCTCACGGGACCGGACCGTCAGGGGAGGCAGGCTGCTCCCTTCGCCCCGTGCCCCAGGCTGGAGGTTGGGGCTGTCCTGGGCCCTCCTCCCCCTGCACCTCAGCGTCCCTGGCTCAGGCGAGGGATGCCCAGATCCCCTCCAGGTCTCGCTGCAGCGGCCGTGGCTTTGGTCCAGGGGGTCCCCTTGGTCCACTGAGGCAGGTGCGTGCAGGCGGCCGGCCCAAGGGTGGGGGCAGGTGCGGGGGCCTCTGCCTGGGAGGGGGGCCCGTTCCTGGAGGGGTGCCCCTGAGCCCGCGGGCGGTGGCACGAGGCTGAGGCCGAGGCCTGCCGGCCTGTGTGGGACCAAGTTTCCTGTTTTGTGAGCCGGTTGAGTTTTCCCTTCAAAACAAACAACGAAAGAGGAAGCTCGGGCGTCCTTGCGCTGGGGGATGAGGGGTCACCGCTGCCCCGGGCCTGAGGGGCCCTGAGCGGGCCGTGCTCCTGTCCGCTTCCTGGCCCTGTGGTGGCGAGGAGGGGGCCTCTACCGGCCGCCCAGCCGCCCCAGGGAGCTGAGTGTGCGCCCTGTACGTGGAGGGGAGGGGGGCCTGGGCCGGGTCGCGTCAGGCCAGTTCCTAGAAGTGCCGTGGGAGGGTGGGGGCGGGGGCGCTGGCGCGGCTGGCATCCCCTCTGCCCGGGCGCACCCGGCCAGGCTCGCTGCCAGCGCCCTCCCCTCGGGCCCTCCCGTAACTGGAGCCGGCGGCCGCCTGCCGCCTCTGCACCCGTAGCGGTGGGTGCCCCGGGCCCCCGCCCACTCACCCCCACGGGTAGGCCCCCAGCCCGGCCCGGACCTGGCCCCCAGCAGCTTGGCAGAGGGCCGCGCGCTCACCCGGCCACGCCCACCCGGCCACGCCCCTGCTGCCTTTCTTCCTGCGTCACGCGGGGCTCCGTAACCGTCCGAAATAACGCTCGTGTTTCAGGAATGTTGGCATTGATGGGGGGATGTCTGGTGCCTCTTTTGCCACCCGTGGGGGCCTTGGGGTGCGGTCCCCTGGGCACTTGGTTTGGGCGCACAGGTCCCAGAGCAGGCCCAGGACCACAGACCCCCGGCCCCCAGCCTCCTCCCGGCTGGTTCCGCCGGCCCAGAGGCCTCAGCCGGTTGTTCCTGGCAGGGGTGGGGGCCCCATGCTGGCGCTCCACCCCGGGCTGGGGGGGCGGGGTACGCTGTGAGCTGGAGTTTGGGGGCTGTGATGAGCTCGATCGGGGCTGGGGCCAGGGTGGGTGTGGCCGGGAGCATGAGGTGACAGGGCTGGCAGCTGGGAGGATGCAGCCTGCCACCATGTCACCGTGTCCCCACCACGTCCCTAGCCAGGTCTTGCTGTCCTCACGGCTGTCGCACCACGACGTGGCTCCCAGTTAGGGAATAAGTAAATAAGAGCTGGGCGGCTGGGAGGTGGAAGGCCCTTTCTCTGGAGGGTTCCCCCCGACCTGTCCCTCATTCCCTTGCCCCCACCCCTGTGTAGGTGGTGCTTTTTCCTGGGGGAGGTGGGGTTGGTGCTTGGAGCCCCTCGTCCCCCGGGGAGGGCCCTGGCTCACGGAGGCTGGGGGTCACTTAGACGCCAGGGTCTTGCTCTGCCTCTTCTGAGGGTCTGCAGGGAGGGGGGTCTGGGCAGGGCTGGTGCCCACGGGGCTCTCCTTTCCTGCAGCTGTGTCTGCAGGGAGGGGTCTGCTGCCACCCCACCTGCTCTCCCGGGAGCCCGTGCTGCCCGTCTGTTCACTCTCGCCGCCCCCCCCTCCTCCTTGCCTCTGCCTTGCCCGGGGAGCCCCGACACCTCCCTTGGTTTCATTGGGTTTATCCTGGGCTCTCAGCACAGGAGTGAGAGGCGTGTCCCTAGGGAAACATTCTGGAAACCTAAAACTTAAGTGCCGTGTGGCTTTGGGCAGACGCTGCCTGAGGGCCTGGGCCAGGACTGGTGGTGGCCAGAGTCCCCTCTGCCAGGGCCTGTGACCCAAGGGGCCAGCAGATGGGGGGAAGCTGGTGGACTGACAGGCCTGGGGGCTGCCTGCCCTGCCTCCCAGGCCCACCCGGCCTGGAAAGTGTAGGCCCCAGATGCCCCTGCAGGCAGAGGTATGGCTGTGGCTGCCCTGAACCCTGGACCCAGCCCAGCTCTTTCCAAGCGGCCCCCCTGAACCCTGCAGCGGTGAGGCCAGGTGCACATCGGGGAGAGCGCGGGGGAGGTGGGTGGCGGGGCGGGCTGGGGTCAGGGGCGGCCCCTTTTTCTGGCCTGTGCAGCAGGTGATGCGTGGTGCCCAAGGGGGAGGGTTTCCGAAGATGGCCAGGAGGGGGGACGTCCAGGCCCAGGTGATGTGCAGGCAGCTGCAGCGAGAGGGGCTGTCGGTCGTAGCTGGTGAGAGGCCTGAAAGCTGGCACCGTCCTGGGGCAGCAGGAAGGGGCAGGGAGACCCCAGAGCCGTCTGCTGCACCTTGACGGTGGGGGGCGGGGGCACAGTGCTGCTCCCTGACTGCGTCCCTCCCTCTCACCCCGCCTCCCCACGTTCCTCTTGAGTTTGTGTGCATTGGGCTGAGGCCTTGGGCCCCTGCCTGCTTGATAGCAGAACCAACGACCTGCGAAGAGTTCTCGGTTTGTGTCGAGGAGTGAGCCCCGCCTGGGCAGCCGGACCTGGGACTCTGGCCACCATCTGCCTCTCTGTGACCTTGAGAGCCCTCTCCCTTGGGCCTCGTTTTCCCCCGGGAGTGACTGGTCATAATGATCCCACCTTCTCGGCTTGCCAGGCAGCTTGGGGGCGGCCCAGCTGGGCTCGGGGGGCTGTGTTGGGGGAACCCTCGTCCTTCACCTGTCCCCCCGCTGCTGGGCCGGGAGTGGCCACCTCTCCTCTCCTTTTGTCCACACTGGCTGTTCGTGCCCCCGTGAGGACCCCAAGAGAGCTGCCCTAGGAAAGCGTCCCCACGAGCAAGGAGCAGGCGGCGTGGCTCACCCGCCAGACCTGGGCTCCGCCTGAGTGGGGCGTGCCGCCTCCCTGGCACCGGTTCTCGGGCTTTTGCTGACTGTCCGTGGTCTGGTGTCCTGCCGGTGGGACAGGGACACAGGGACGTGGGGACACGAGATGAGCCAGGCCCGCGCCTGCCCCACGTCGCTCGCAGCGCCGGAGGGGGTGATGGCGTGAGGCAGCTGTCCATGAGCGATGGATGTGGCAGTGGCGGGGGACCGCGTGGTGGCCGCCGTCAGCTGGCACCTGCTCCCCCGGCCTGCTGGGGCTCGCTTCGCTGTGGAGAAACAGCTCAGCGCCGCCTGGCTCCCTGCCAGCCGCCGCCTGCCGCTGCTGCGGCAAAGCGTTTATCCAGCAGTTTCCCCGGGAGCTGGGGACTCAGACCGTCCATGGAGCTCAGGGTGTGGCAGCCAGCGGCCTGCGCTTGGGGGCTTGGAGGGGCTGAGGTGCCAGGCAGGGGAGGACTCGCGGGTGGCAGGCCTGGGATGCGGGGAGCCTGCGCGCTGCGCCCCTGGGGCCCCCAGCGGCTCTGGTCCTGGCCTCCGCGTCTCCTGCCGGGGGTGCCCTGACCCACAGCGCGGCCTGGGACCCGGGCTGGGAGGTGTAGAGGCACAGGCTGTCAGCCGGCACCCTTCCTGTCCCTGATCCTGGCTGTGTGGCCCCGTCAGGGTGATTTGGGCTGTGGGAGACAAGTGATGCTGGCGAGGAATCCCTCTTCCTTGAGGGTCCTGCAGCCCCTTCCTGGGGATGAGCTGGGATGGTGGAAGGGCCCTCCCAGTGGACGACACACGGGGATGCTGAGGGGGCCGGGGCTGGGGGCTGGGAGTCCCGGGGGGCAGGAGGAGGAGGGAAGCCCTGCCCTGGGCACCCTCCAGCACCCACCCCACCCAGGGCAGTTGCCTCCTTATCTGGAGCCTGGGAGGCAGGTGCGCAGGCCTGGGCATTCGGGGTTCAGGGGGCGTGGGTCCCTTTTCTGGTGGCCGGGTGGGGCGCCCGTGTCTGGGAGGGGTGGGTGTGGTGCCATAGGGCCCCTCCCCAGCCCCGGCCCAGGGCTGGGCTTCTGAAAGAGCCCCCCCCCTCGGGGGGGGGGGGGGCTGAGGATGGACCCTCCAGGTGGGGGTGGGCACCAGACCACGCGTGCCTCCAAGTGCCCACCCCCAGCTCCGGTCTCCTGACCGGGGTGCTGTCCTGCCCTGCGCGGAGGGGAGCTGGGCCAGCTGTGACGTGGGGCTCCAGGGCACCGGTCTGAAGTGTTCGCTCAGGTGGGATGGGGTGGGTGGGAGTCCTGGGCTGGGCTTGGGCAGGAGTGGCAGGGACGAGGGGACCCGACCTGGGCCCAGGTCCAGGCCAGTCCCTGCTGACCCCTGGTGTGGCCGCTGCTGGGAGGCCACCCGGTGGTGGGCGGTCATCTGGCCCCAGAGACCAGGGGACCCCCCCCCAGTTTACGGCATGGCGTCTGGAGAGCGGACTTGGGCCTTCTCGCCTGTTCCCAGCATGGGCCGTTTGTGTCTGTGCTACCTCATCCCCCTCGCTGGCCCACAGGTGCTACAGCCGAGAGGACAGAGCACAGCCGCGGCCAGGCACAGGGCGGCCACCTCCTCCCCTCGCCCCTCCTGTGTACCCCCCGTCCCTGGGCCGGCCGCCCACCGGCGTCCTGTCCGCACTGAACTCGTTCAGATGCAGGCCACGGCCCAGGTTGCGGCTGGCGGTCACTTGGGGGCCTGGCTGGATGTCTGCAGGCGGGAGTGCCCCAGAGGCTGAAGAAAGGGGTCTGTGGGTCTCAGCGCCGTGGCCCTGGCCGCCCCGGCCTCCCCCGCCCGTTCCCCCCACCCCCCCGCCCCCGCAGCGGTCCTGGCTTCTCCTCCGGGGGTCTGGATGCCGGCTGCTGAGGGCCAGGGCCCGAGTGAGGCTGCCTCCCCGCCTGTCGCTTCCACCCGTGTGTTGCCTGGCTCCCGTCGCCTGGCCCCCCTTCAGTGCCCTGGGTGGGCTTGTGGGGTGAAAGCTGGAGGGCGGGTGCAGGGTCACGTGGCTGGGGGCGGGTCCCCCTCCCAGGGCCTCAGCCACAGTGGGGTCCGAGGCCCGGGCTGGGGCGTGCGGGTCCTGCCGAGCGCGGACGCCTCTGTGGGCACACACGTGCCGACTGCCCGCATGGGGTGCGGCGCTGGGGGGCCGCCGTGCTGGGCACGGTGGGGGCCGCCAGCAGTTGGTGATCAAGATGGATTCTCGGGGCTGCACGGATGAGGCACTCATCACTCTCCCCGCGCACTTAGCGTCCCGGGGAGCGGCAGCTGGCGGGATGGGAGGCACTCCATCAGGGGCCGACAGCTCCAGACTGGAGCGCAGGCGGGTGGGAGCGAGCAGCGGGCGCCCGGGATGGAGCGGGGTGGGCCGCCTTCAGCCCCCGGAACCAGCTCTGCTCCACCCTGCACCGGGCGGGGGAGGCTGGCTGGGACCAGTGGCCAGGGGGCGGTCCCCGGGCCCAGGACGGGAGGCAGCATTCAAGGGTGGCCTCACCACCTTCCCAGCCCACGTCCCCAGGAGCCTGGCGGGCTCAGACCTGGGTGGAGACCCCGCTAAATGCTGTCGGGGTGAGGGCAGGTTACCGGCCGACGCCCGGGTCCTCCCTGGCCCAGTGGTGTCTGGCCCGGTGGGGACCCCTGCCTGGGCTCCCTGGGGAAGGAAGGGAGTGGCTGGAGGCCCCGACTGCCCAGCATCCCCCAGAGGCCCTGGGTGGTGCAGGGTGGGAGCTGGGCGGTGAGGCGGGGGGAGGGGCAGAGCGGACCGAGGCGCGGGGCGCTGGGCCTTTGCTCGCCTTCCAGGTGGCTGCGTGCGGGGCTCAGCTCGTAGGGAAAGTCCGGCCCCCTCCCCTCCTGCTGCCCGGTGGCCCTCTGCTGAAGCGGGCGCCTAATTAGTAAGCTCTTCGGTGGTGTTCAAACTCCTGGCTCGGCAAAATGTAAATGAAGCGTTTTTTCTGGGTGTCAGTATGAAAAATGGCACCGCTGGCACGTCGCAGAGGACATCTGCTCTGATTCCTGAGTGCGAGCGCCTGTTCATGGCTGATGCTAGAGCTTCAGGGAGAACTTCCCTGGGCACCTGGGTGACCCGTGGGTGGGATGCGGGGGGCCCAGGACGGCAGGTCCCAGCCCGAGGACCACACAGCCGCCTTCTGGGTCTGGCTTCACAACAGCGCTCAGGGCCCCTGGACAGCAAGTGTTGTCACACGGGCAGCGGGGGCTCTGTCCCGAGTGCCCATCCTGGAGACGTGCTGCAGGTGGGCTCGTGTCTGCCAGGCAAGCCCCCGTGAGTCGCACTCTGAGTGTGATGCTGGCCCCCTCACTGCTGGATGCTAGCTAGGCTCCGTCCTCTTGGCAGGGGCCAGCTGCGGTGGGCAGCCCAGTCGCCACGGTCGTCACAGTAGCTGCCGTGTCCACCACCTGGCAGCACCCAGGGTGGGCGGGGAGGCCTCTTGGCCCTGAAGCCCCTGGTGGGTGGCTGTAGCTGGTCCCCACGCTCTGGTTGGAGACCCGCTGGTTTGGCACCACCTCCTCCAGGAAGGCCCTCTGGATCGGGCCGGCCTCCTGTCAGTTGTACCGCTTCCCCCAGGTCCAGGTTCAGGGTTGGCACTTCATCAGAGGTGGTGCTTTCATACAGTGAAACCTGTCTGCCCACCCACCCTCTGCCTGCCCCAGGGGAATCGGGGTCAGTGCCCGGAGTTGGGGCATCCTGGGCGCATCTGTCCCGGCACAACCAGCTGTGACTTACCCCGGGGCGCGGGCTGTGTAGGGGGACGGGAGCGTGGTCCGGCGGCTGCAGCCCCTCAGTGCCTGCCCGCCCGCCTGTCCTCAGGTGAGTACATCAAAACCTGGCGGCCCCGGTACTTCCTCTTGAAGAACGACGGCACCTTCATCGGCTACAAGGAGCGGCCGCAGGACGTGGAGCAGCGCGAGTCGCCCCTGAACAACTTCTCCGTGGCGCGTAAGTGTGCCGGCGGCTGCCCTGGGTCCGGATGAGGGCTCCGGGCTGGTGGGCGGGGCAGAGAGAGCCCTCTGGGCCCAGCGGCCCCACGTGGGGTCCCCCCGGCCGCGGTGTCTGGGGCCAGCAGCCCTCCGGGGACCAGGCTGGGCCTGCGGCCCTGTGTCACCTCAGGGACCACTTAGTGGTCGGCTCCGGCTGCCAGGGATCTCCGAGCGGAGCCCGACGTTGTTCCGGGTGGGCTTCTGGAGGCCGGAGGGCCTGGCCTGGGGCAGCCGGCCAACCTGGGCCCCTCCTCCAGTGGGGGCCAGACGAGCCCACCAGGGCCCTTTTTCCCCAAAGCCCCCGGCAGAGGCAGGAAGAGAGTGTGGGGGTGGGGGGCAGCCAGCTTCCCGGGGCCTCCGTCGCCCCAGCACGAGTGCCCACCACAGGTTTTCAGAGACCCCAGTCCACCGTGGCAGTGCGTTTGTTCCCACCCTCAGCTGGGGTGCCAGGTGGGTGGGTGCAGCACTGCTGGCCTGGGGCGTCTCAGGACGCTGAACAAACTTGCACGTTTTCTAAACCAAGTGCTGCTGTGGCCTCGTTACGTACCTGCAGGGGGACGGCAGGTGTGACCCTACCCATGGTGGGGGGGCACCCAGGCATGGGGATGGGTGGGTGGGTGGGATGCTGGGCCGGGCGGGCCTTCCGGCCTGGTCCCTGTTCCCGGCGCTCTGCCCGGGCTGGCCCGGGACACGGGCCTGATGGGTGAGTCAGTGATGGGCTTGTCGACCAGCACACCCCGGGGTCCACCTGGGCTGCTGTCTGGGGTGCAGAGCACAGTCCTGGCTCCACCCCAGGCTCCTTCATTCAACCCCCACCCTCCGGCTGGCTCTGCCCTCCCTGCCACGTGCCTGGGAGCTCGGGGTCCTCTGGCTGCACACACACCCCCTGCCGCCAGACCGCAGGTTCTGGTCCAGGGTCTCAGGAGGGGACGTCACAGGTGGCCCGTCCTCGGCTGACGGGGAAGGATTCCCAGCCTCCACGCCTGCACATATTCTGAGATGGGGACCGTCCTGCCCACCCCCCAGTGTGCCTGGCCCCGTGCTGCAGGGCTTCTAGTGGGAGGAGCAGAGGCCCTGCGCCACAAGGGAGGCTCCCTTGGGGGTGCTTTAGCAGGGCCTGGTTCCTGTGAGCCCTGAACCCCCTCCCAGGCTCCTCAAGTCTCAGCAAAGCAGCAGGTAGAACGGGGGCCTGGGGGTGAGGGGAGGCCAAGGAGGCAGACCCCCGTCCCCGCAGCCTTGTGGCCGCGTGGGAGCCTCACTGCAGTGTGTCTGGCTCCCCGCAGGGCCTCCTGGGTCAGCCTGGGGGCTTCCGGGCTTGGGAAGGATCCTCGGCCAGGGGGATGCTGCCTTGCTGGGGGGCTGAGGCCCCTCGGGAGTGTTCCCCAGGCTGAATGCAGGGGAGCACGGGGGTGGGGGGGCTCTCAGGAGGCGCATGGGAGGTGGGCACCGCCCAGAGGGGCTTCCTGAGCAGTGGGTGGGACTGGGGCCCTGACCCGGGCATTAGGCCAGCAGGGGCTTCAGGCGCAGGAGCAGAGGCGTGCGGGAGGGGGGAGCGGCTGTGCGGGGCCCTCTGTACCAGGGGCTCTTCCTTGGGGATGGGTTCCAGGATGGAGAGATGAGAAGTCAGGCCCTGGGTGGGTGTCAGGCGCCTGAGCCCTGGGGGCTCCTGGTGGTCTCCGATGGGCTGAGCGAGTGGGAGGGGGCATGTGGGGACCCAGAAGGCTGGCCGCACAGGTTTTCCTCTCTCCCCTGCCCCGTGTAGACACAGGCCGCCCTCTGCATAAGGCCGGGCCCCCAGCCCCCTCCTGGCCCCGCGGCCTGGCAGACCATTCCTCGCTCCCTTGCACTCGGCTGAGCCCGGCCGGGGCCCCTCGCGGTTGCCAGGGCCTAGACGCTGGAATGTCGGAGACCCCTGCGCTGGCCCCGCGGCCCCCTCCCGCCTCATACAGGCTGGGCTGGAATCCAGCCCCTCTCCGGGCCTGGGGCACCTCCACGGTTCCTCGGCTGCAGGTGTGCGTGTTCCAGGTGTGCATGTGCCTGTTTTCACTCCCGTGTGCACCTGGGGGCGTGGGCAGCAGTGTGGGGAGGGTGCAGCCCAAGTGGCCTCGGGGGTGGACAGGCAGCTTCTCCGGAGGGTGAGTCACCATCCCCCTCCGTTCTGGGACTGGCCCTGCGCCGAGAGGGGGCAGGCAGAGCGCTGGTCATCGTGAGGCTGGGAAAGCGGTGGGATGGTTCTGCTCGGGGAGGGCGAGCTGCCCTCCCAAACCCCTCACCCTCCGGCTGGTTGCAGGCCGTGTCCTGGCTGGCAGGGGGCTTGGAGACCTAAGGAAGGACCACGGAGGGCTGACCGGCCCCCAGACACCCCCGAGGGGCGCCGCTGAGCTCTCTGAGCAGGGTCCCGGCCCCCTTTTACGGGCGGGAGGCCGAGGCTTGGGGAGCGCTGGGCTGTGGCGGGTGGGCCGGGGCCCAGTGCAGACAGGTGCCCGCCTGCCCCCAGAGTGCCAGCTGATGAAGACGGAGCGGCCGCGGCCCAACACCTTTATCATCCGCTGCCTGCAGTGGACCACGGTCATCGAGCGCACGTTCCACGTGGAGACCCCGGAGGAGCGGTGCGCGCCGGGGACGGGCCCGGCGCCCAAGCCCAGGGGCCTGGGGGGGCCGGCCTGGGCGGGGCTGGGGCCTCAGCCGACTGCCTCCCTGCAGGGAGGAGTGGACAACCGCCATCCAGACGGTGGCCGACGGGCTCAAGAGGCAGGAGGACGAGATGATGGACTTCCGGTCGGGCTCGCCTGGCGAGAACTCGGGGGCCGAGGAGATGGAGGTGGCGCTGGCCAAGCCCAAGCACCGCGTGGTGAGGCCCGGTCCTGCCCTTGGGGCCCTGCAGTCGCGGGGGGCCCTGCCCCGCCCAGCTCCTCGCACGGGAGTGAGGGAGGGACGCCAGGTTCGGGAAGGCCCGGGTGCCGTTGCTCCCACCGTCCCCCCGAACCCCAGGGCTCCAAGTCGGGGCGCACAGCCCCGTGGTCTCCCACGAGCCCTGGACCCCTCGGGCCCCACCTGTGCTCGGCCCCGAGGCTGGCCGCGGTGGCCCCGGCCTCTGGCACCCCTCACCACTGTTGGGCCTCCAGCAGTCACCATGCTGCCCCCTGACCCTGGTGCCTGCCCGCTACCCGCAGACCATGAATGAGTTTGAGTACCTGAAGCTGCTGGGCAAAGGCACCTTCGGGAAGGTGATCCTGGTGAAGGAGAAGGCCACGGGCCGCTACTATGCCATGAAGATCCTGAAGAAGGAGGTCATTGTGGCCAAGGTAGGGGCTGGGGCCGGGGCCGGGGCCGGGCCAGGCGGGGCGGGCGGCTCAGTGGGCCCTGTTTTCCAGGACGAGGTGGCCCACACGCTCACGGAGAACCGCGTCCTCCAGAACTCCCGGCACCCTTTCCTGACGGTGAGTCCCCTCTGGACCCCGGGGGACGGCTCGGGCACCAGGTGCTGGGGTCGCGCGGTCACTCGCACCAACCCCTCCTCCCCTGTGAATCTGGCGGGCTCAGGGCCCCGTGGACGGCGGGCGGGCCTCCAGGAGGGGCGGGCGGAGGTGCGTGGTGTGGGGTCGCTGGTGCACAGAGAGGGCAGGAGGCCTGGCCTGCCCTCTGGTCCGCTGAGACCCTGGGGGGCCATGCTCCCCATGCCCACCCTTCTGCACGGTCTTGCACTGCTTCCCCTTTGAGGCTCACTCCGGGAGGTCCCTGTCCCGGGGGAACCTGGGCCAGGAGGGGTGTATGGAAAACCCCTGGCCTTCTGGAGCAACAGGGAAGTGCCCGGAATTAGGCTGCCAGGCCCAGCCAGCTCCGCCCCCAGAAGGTCAGCAGTCAGGCGGACGGGGCTCAGGACTCAGGCCTTGGGCGACCCGGCGCCGGCCTCCGAGGTCTTGTGCCCGGGACCACCGTGGGCCTGTCCCCTCCGCTCAACACAGGTGTCCTCGCTCCAGGGGACGGTCTGATCCGAAGCAGGGGCAGAGCAGTGGTCAGACTTGCAGCGATGTTTTTCCTGAGACGTTTTCTTATGAGAGACATGACTTCAAGAGCAGACATCGTGTTTGCTCGTCCAGACGTTCCTCGTTACCATGGCTTTGCCTCATCTGCTCCATTTTGCCTTTTTTTCCTCTGTCTGGCTGGAGGATTGTGAGGAAAAGGCCAGGCTCTGTCGTGCCCTCCACCCTCCAGTGGGTCCCTGTACGGGACACTAACGTCGCGTTCCGCACATTCCCTGGTCGGTGCGGCCGGCCTGGCCGTGCGGGAGCCCAGAGCCGGGGAGGATCTCCCGTCCGTGTTTCTGTGAGCAAGCGGTCATCAGCGGGCCTTTCTTTTAAAGCGAGGCCGCCTGTGGTTTGAGGTGTGAGGGCAGCAGGGCCGGCCCTAAAGGGGCGCCGCCTCTCGGTCCCTGGACCTGCAGCCACTCGTCCTCAGGCGCGGCCGGTGGGGCAGCAGGGTACCCCCCGCCCTGAACAGGGCGAAGCTCCCGCCCAGCTTGAGGGCCGGGTTCCAGCTCTGCTTCCCTCACAGGCCCTGAAGTACTCCTTCCAGACCCACGACCGCCTGTGCTTCGTCATGGAGTACGCCAACGGAGGCGAGGTAGGGCCCGGGTCCCGGGGCGGCCCTTTCTGAGCCTCGGGTGTCTGGGTGGCTGCCCTCCCCGCTCCCCGCCTGGTTAGGGTCTCTGCCCCGTGACCCTGGCCCAGGTCGCCCGTCCCGCTCAGGCTCCCCGTCCCGCAGCTCTTCTTCCACTTGTCCCGGGAGCGGGTGTTCCCCGAGGACCGGGCCCGGTTCTACGGCGCCGAGATCGTGTCTGCCCTGGACTACCTGCACTCAGAGAAGAACGTGGTGTACCGGGACCTCAAGGTGGGCGGGGCCGGGGAATGGGGGCGGGGTGTGGAGGCGGCGTGGAGGCGGGCTGACCCGGAGGCCGCCTCCTGCAGCTGGAGAACCTCATGCTGGACAAGGACGGGCACATCAAGATCACGGACTTCGGGCTGTGCAAGGAGGGCATCAAGGATGGCGCCACCATGAAGACCTTCTGCGGGACGCCTGAGTACCTGGCCCCCGAGGTGCGCGTCTGCCGCGCCCCGAGTCCCCCCTCCCCCCTCCCGACCCCCGAGTCCCCGTGTCTCAGGTGCCCTCTGAGCCCGTGCCCTGCAACCCCAGGTGCTGGAGGACAACGACTACGGCCGGGCGGTGGACTGGTGGGGGCTGGGCGTGGTCATGTACGAGATGATGTGCGGCCGCCTGCCCTTCTACAACCAGGACCACGAGAAGCTTTTTGAGCTCATCCTCATGGAGGAGATCCGCTTCCCACGCACGCTCAGCCCTGAGGCCAAGTCCCTGCTCTCAGGGCTGCTCAAGAAGGACCCCAAGCAGCGGTGAGCCCTGCCCTGGGCTGCCCCCCAGCCACCTGTCCCCCGAAGCCCCCAGGGAACGACCGTGCTGGTGGCCGTGTGTGATGTCCTCGGCTTGGGCTGGCCCGGGCAGAGGGCCTGCTCACACCTGCTCAGGAAGAGCCGGCCCTGCCGGCAGCTCCTGCCCACCCAGCACCCTGCACCTGCTGCAGCTGCCCGGGCTGCTGCCTGGCGGCCGACCTCAGCCTGTGGGAGGAGGGGTCTGAACCTTGGGGCCCGGCAGGTGGCGACCCCGTCACCGCAGCCTCCGTCTCCCGCAGGCTCGGTGGGGGCTCCGAGGACGCCAAGGAGATCATGCAGCACCGCTTCTTCGCCAGCATCGTGTGGCAGGATGTGTATGAGAAGAAGGTGCGTGGGGCCTGTGTACACCCCTCCCCCCCCACGCCCGCTCACACCCACCTGCTCACACACATACCTGCTTACACACCCCACAAGCACACGTGAGGAGGCCTCCGAGGAGCGAGGCAGCTGCTTCCTGCACGTGTGCCTCTGCACTTTGCCCTCGGAGGGACCTGGGAGCCCCAGGCCCTGGCCCGTGCTGGTGGGGTGGCCAGCAGGCTTAGGACGGTTGCCCCTAGGCTTGCTGGGTGCCTGTCTCCAAGCATGCTTCCACCCCGTTTCCAGCCCACCCCTCCCCTGCAGGCCACACATGGCCGGCTGGGCCTTTGTCCCTGTGAGACAGGGCTCTCCACCCTGCTCTGCTCCAGCCAGGGTCCTGCCGCCTCCTGGGCCTCCCTCCAAGGGCTCTAGTCCCAGCCCTGACCCGAGAGACCCCCTGCTAGTTCCCAGGCAGCCCTGCACCCGGGCCCGGGGTCGGGGGAGTGGGGTCCTTCCTCCCGCCAGCCTGTCCCTCTGCGTTGTGGTGAGTCCTCTCTGTGGCCTGACGCTGCCGGGCCACTCTGCCATCCAGGGGCCGCGAGAGGCCGGTGGCCCCGCAGGTGGATCCCTGAAGGGCGAGGCCCCAGAGGGGACGTGGGCAGAGGAAGGCCTGGGCTCAGCCTTGGCTCCTGGGTGGGTCCTGAGTTAGGTCCAGGTCCAGGTCCAGGTGTGCCGGGCAGTACAGGGCGAGACCTGTAACGCAGCCCCCTTCCTGCAGCTCAGCCCACCCTTCAAGCCTCAGGTCACGTCCGAGACGGACACCAGGTATTTTGACGAAGAGTTCACAGCCCAGATTATCACCATCACGCCGCCCGACCGAGGTGAGGGGCCCTCCCTGCCGACGCCTTCCTCCTCTCCAGGCAACAGAACTCCGTGCTCAGCATTTTACTGGGAAGGCTCCCTCACGGGTGGCCGTCAGGGCGGGAGGGCCGCGGCCCCCGGCCCCGGGATCGTGGGATGGGGGCTCGCTGAGGCTGGACGCGGAGTCTGGGAGGCGAGCCCTGGGGCCGGCCTCACTTGCCCGGTGCCCGGAGCTGAACCGCCCCTCCCGCCCGCAGACGACAGCATGGAGGGCGTGGACAGCGAGCGGAGGCCTCACTTCCCCCAGTTCTCCTACTCGGCCAGCGGCACGGCCTGAGGGGCCAGCCGGCGTGCTTGGGACGCCACTGTGGGCAGCCACGTGCTCCGGACGAGGGCTTGGAAGACTCGGGAGGAAGCCTCGCACGGATGGATGATCTGTATTTAATGTTTCATATTTCCGGATGCGTTTGGGCGGAACCATTGCCGTCCTCCAACACGGATGGGAAGACGCCTCGTGCTGTGGGCAGGGCTGCCCGCCTTGGGGGCGGTGTCCTTTCGGCCAGCCAGGTCGGGAGGAAGACATCCTGCGGTTTTTCTTAATTTATTCATCCAGTTCTCCAGACGTGGCCGCGGCCTTTGGAACAATTAGATTCACGTAGGAAAACGTTGAGGACTTCTGCAGCCAAGTGCAGTCGGGCCTGGGTGGGCCCTGCCCGCGGCCCCTCCGTCCCTCTCGCCGGCTGTCCCTGGCTGCCCCTGCCTCGGCCCGGCCCGGGGTCCCCAGAAGCCACCTTGCCGTGGTGCGCTGGCCTGGCCCCCTCTCGCTCTGGGTGGGGCACGCAGCAGCCCCAGCACTGAGGCTGGAGGAGGGTGGCCCCTGCAATGGGGTTGGGCCGGGGTTCGCCGGCAAGATAGAAGAGCCAGGTGACATCTGTTGCCGAGTATTATGCTGTTCACGTGCATACTGGGGTTTCTAATCTCAGGAGAGGGCCCTCACTCCGCCCCCTTCCCCATTGGGACGGTCTCACCCGATGGCTTCCCCTGGTAGCACCTGTCCTTATAGAAGCTTCACTCTCCTGCTGTTGCCCTGGCCCCACCTGACACCCTTAGGAGGGGCCGTCGCTGCACCCCCCGTGTCTCCCGGCCGGACGCTGCGCTGCACCGTGGCGTTTTTTTATACTCAACTTTAGTATTTTTACTATTATGAGACTTTCCCTCCAAATTCTTCAATAAAAATTGCTTTTCAACTCTGTGGCTTGTTTTGCTGGGTGGCATGTGAAGGAGCATGTGGCCGGTCCGCTTGAGGGGAGCGCCCTGTCCTTCCTGCCCGGAGGCCCCAGGGATGACCTTTGAGGGACGACGTCCCCCCACCCCACTCCGGCGGGACTCACCGGAGCGGGGGATGCCCTGGCCGTCCCTGTCTCCACCTGGCTTCACCCCAGCCCCATGCCCCAAGGAAGCCACCCAGACTGCACAGCCGTCTGCCTACCAGCTCTGTCCATGCAATGCCGCAGACCCCGACCACCAGGAAGGACCAGCCACCCTGCAGGGCCCCGAGCTGGCCAAGGCCGAGACTCGGGTCACTGCCAGGCCCTAGGGCCCGAGGAGGACCGAGAGAGCGGCCTGCCGGCGGTCACACCGCCAGCCCGGGACAGCCGGGAGCGGGTCCGGGGCGCCCGAGCAGCCCAGCGGGACGTGCCGTGCGCGCCACCTGGTGGGTGCGGAGAGGAGCCGGCTGCCGGCGCTGGCCCGCGCGTCGGCCTCCAGGCGCCTGCCCAGAGAGGGGTGGGCGGAGCCTCAGCTCCTCCTCTCTCACGGGGACTCAACCCCGCAGGCGTGGCCGGGACGGGGCCGGACCTTTCACTGGGCCTGGCGCCTGGGCCCGGGGGAGGGGGCAGAGCAGCCTGCTTCTCCAGGCTCCGGGGCCCGTGACCCTGACAAGACATTCCTTGGGGCGGGGTGGCTGCCCCTTCTGCTGGAAGGGGCGCCTGCGCGGAGCATGAGGTGGGTGGGGTCAGTCAGGCCAGCGGGTGCCTCTCTGGGCGGTGCCTGATTGCTCAGTTTTGATAGGCTCTGAACTATTTCACTCCCACAGCTTTTTTTGGAAACCACAAACACACCAAATGTTACCTGCTAAATGATGCTTTGGATCCAGATTTCAGATACGTAAAAACGTCCTTCAAATTGGAAGCCTGTGCACTGTGGGTAGGAATGTAAAATGGCTCAGCCTCTGGAAAACAGTATGGAAGTTCCTCAAAAAAATAAAAACAGAACTACCACGTGACCCAGCAATTCCACTCCTGGGTACACATATACCCCAAAGAGCTGAAGGCAGGGTCTTGAAGAGGTGTGTATTTTAACACATAAAAAAAGGAAAAAAAATGTATATTGTAGACACCAGAACCTACAGCAGTACCTTTCCATTATCCTCGAACTTCGAGCAAACGGTACCCCAAAGCGTCAGATGTGGTGTGGAAAACCGGGAGGTGCCTCTGAAGCTGGAGCTGGGGCATGTGGGGGGGTGGCGGCCAGCTGGCCAGGCGGAGGGGCACGAGCTGCGCTTTCTCGTGGGGCCTCCTTGGGTGATGATGGGGGGGATGGTTGGGGGATAACTGGGGGATGCGGGTGATGGCCTTAGGGACGTTCCTTGGCCTGGGACAGTCTTCAAGGTCACGGGCATGGACATGAGCACAAACTTACCCTGATGGTGTGTCCCATCCGGGTGGGTGGGGCCGAGAAGGAATGAGCCGAGGCCGGAGACCCCAGAGCCTCCCGGCCTTCGCGGAGGTGGGGCTGCGCAGGCGCCTCGGGGCGGAGTGGTAGGGGTGCAGGGAGACCGGCACTTCGGGGAGGAAACTCCTGGGCGCTATCCGGTCCCGGCCGCAGGGCCAGAGCAGAGCCGGAGGGGCCTGGTGAACAGCGGCCTGGGGCAGCGAGGACCAGCAGGGTGGAGGTCCCACGGCCTGGCCTGCACGGGGGCTGAACGCCCTCCCATGTCGCACCGAGCCCTTCCAAGCAGCAGGCCGGGCCTCCGGAGGGACAGCAAGACAGGAACAGAAGTGCCTTTAGCACCTGTAGTGCCCACGTTTCAGCAGGCATGGCTGGGTGCTGGAGGCCCTGGGGGCTACGGGTAGGTCAGCAGCTCCCAGCAAGGGGCCAGCCAGGCTGGGGTGTCGGGACGGCATAGGGGTGGGGTCTGCCTCCCAGTAAATGCCACTCCGGGGATGTCTGCTCAAAGACGGGTCATCATTCAACAGATAGTCTACCCTGTCCCTTTGAACTTGCTTGTGTCTTCATACTCAAGGTGAATTTGTTGCAGACAACAGAGTTGGCTGGGTCTCAACTGTTGTTTTGACGATCTGTGGGTCTCCACCCCTCGGGGGTGCTTAGGTCACGTACAGGAGTGGGATCTAGACGTGGCTGAGCTTAAACGTCACCTTGCTGTTACCTCTGTGCGTCCCTTTAGTTCTTTGTGCCTTCCTTCCTCTTTTTCACCCTCATTTTGGATTAAATAACTATTTTTTAACAAACCCATTTTATCTTTTTAAAAAAATTTTTCTTCATTTTTTTGGCCAGGTCAGGTCTTAGTTGCGGCACGTGGGCTTCTCTCCAGTTGTGGCGTGTGGGTTTTCTCTCTCCGGTTGTGGCACTCGGGCTCCAGGGCGCGTGGGCCCTGTAGGTTGCAGCACGTGGGCTCTCTTGTTGAGGCGCGCAGGCTTAGTTCCTCCTCAGCATGTGGGATCTTAGTTCCCTGACCAGGGATTGAACCCACGTCCCCTGTATTGGAAGGCGGATTCTTCACCCCTGGACGACCAGGGAAGTCCCCCATTTTCTCTCTTTTATTGGCTTATTTCGATTTTACCAACTCTCTCACTGATGTTCCTTTTCTGTTCCAGGATCCAACCCAGGATCCTATGTGGAATTTAGAACAAATCTCTCCCGAAGGAACGACTGTAGCCACGGCCTGTCGGATGTCAGTCCATAACTCACTCAGCAGCCTGCCTTGGAGTGAAATTCAGCCCTTCACACGCACGGTCCTCAGAACACACACCTCCACTTGCCCGTCTCCGTGCTGTGGTCACTTTTGTTTCCACATGTTCAAAATCCCCAACACACATTATTAGTTTTGCTTTCGACAACTGTTTTTTAACGTTTTAAATATTCTTACTTGGTAAAATATATGTAAAACTTACCGCTTTAACCATTTTTAAGTGGCCAGTTCAGTGGCATTAAATGCATTCACGTGGCTGTGGCACCAGCACCACCATCGTCTCCAGAACTTTTCATCTTCACAAACTAAAACTCTGCTCCCGTTCAACACTCACTGCCCCTCCCCCGGCCCCACCCTTCCCCTGTCTGTCTCCGTGAACCCCACGGCTCTAAGGACCTCACAGGAGTGGAATCACACAGGACCTGTCCTTTGTGACTGGCTACTTCACCTGGCCTGACGTCCTCAAGGTCCATCCGTGCTGCAGTCTGCGTCAGGATCTCCTTCCTTTTTAAGGCCAAATCATATTCCATCGTATGGATGGACCACGATTTGCTTATCCATTCATCCCTTCGTGGACACGTGGTTTGTTTCCACATTTTTACTCTTGTGGACGCTATTGCGATGAACACAGGCGTACAGACGTCTGCTCGAATCCCTGCTGGGTATTTGCCAGAAGTGGGGTCGCCAGGCCACGTGAGCTCTACTTTTCAGTCTCTGAGGAACAGCCATTCTGCTCCAGAGGCCGCGTCACCCTGCATCCCCACAGCAGTGCACAGGGCTCCCGGGTCCGCACAGCCCCGCCGGCACTTGTTCTCTGTTGGACAGCAGCCCCCTGCCGGGTGTGAGGCAGCATCTCCTGTGTAACTGAGCTGTGTTTCCCTGAGCATCTCTTCACGTGCTCCCTGGGGTCGTGGTCTGCAGGTGGACACTGGGACGGAGGCCCAGGGCCTCTACAGGAAGCCAGGTGAGAGGAGGTGACCCCACGATAAGGGCTCGTGCTGCTCTCACACGGCCGAGCCGGAGAGGCCTCTGAATGTTCTCAGCTCAGGAAGACCCATGGGGTCACTTGCAGCCGCCCCCAAGACCTCATGCCTCCCTGTGGCCCACCCCCGCTCCTGCTTCAGGGGTCCTAGGCTCTGCACTTGGGGGCAAACCCCACCCTGGCCCAGACCCCTCCAAGAGTCAGTCACTTGACCCTCCAACAGTGGGTGCCCCCGCTGCCCACCCCAAAGAACCTCTCTTCTCCTCCAGGGTTTCTTGGAGGGGCTGGGGCTGACTACCCACGGATTCACCCTGAGGGCCTGGGCCCATGGCGCTGCAAGGACCCCGCGCGTGGGAACCGGGCCCGAGACCCAGGTGAGGAGGCCCCGCGCAGGGCTGCGCCCCTCCCTTCCCCCTCTCGTCCACTCCCCTCCCTCGGGCCACACGGGCTGCACCACCCAGACGGAGCTGGCAGGCAGGTCACCCGGGGCCCAGCCACCCAGACAGCGGCGCACGGCAGTGGCGTTTCAGGAACAGCCTGGGACGCGGCCACACCCCCGAGGGGCACTGGAGCCCCACCGGGGCTCACACGCTCTGGACTTCAGTGTCCCCACCTGTCAACGGGGCGATTGGCAGCACCTGGCATGGAGCTCAGGGCGCTGCCAGGTGGGAGCCGGGCAGACCACGGGCCCCAGGGGCGCTGACGAGTGAGTCCTCTTGTCCAAATATAAAGGGTTTATTCTCTTCTGTGGTCAGGAGAACAAAATACAAAATAGAAAGGCTGTCCCTTCCCGCCCCTCCCCCCAGTCCCTCAGCGTGGACGGCGGCGAGGTCGTCCAGGCAGGGCTGCCGTCCTCTCCTGGCCTCAGGCCTCGAACATGGCGCAGCTGGCGCACAGCACTTTCTCGTGGAGGTCACTGCAGCTGCGACACCGCGAGGTTGGGGGAGAGGAGCTGGCATTAGGGCTGAGTTCCACGGGAGCTGCCGACCCCACCTGGTCCCTCGACTTTATCTGGAGGCGGGGCCGTTGGCCCAGACAGAACCAGTTAAGAAGAGGCCCCACTGCCGCAGGGGGCCAGGCCCACAGGGCCGGGTCCTTGGAGAAGGACACCCGCAGAGGGGGGCGGTTCGAGGGTCCGGGGAGAGGCTGCAGCACGGAACCCGCAGAGTGCGGGACTCCAGGAGCAGACCCCCGCGGCCTCCCTAGAACCAGCCCCCCCGACAGGTATCTGCCTCGAGCACGAGGGTAAACGTCTGGGGTGCTTGCTGGAGCCGCCCTCACAGACTGACAGCTAAGGAGCCCCCGGGGCTCAGCCCAGGTCTCACGGCGGCCAGGTGTGCAGTAGGGTTGACTGGCCCCGGATGGCTCACAGGGGCAGCAGCTCAGGTAGGGTAGGGACATGGCAACTCAGCGAATGGCAGGGGACACGCGTCGGGAGACATGCTGAAAGGAGACGGCAGCACGACTGAGGTGCAGCGGCAAAGGGTCCACATCCAGGGCTAGGAGCTTGGCTCCAGCTCCTGGCGGCGATGCCCCACCCGCGGCCGTGCCTGACCCTGGGGACGAGGCAGCCACCAGGTGCGGGCAGGATGCCCGCTTCCAGGGTGGCGCTGAAGCTCGGAGGCCTGAGGCGTGGCCTCCAGAGGGGACCCCGAACGTGTCGTCTGTTTCTCACCCGGGTCAGAGAGCCCCGCCCGCCGGGGCCCGAGAAACAGGCAGGTGCGCGGCGGGCTCCGCGGGCGCTTGGGGGCCAGGCAGCAGACAGCAGGGGCGGGGGGGGGGGCTGCCACGGGGGCCCCTGAGGATGCGGACGGCCCCGGGGAGGGAAGCAGCTGCCAGGAGGTGGGGCGCCCACTTGGCCCCTCAGCTGGCCCGTGTGCTGTGCTCAGCTCCCCCTCCAGGGAAAAGCCACTGGCAAGGCCCTGCCCGTCTCGGCTTACATATAAGTAGGAAGAAAAGAAAAACTGAGTTGGCAAAATCAATAGAAAGAGTATTCCACACTCATGACTCGCCCAGCACCTGACCCCTGAACTGGCCAGCACGGGAGGCCCACGCCTGGCCTCCGTCCTTCTGTCCAGCGCGTCCCAACCGTGGAGCAACCCACCTCTCGGGAGGCGTGTTTTTAACTTTCCACGGTTGGGATTGGTTTTTTTTTTTTTTTGGCGGTGGCGGGGTGAGTTGGTTTTAAAGGCCATTGGGACTAAACTGGTTTGAGATCTGCAGAACTTTTCTTACGGGGCACTGCCCATCCCCACCCGTCAGCCGGGAGTGGCCGCTGGGACGAGGACAGCACCCGAAACCTCCCGGGCAGGGATGGGGTCCACCGGCTGTGGCGGACACGCTCACCCAAGCCACGGACAAACGCTTGTTTTCTGCCCTCACCTGTCAGGTGTCCTCCGCTAATGAGCGCGCTACACAGGAAGGCCACGTGAGGCTTCCTGATGGCAGGGCTCAAAGGACTAGAGCACAAATGGTCTGGGACAGACCACAGACAGCGCAGAGCTGACCTACAAGGTCTGGACTTCCTCCAGAAAGGATCTCAAGGTCTTGGAAAAACTCAAGCTGAGCAAAGCATTTACTGGCATCACATCGTCCCACCGGGCAATGTGGGATGGGCCTGCCGCCCCCACTCCCCGACAGGGCCCGCACTCACTCCACGAGGGCACACAGGGCGCAGGCCACTGCCCCACAGCCGCAGCAGGTGCGCACGCAGCGCCCGCACAGGGCCCGCTCGCACTGGCCACACGCCGCCTTCCCGTCCACAGCCCGCACACACGACGAGCAGGCTCCCGATGCCGCCATGGCTGGGTCTGTGGGGAAGAGACACCCATCAGCCCAAAGGGGACCTGGAGCGCTGGGGCTGGGGGCCATCCTCCCTCCTGCGCCTGACTGACCACTAGGTCCTAAGACGATAACCTGTGCATAAGCCCAGCACCCAGACCTGTTCACCAGGGAGAGATCCCAGCTGGCTTCCGTGACTCCCACCTACAATTCCCACCACCCAAATGTCGGTACCTAAGGGTCAGCCCTTCTCCTGACCGCCTGCATCAGAAGTCGCTAGGCCTTCGTCCCTTGTGTGTCTCACAGCTGCGTCTCACAGGGGTCCCTTTGCCCCACCCAGACCCGGGGGCGGGAGAGTTTTTAACCAGCGACACAGGTGACAGTCTGAGACGCACACCACACTGCACAGGGACCCGAACAGGCTTTTCCCACCCAGCCAGGTGGGACTCTGTGGGAGAGCTTCAGGTGGAAAGCAGGCAGGACACCCAGAAGGGTCACCCAGAGGGGTCTCTGTTCCTTTCTGATCCAACAGTTAGAAGCTGTTTGCAGCTACCAGACGTGGATGTTGGTGACAGCAGAGCCTCCTAATGTCAGGAGCCTGCAGGCCCTCGCCCTGTTCATACTGTCAGACTCGGGCCCGGCCCCCTCCAGCCCAGGTAGGAAGAGCCCCTGCCACATCCCGTCCTTAGCACACAGCTGGGAAGCGCCTGCCGTGGGCCTCACTCACCAGCTTCGGAGGCCCGGGCTCGACTCCTGGTCAGTCGGCCGTCGGGCCCGATCAGCATCTGCCCGCGCGCGGCCCGCGGGGCGTCGGTGGGGCCAGGCTTCGGGGACTCCGGGGTGTCGACGATGGCGCAGCCTTCCTCCCACGCGGGGTCCATGCAGGCCTGGGCCCCGCGGAAGAGGAGCTGCGTGGTCTTTTCTGCGGAGGCAACCATTTCCCCGCTTATACAGCTGCAGCACGGAAGCACCTGCATGGCCACCTTGTCCCTCGAGCTGCGCGTGGCCGGGCCTCTGGTTACCCAGCCACCCCAGAGCACGCTGCTCCCTGGTGAGCTGGGTCCCACCCTGACCTCCTGCCTGGGCTCAGCGGCCACCTCCTCCAGGAAGGTTCTGGACCCTGCAGCCCCACCTGGGCTCCCTGTGCTATCACTCTGCTCATTTTCCACACGTGTGGCCTCACCTCCTTGCTGTTCGTCTCCTCCCCAGCACCCACAAGCCGGCTTTATCCAGCAGACGAAGCTCTGCGCTGTGGAGTGCTAACTAACGCACAGCCAGAGACTCAGAGCTGAGCCCACACCCCAGGCCAGCACGCACCCCTTCACTTACCACGGAGCTGCTAGCAGAAGGCATGGCAGCAACCAGCTCCGAACAAGGTACCCCAGAACTTTCCAGAACTCTGTGGGCCCTGGATACCCCCCCCCCCGACCCCAGAGCTGAGGTGGTTTCTCAGCAACCAGAGCAGTGGCTTTCCATCAGGGCACCGGGGGCTTTCACAAGGTCAAATGCCAGGCGCCAGCCCCAGAAATGCTTTGTTTGTGGTGTTCTGCCCTGTCCCAACAGAGCCAGGGTGGAGACCTTAGAAGCTGTTGGTGCTAAGTGAAACCGACAGAAACACACAGTTGGGTAACTCAAATGGAGTGGCTGCTGACAGCCCCGTCACACCCAGTTCCTCCTCCTCCAATCCCCCCCACCCCCACTTATAATAGGGTGAGACTCGGGGGAGGTCACGTGGTGAGGCTAAGACTTATCTTCAAGGGCCTGTGGTCCGTTCAAGATAAAGAGACCAGGATTCAGGCTTGGAATTCATTACACACGAGCTCACGCTGGCCTATGTCCTGCCCTTCTTAGATGCCCAGGGAGCCTCGCACTCCCTCTGTGACGGGGCCCTGCGAAGGACAAGCCCCTGCAAATGCTCCAGAACATCGTGGTCAAGAGCTAGACTGACTTAGCCCCCATTTATTTTTAATTCTTCTGTCTGCAGTGTGTACATTTTTTGAAGGTCCTGAGAGGATAACACTTGCAGTCTGGCCATAGTACTCACAGCTTCACTCACTTTTATCACCCGCACGGCCTCGAAAGGCATTTGCATTTGCGACCCTGCGTGCGCAAGAACAGAAAGGGCACAGCAGCGGCTGGGGAGCAGCAGGACAAAGAGAAGCAGGGTCTCCCCAGGCTAGGCGCCTCCCCACAGCCCTAGTGCACGGCAGCACCACTCAGTCACAGACACCCAGGTAACCATCTGACTGCTCCACACGCACAAACCTCGTGCCTCCAGCCACTAGTTAAGGTGAATTCCGCTCTGTAGTTACCCCAGGATATTAACCCCACCAAAGCGATGATCAATAATATCAATGCGCCCAAAAACCTGCATGAAGAAGCCAGTGTCCTTACATCTCTGGAACTGGACACTCCAGCCACAATGAACCGGACAGCACTCTCCGGCTTCCCGGCTTTTGCATAGGTTGTTCCCTCTGCCTGGAATTCCCTTCCTCTCCCTCTCTGCCTGCCTAACCTGAAGGATTCGCCTTCGACCCTGTTCCTCCACGAGACCTCTGACAGCCTGCAGGTGGTCCTGCAGCGACCCCTGCCTGCCCTGATGACCTCTGGAGAGTCCTTCTCTGGCTGGCCCCCCAGTAGGCAGCAAGACAGGGTCTCCCGCAGCCGCAGCTCCTGGCAAGGAAGGCGCGCTCCACAAACGCCTCTCGGGTCAGAACGGGTGCTTCTACCGGCTTATTCCACAGGGACATCCCACTCCCCGGCCTCTCGCTGGGCTGGTCAGACCAGGGCTGGCTCCTGCGCGAGTCCAGCATTCCCAAAGGACAGAGCCACGCCTCGGCCCCACGCGGAGGCCGCCTGTTTCGGGAAGGTGGAGGGCGGGTACAGGTCGTGGACGCGGGCGCATTCACAGCGCCCAAATTGCTGCTCCCAAACCCGGCCGGGCGGCTGGCCCCGGCCCCCGGCTCCAGGGCGCGCGGCCTGCGGAAACCGCCTGCCCGACCCCGCTACCCCTCACTCACCGAAGATCTCCCGCGTGAGGCGCTCGGCGCACACGCCGCGACTCAGCTCCCTCCGGCCCACACGCACCTTGAGCTGCAGCGGGGCCGCGTCCGCGAAGGGGCAGCCCCGCTTGGGCATGGCCGCGGCCCGCAGCGGCGCAGCTCCGCGGCCGCGCCTCGCCTGCCCGTGACGTCACAGCCGTGCGCCAACCCCTGCGCGGGGCGGGGGCGGGGCTGCTGCGCGGCGCGACGCGGGATAGGCCCGGGAAGAGGGCGGGGAGGGGCGGGGCTGCTGCACGGCGCGACGCGGGATAGGCCCGGGGAGGGGGCGGGGCTCGTGGGCCGGGAGGCGGGACTCGGAGACGCGGGAAAGTCCGGGAGAGGTCAAGGGTCGGAGTGGGCGCCCCGGGGGCGGGGAAGCGGGAGGGCGGTGTGGTGCGCACGCGCCGCAGGATGGGCTGGAGGCGACATCGGGGGCGGGACTCGTGTGAGGGGTGGCTCGTGATAGGTCGGAGGCGACATGTGGGAGGGACTCGTACGAGGAGGTGCGGAAGGGAAGGGCGTCTCGGCTGTTTTATTTTTTTTTGCGGTACGCGGGCGTCTCACTGTTGTGGCCTCTCCCGTTGCGGAGCACAGGCTCCGGACGCGCAGGCTCAGCGGCCATGGCCCACGGGCCCAGCCGCTCCGCGGCATGTGGGATCTTCCCGGACCGGGGCACGAACCCGTGTCCCCTGCATCGGCAGGCGGACTCTCAACCACTGCGCCACCAGGGAAGCCCTCGGCTGTTTTAAATTTTGCTCCCCAAACAACTCTCGAAACTGGTTATACTTCTCCGTTTAAATCACCCAAAGTTCGCGGATCATTCACTTTTCTGTAATTCTTAATTTGGAGGACTGCCCCGCCCTCACAAGTGGAGAGTGCCGCATGAACGCACTGGATACACGTCACGGGCCGGGTTTCGGGCCCTGCTGCGTCATGCGGGGCAGGCCTGACGTAATGTCGGGCTCTGACAGAGCCGTGCGGCTCCGGCCCCACCTCGGCCTCTGCCGGCGGCCTACCCGCCCGACCCTCGTCCTGTCCGCTGCCCCCGGGGTCGTCCAGCCCGTTCCTCTGTCGCCTGGATTTCCGCTGACAAGCCGAGGGCCTCCGTCTTACAGGCCACGCCCCACGCGACACACCCCTCACGTGACACCACCCCCACGTGATGCACATCACAGCCCAGGACACCCGCAGGGATGGGGCAGGGCCAGCCTCCTGTCCACCTGCCCGTTCCCGCCAAGCATGGCGGCTCTAGGGAGACCAGGCCGAAAGTGGGGCTTCGGCCAGCGTTTCTCCTGTTGCGTGACCGCATGATCGGGTACTATACCCGTTAGCGGTCTGCAGTCACTGTGACAAAAAGACGCTTGACTGGTTTTATCCCAGAAATAGATGAAATTCCCAGGAGTATTGTTTTTAATCTTACAGGTCTTGGGAATTTTAAAAGACTTCTTTGCGTTCGGATTTGAAACTGCCTTAGGATCGTTTAAGACACAGTAGATAGATGCAAAACATTGTGATTAAAGGAGGATCTTGTTAGCTCTTCTATTTCAACCTAATTTTAATTTAAGAAATATTTGTTGAAGGCCCAGTCAGTGCTGGATTAGTTTTCTAGAGGTGCCGTAACAAAGCACTCAGGCTGAGGGCTTAAACAATAGACATTTACTCTCTTACAGTTCTGGAAGTTGGAAGTCCAAGATCAAGGTGTGTGCAGAGCTGGTCTCTCCTTGGCCTGCAGACAGCCGTCTTCTCCCTGTGCTCACGTGGTGGTCCCTCTGTGTCCTCGTCTCCTCTTCTGATAAGGACGCCAGTCAGACTGGATTAAGGCCAACCCATATGACCTCTTTAAAACTTAATTACCTCCTGGTTCCTCAAAAAGTTGAAAATAGAACTGCAATGTGATCCAGCAATGCCGCTTCTGTGTATACAAAGGAATTGAAATCATTATCTTGAAGCGCTATCTGCACCATGTTCCCTGCAGCATTTTTACAATGGCCAAGACATGGAAACAACCTAAGTGTTCATCAATGGATGAGTGGATAAAGAAAATGTGATATTTGGAATATACATATAATGAAATATTATTCAGCCATAGAAAAGAAGGCCATTCTGCCAGTTGCAATAACGTGAATGAATCTGGAGGACATTTTGCTAACTGAAATAAGTCAGAGAAAGAGAAATACAGTACTGTATGATATCACTTATATGTGGAATCCAAAATCATCAAACTTGGGACTTCCCTGGTGGTCCAGTGCATAAGACTCTGTGCTCCCAACGCAGCGGGCCTGGGTTTAATCCCTCGTCGGGGAACTAGATCCCGCGTGCACGCCGCAACTAAGAAGTCCGCATGTGGCAACGAAGATCTCGCATGCCGCAACTAAGACCCAGCGCAGCCTAAGTAAGTAAGTAAATAAATAAATATTAACCAAAAAAAAATCATCGAACTCATAGAAACAGAGTAGAATGGTGGTTGCCAGGGGCTGGGCTTGGGGGAAATGGGGAGCTGTTGGTTAAAGGGTACAAACTTCCAGTTATATGGTAGATAAGTTCCAGGGATCTAATGTACAGCTCAGTGACTATAGTTAGCAAGTATTGTGTACGTGCAGGTTGCTAAGAGTAGATCTTAACTGTTTTCACCATAACAACAACAACGACGACAAAATGGTGATTATATGAGGTGAAGGATGTATTATCTAACCTTATTATGGCTTGCAATATGTATGTGTGTGAAATCATCACACTGTACACCTTAATGTTGTAAAAATTAAGAAAGAGAAACCTCCTTTAAAATGGAGTCAGAGGGAATTCCCTGGCGGTCCAGTAGTTAGGGCTTCGCACTTTCACTGCAGAGGGCTTGGGTTCAATCCCTGGTCGGGGAACTAAGATCCTGCAAGCCGCATGGTGTGGCCAAAAAAAAAAAAAAGAGTCAGGAGGCCAGAAGAGGGAGCAAGCATGCCCTACTGAACTACATTAATTGCAGACCCAATAGAAAAAGAGTACCTTGCATCTACAAAGAAGAAGATTACTACTTGACTACCCAGCAGGAGGAAGAATTTCTCCTTGCCCGACAACAGCCCAGCCAATAAGAGTCTGTCACAACTCAGCCAATGAAAGACCACTTACATGTCAAACTCCCAGTTTCCACCAATGGGTTCTTTGCTCAGACTAGCCCCTTCCATCTCCTCCTTCTCAAGAGTTTTCCCTCCTTTGTTCTCCAGACTTGCCTGTGGTTAGCCATAGATTACACGTCCCGAATTGCAATTTTTTTGCCGTTCCCAAATAAACCCATTTTGATGGTCTCTTTTATTGTTTTAGTCAACAGTGTACAATTAAGGTGTACATTATATGTCAATTATATGTTCTATATCAATTATATCTAAATATATGTCAGTTATACCTCAATAAAGCTCCGGAAAAAATGACCTCTTCAAAGTCCCTACCTCCAAATACAGTCCCATTCGGAGGTACTGGGAGTTGAGGCACCAACATGTGAAGTTTAGGGGAACACAATTCAGCCCTTAATAGATACCGCGCTCTGTGCTAGGCCCTTAGGGGTGGTGTGGAGCAGAGCCAGCGGGGTCCCTGCCCTCTGGTGGGACAAATGTCACAAAAGGGGAAGGACGGGAGCTGTGGAAGCAGAGTAAGGAGAACTGCCTTGCCCGGGGCGGGGCGATATCCCAGGAAAACCGAACTCATGCAAAGCATTTGCGGAATGGCATAATTTGGCCTTAGAAAGTTGGACATTCTGGAAGTGAATATGTGTCAGATGAGGAAGGAACATGCTTTCTGTTTTCCCACGAGAAGTGCAGCAAACTTCCCCTCCAACAAATGCACAGTGGGTAAGGCCGGCAGGAAACGTATTCATTAATGTGCTTCATCAAAGTTGCCTCGGGGTCCTAAAATTGTGAGTAATTGTCATCTCAGTTATGTAAGATGGTTGTATGGTTACTTTGAGTAACTTTTAGATTGGGGTATAATTTACTTACAGCGCAGTCGTGTGTATTTCCACCAGTGGACTGCCCAGATGGTAAATGTATACAATTCTGCCAGTTACGATGACCCTGTCGCCCCTCCCCCGCCCCGGGCAGAAGTGACCATTGCTCTGTTTTCATCCCTACAGGGACGCTGCCGTCCTAGAACCTCACAGGCTCGGTCTTATTCTGCACGTGCACCTTTGTGTCTGGCTTTTTCCCTCAGTTCGCTCCGAGACCGGCCACCGTCCTGCACTCCTCAGTGGTCCATTCCTTTTGTTGCTGAGTGTATTCCGTGTGCGGATGGACCACAGTTTGTTCACCTGTCAACTGACACCTGGGCTGTGCCAGGTTTTGGCTCTGATGAGGGCAGCTGCTCTGAACGTTCTCGTCTAAGGCTTTTTCTGTACATTCGTGGTCATTTGTTGTGGGTCAGTGCCTAGGAGTGGAATGGCTATCTGATGGTAGGGTAGATGAATGTTAAACTTCTGAGCAAACCAGCAGCTTTCCAAAGTGTTTGGGAAAACACTTTTTAGTTGTTTTTGTTTTTTTTACATTTTGGCCGCACCCCGCGGCATATGGGATCTTAGTTCCCCGACCAGGGGTCGAACCCTTGCCGCCTGCAGTGGAAGCACAGAGTCTTAACCACTGGACCGCCAGGGAAGTCCCTGGAAAAACACGTTTTATCAAACAACGTTATCAAATCACTTACTTGTCTTTTATCCATGTATTGACCTGAGACCACTGTGAGCTCGTATACAATGGGGCTGTGTTATTGGTGCAAAGAAGAGAGGGCACCTTATTATAATTACTCAGACCCTCACAACATCTGATACTGAGAAAAAGGGGGCTGTGTGTTCTAACCCAACCCAGAGGACAGAGCCTCCCATCCCTGGGCCACACGGGAGTAGGAAGCTGGGGCCGGGGAAGAATGATTTCCCCTCCAAACTGGTGTCTTTTCACCTTGTGTAACACCTGCAGATACTCAAAGACATCGCCTGGGGCTGCCTCCCCAAGATTTTGTCCAGAGATCAAAGGAAAGGACAACTCGTATTCGGGTGGAGAATTTAGCAGCTACTACGTAATATAGCGGCTTTGTGCAGCTTTGTCATTTATGCAGGTTGAGCTTGCCAAGCCAGGGATGCAGCTTTTCATGCAGAATGAAATGATTTCTTTGGAAAATGCCTACTCTGGTTGATGGCCCAAAGCGTGCATCCCTCTGTCATAGCAGGATGGTCATCTGGTCAGGAGAAGCCTGACTGATACTGCCCCAGTATCCCCGGGGGCAGGGAGAAAAGCTGGGGCCCACCTCCTCTTTCCTTAAGAACTCACCCTGCCTTCGGCCTCTCCCTTCGCCCCTCTTGCTCTGTCGAGGAAGGAAATAATTCTTGGGAAACGCCAAGATGAGCTTCTGCTGGCGCTTCTCACCTGTAGCCCTGCTGCCCGAGGAAGCTGGTCCGCACGCATGCCCCTGACATCTTTCAAACCACTGAAGGCTGTTCTCGGCACTGTTTGGAAAAGTTCGCTGGCAGGTGTGGAGCCACACACCCGATCTGTGGCCCTTTCACCCAACATGCTGTCACATGAGTTTGGGACCCCGTGGTGCAAGCCAGTGACACCGGACCCTGCGGAACTGCCCGGGGCCGGCAGGGCCCATGGGAAGCAAGCTGAGTTGGCAGCGGCCCAATGTCAGTGAACCCAGCTGGCATCCTCAGCTCTAAAAAGCTAGGATTTAGGGCTTCCCTGGTGGCGCAGTGGTTAAGAATCCACCTGCCAACCCAGGAGACACAAGTTCGAGCCCTGGTCTGGGAAGATCCCACATGCCGCAGAGCAACTAAGCCCGTGAGCCACAACTACTGAAGCCCACGTGCCTAGAGCCAGCGCTTCGCAACAAGAGAACCCACCGCAATGAGAAGCCCGTGCACCGCAACAAAGAGTAACCCCCGATCGCCACAACTAGAGAAAGCCTGCGCGCAGCAATGAAGACCCAATGCAGCCAAAAATAAATAAATAAATAGTTAAAAAAAAAAACAACCTAGGATTTAAGCCCGGCAGATTCTAGGTCTCTCCATATGTATAATCCCTCCCCTCTCTGAAATGATACCAAAAGACCTGCTATTTTTCTAAACTTACCCCAAACTGTGAAGGGTTAAGGAAGCTACCACTCGGCTTCCGGTTGAGCAGAGACTACAGCAGGCTCTTTGCAGCTTCAGCCAGTTGAGAAGTGGCTTCCTAGCCCAGGGGACTCAAGAGGGATGGGGCCAGTGGCTGTTCCACCGAAATGGAGGGCACTGATGGTTGCGGGGAAGGGCTCGGGGTGCTAGGGTGAATCTGTTGAAGTGTTTAGTTCTGGAAAACCTGTTTAATGCCCGTGGTCTCTCTTCCCAGGGCTGGTTGCATTTTGTGGTCTGAGCAAACTCACGGCTTGGCTTCGTGACACGAAAATGTGTGTCAGGGCTTCCCTGGTGGCGCAGTGGTTAAGAATCCGCCTGCCAACCCAGGGGACACAAGTTCGAGCCCTGGTCTGGGAAGATCCCACATGCCGCGGAGCAACTAAGCCTGTGCGCCACAGCTACTGAGCCTGTGCTCTAGAGCCCGTGCGCCACAACTACTGAGCCCGTGTGCCTGTGCTCCGCAACAAGAGAAGCCACCGCGATGACGGGCCCGCGCACCGCGACGAAGAGTAGCCCCCACTCGCCACAACTAGAGGAAGGCCGCGCACAGCAACGAAGACCCAACGCAGCCAAAAATAAATAAATAAATAAATAAATCTATTAAAAAACAAAAGAAAATGTGTGTCACCCAGACTGCTGATGTGGCAAAGTGGCGCCTTCCAGCGTTTAAAAGTCAAAATGACGACGACAGAGTCAGAACAAAACATGCACTGCTCACTACCGTTCAGCGGCAGTCGGATTTGTTTATTACTAAATGGCTCCAACCGGGCATACAACCATGTGACAATTCACGTGCCATAAAAGGTCTCTGTTTTGAGCGCTTCGGCTCACTGGAAATAGCAGATTTTAAAATGTACCCAACACTGGTTTTCAGATGTTTCAAGTTGTAGAAATCAGTGGGTGGAGCTGAAGGCTTAAAGAGAAATATAAAAGTACAGAAAATGGTTTTCAAATCTCTTTGTCTGCGGCGTTGGTTCTGCTGGCTGGGGAAAGGACGCTACTGTGGCCACTGGCGTGGGTGTGGCCTGCCGGGATCAGCTCTGTCTTGGTCTAAAACAGCTGGATCATCGAATCTCTGGATTTGCCAACACCAACCCATTTCACTGAAACGGAAAGGGGAGGTTCAGCCCAGGGCACGGCGGGGAGAGGGGGCAGCCAGGGCTCAGGGCACCCACCTGCCACTCCAACGTGGTTCTCCACAAACCGGATATAGCTCTGGGCCTGTGCGGGCAGGTCCTCCCACTTCCTGGCGCCCGTAGTGTCCGCCTTCCACCCAGGCAGCGTCTCATACTCCACCTCCACCTTCTGCAGAATCTCCTGGTTGGCTGGGGACACACAGGGCGGGGGTGAACCACGTGCTGTGGACAGTTGCTCGGCCACGGGGCCGGGACCCCCAGCCTGGGGTCCGCTTGCCCCGGGGCTCAGAGGCGGGAAAGGCAAGCCGCCCTGCTTGGTTTACTCAGGGGGTGGGGGTGGTTCTCGGACACTGGCTGTACCCCTTCCAGCCCAGGGGACATGCCACCCTGGACACGGATTCACTACGCGCTCTGCTGCAACGTCCACAGCGATCATCAGAGGAACTCTGAGGCCCCCGCTTGGAAATTCTAAGGGGATCTAGGGTCCTGAAGTGTCAAGAGGTCCTAAAGGATCTATAGCCCCCTCCTCAGGGCAGGGACCCCACTTGGCGGGGCCTCCAGGGCTACAGCAGACACCAACCACCCCTTATCGTCAGAAGATGCTGCAAGGGGCCGTCCACTGCAAGCGCCCTGCATGCACTCCAAGTTCGAATGCTCCCGAGCCCTCTCGAAGCTCAGGGTCAGTAGGGCTGGGGCACACTGGCCGAGAGGACGCACGGGGCTCCCACAGCCGCCGGTGCTGGCGGGTGTACACACGTGCTGGGGGTGGGGCAGCGGGGGTCAGCTCGCCCATGGCCACTGGTGAGGGTGGGGTCACGTGTCCCCGGTGCAGATGCACAAGTAACTGTGACCCCAGGAAAACAGCACTGCCTTTATGCTTTTTAAAAGAAAGGATGCTTCCTTGGTTACAGAAACTCCAGTTAGAACCTTAAGGAGTCTAACCAAAAATGTATGTTTTCTTAGGTCAAAGTCGTCTTCCTATTTGCCCAGAGCTTTGAGCGTCCAGACCTGACGTCGGGTATTTCAGGTGAGTCCCCAGCTACCGGGAGGTGGGCCTTGACCCCAGGCTCCTGAGGGTCCCCCAGGGTCCCGGGGTCAGGCCGGTCCCTCTGAGCCCTTCCCAGACCATGGATGCCTGGCAACTGCCCCAAGGCCCGGCCAGGCCTCCCATCGGGGTGAGAACCTGCCACAGACAGAATCGGGATGAGTCTCCCAGACACGCACTGACCCCGCGTGTTCAACACGTACACCCTGTCCCCTCGCCCCAGAAACCACGGGTCATGACGTCTGTTCCCAGGTCCCGCGAGACAGGCCAAGGACAGGAAAGCCGCCGTGCTCCCACCTGGGAAGTAGGGGATCCGCTTCCCGCTGAGCTTGTACGCGATGCCGACTTTAATCTCGTCCAGGACGTCCAGGATGTCCAGCTTCGTTAAGGCCAGCCTGTCCAAAACCACAGCGAGAAGCCGAGCGGCGCTCAGCTACGCCGTCATTTCTCCTGTCGGGCTCCACCCCTCGCTTCTCCTCTACTTGCCAGGAATCGAGAGGAGGATGGAAAAGGCCGCCTATGGCCAGGCTGGAACCCAGCTCCAGCCACCTGGCCCACCTGGCCCTGAGCACCCCATGGGGACCCCGATCTGGTGGCCTTGTCCTTTCTGCCCTTCTAACGGCCGCGTTGAGGGTCTGGGCATGTGAGCCTTGTGCCCGTCCACGCCCCTCTGACCCGGGAGACCCCGAGCCCGGGCCGAGACCACCGGTGCCCGTGACGTCGTCCACCCCTGAGGGTCTCCCGCACCGTCCGCCCAGGGCCAGGGAGCCCGGGCTTCATGCAAGTTTCTCCCTTTCCTTTCCTCATCTCTGCACGGCCAGGCCTCAAGGGCCTCTGGGTGGGTGTCCCTGGGCTTCCCGAGCCCACGTGGGCCACCGTGCGCAGCGCCACTGCCCTGACCCGGGCTGGGCTGTTACCCTCGGGGCCCCGGGAGGCTGCATCTCCCCGCTTTGCACACAAGGACTGCGGGCCGGGGGCCTCGGACCCCATGTCCTCGGCCACTTCGTCCCTGTGCCTCCCGCGGACGGACGGCCCACACACACCGAGCGCGGCTGTGGTTAACTCGTGGGCCGTGCGCTGTGACAAGCGTGCACCTCGCACCCTGGCCCGTCTTTCTGGGGAGGAAGCAGGAAGTCCCCCGTTCGCATGAAGCCCCTCATTTCCCAGGGCAAGGTCTGAGCCGCCGGGAACAGAACCATCACCAAGAGCAGCCCGGCTGCCTGGCTGGTCTCGGGGGCACTGTGGGGGGCCCGCCCTGCCCCCTGGGGGTACTGCTTCAGAGGAGGGGGGCTCCTGCTCCCGGCCCCCTCGGGGTCATCTTCCTGTCCACAGACTCACAGACCGGGGCCCCAGAGCGGGGGGGACCTGCGGAGGCCCCCGAGGGGCTGTAAACCCAGCTGGCCGCTCTCCAGGACCAGTGCAGGCTGCGTCCCCACGGCCGCCTCTCTGCGGGGTCTCGCAAGCTTCAAGCGTCGCCTCTCCTGCCGGGGGTTTGTTCTGCCCCCTTCTTAGGAGCCCAGTGTCACCCTGGGGGTTTGGGGGAAGTGAAGTGATGGCGTTTGCCGCTGGCACAGCTCGTGCGGGAGCCCCAGCCCTGTCTGTGCTCAGGAGGAGATGCACGGCTGGCCGCAGGGCCAGCTCCAAGGTGCCCCGCGTGGGCCTCCACGTCACCCCACTGTGGCCACGCCGTGGAGAAGGGTCTCCCTCGGGTGACATCACCCTGCGTGGGGAGATGGTGGCCCTGAGCCCCGAGGCCCAGCTCCCCTGCTCCCATCGTGTCTGGGGACTCAGGGTCGGACCCCGGGGGGGGCTCAGTAGCAGATGTGCCGGAAGTGCCACTTACGCGGTGAATCCGTTGACCATGTGGGCGTATCTGAGGGTCATCAGGTCCAGCCAGCCACAGCGCCTCTTCCTGCCCGTGGTCACGCCCCACTCGTGGCCGCGGCTCTGCAGCAGGTCACCGATCTCCTGCGTGGGGACAGACAGGGCCCCGGTGCCACGGGAAAGGGAGCATGCGCCCGGCTGCCTGGCGCTCACAGCGCCTCCCCTGCCCTCCCCTCCGACCCCCCTGCAGCCCCTGACGATAACCCCCCCCCCACGCCTGCTTCCCTGGTCCCCGGCACACCTGCCCCACCTGAGGCCCCCACAGGTAGGGCCGCGCTGACCAGCACCTACTCCTTGGGCCTCGTGGGCAGGTGAGGGTGGATGGACCTGGCCCTGCAGCTGAGCATTGGGCAGGTGTGTGTTTATTTCTCAGGGGTCCTATCCCTGTCCCTGCGCCTCATTCAAGCCCCTTCCCACTCTGGCTCTCAGACATCTGCCCAGGACAAGAGTCTCGGGTGCTCGCCGGCCATGAGGGCACAAGGCCAGGTGAGAGGAAGGCCGACGGTGTCCTGAGCTTCCAGAAACACCCACGAGGCTGGAGAGCAGCTTGCTGGGCGGGGTGGGGGCGGTGCTGCTTCTGGCCCTGCTCTAGCTTGGCTGAGACCAAACCCAGGCGGGCTCAGGCCCCCAAGGACGAAGGTGGCCTGTGTCCCTGAGAATGGAGCAGAGACACAGCTCTCGGTGCCCTTCCCGAGCCGAGGGGCTCCACTGTGTACGGCCACGGTGCGGCAGCGTCCTGCACCTCATTAGCCTCCCCAGGCCCCTCCACCAGGTGCCCACGCAGTCCCGCGGGGCTGGGGACTCACGTTGATCTGCTCGGTGGGGAAGGCGCCGATGCCCACGCGTGTGGTGTAGGCCTTCACCACGCCGTAGACCTCGCCTATGTTGTGGGGGGGGATGCCCAGGCCGGTGCATACGCCGCCCACCGTGCAGTTGGATGACGTCACAAAGGGGTAGGTCCCTGTGAGACAGCCAGTCAGGCCCCCACCCCGCAGATCACCTGGGCCCAGGGGTCCCCCTTGGCAGGGTCTCCGGGGGGATCATCCCGGGGGAGTGGCCGGCACAGGGCGCGGTGGGTATGAGCTGGGGGGGGGGAGGGGAGGGAGAGGGTCTCTCGGGTTTGGACGGTGCGTGCCTCCCCTGCCTGCGCCTTGCGGCCTCGGTGCTGGTGTGTCCCTGCGTCAGGGACAGGGTGGACAGAGGCCCACGTGGGGCAGTTGAGGCCCCGCCGGTCTCTCTCGCCCTCCCTCCCTCCCCTCCAGCCCAGCTTCTCCCTTCTCCTCTCTCGGCTGAAGTTAGGGAAACGAGGGCGGTACGTTTCCTGGGCACGGCCGGCAGCGCGGCCATGGAGGGAGGCCGCACCACGCCTGTCTCTGAAAGGCGGGGTTTGTGGGGAAGTGGCCGGGACGTACCGAAGTCAATGTCGAGGAGGGCTGCGTTGGCGCCTTCCACGAGGATCTTCTTGGGGGCGCCGTGGAGCGCCTCGTACATGAAGTAAACGCCGTCTCGGACCATGGGTCGGATCCGCTCAGCGAAGCCCTGGGGAAAGGGGGAAGATGCAGGAACTAGGGTGTCCACCCAGCTCTGGCCTCCTCCCCACAGCCTCCCTTTTCCAGCAAATTCCTGCCCAGCGAGGGGCTCGGTCTGCAGGTGTCCCCGCTTGTCCCGCCCTGTCACATTTACAGCCCCAGACGAGAGTGGAGGAGCTGGGGTCCCAGCCCTGGAAACTTCCAGAAGGGCTCTGCGCTGACATCCTCCTGTCTCCCGCCTGCCCCTGCCCCAGACAGACAGGGTCGGCCTCTGTCCCCCAGCACATCTGGGGCAGTTTCCTCAGAGAGGAGGCGAGGGCCCAGGCCAGGAGGTGAGTCCCCGGTCTGCCGAGAAGACCGCCATGAGCACGGCTGGCCAGGAGGCGCCCACGGGAGGCCCGCAGCCCCAAGCCCAGGCGACCTGTGATAACGCGACAGGTGCACTGCACGAATGTGCACGGACGGTCGGTGGGACGCGGACCCTCGGCGGGGTCGGCCCTGATGCCGAGGTGCCCGGCTGTACCTTGAGCCTTTTGAGTTGACCTTCAACGTCTATTTCCAAAGTGGGGAACATGGACTGGTGCTGATGGGCCAGATTCTTGAACCTGCAGAAGCGACAATGACTGAGACCCCCGGCCCCCTGGAGCCCTGCGCCCACCTCCCTGGCCAGGCTCCCCTGGGGTCACGGACAGCTCAGGTACCGGGTGGAGAATTCGTCGAAGTCTGACAGGAGGTCACAGACACGGAGGCCCGTGCGGGCCGCCTTGGATGAGTAGGCCGGTCCAATCCCCTTCCTGGTGGTGCCGATGCTAAAAGACAGGCCAGGCTGTGAACTCGGGTCGCCCAGGCCAGCCTGCCCAGGCCAGCCTGCCCGGGGCCTGGGGGAGGAGCCTGGGAACGCGGGTTTCCAGCCCCAGAAATCAAGGTCGAGCTGGGTGGCATCTGAGGGTCCCTCCCGGCAGCAGCACCCGGGGGTCTGGGACGGCCATGAGAACCACGGGACATCTCACGGGGCCAGCTTCCAGGGACCCGGGGCTGCGGTGGTGGCACCGGGTCTGAGTCCCAGCCCTGACCCTCCCCTATCCCCCGTCTGAGGCCCAGTGCCCAGTGGTGCCCTCCCCGGCCTGTCTGCCTTCTGCCCTGGCTTCCCTCTCGCCTGGCACGGAGGCTGCTGCTCCGGGACCGGAACCCAGCTGTGCCCATCCTCTACCCTCTGCCCGCCACAGCCCAGCCAGGCTCAGCATTGCCACCTGCATGTGGCCAAGCCCTGTGTGTGTGCGTGCATGTTTGTGGGTGCATATGCTCCTATGGGAGCGTGTGTGCCTGGGTGTGAGCGTGTGCCGTGTGTGGTGCATGCACATTTGTGTGCAGACATGCATGCACCGGTGTGTGCATGTGTGTGGTACATGCATGTGTATGTACGTGTGCGCTTGTGGACGCGCGTGTGCACGTGTGTGTGAGAGGCAGTACTCTGGCCTGCTGCATCCCTGTCCCGGCTTTGAGAACCGTCCCCGGCCCCTTCTAACAAATATCTCTGGAGAACCAGTGAACGGCCACCAAGAGCTGGTGGGCAGGACGGGGTGCCGTGACAGAGCTATGGTCAAGGCTGGCTTGCGATCCCAGCAGGGGTGGGGGGCGCAGCAGGCGACAGACAGCACGGGCACTCCGCGGGGTGGAGGCCGGGGAGGACGGCGCGGCCCCGGGGAGAGGCGGCTCACTAGGGCTTCGGGGCCAGCGAGGCCTGGGGTGAACCGACGGGCACCGTCCTCGGGGGCTTCGGGTGGACGCACGCTCCCCACCCCACACGCCCCCAGCTCTCCATCCATGGACTCGAGGGCCACGAGCTGAGCACACGCACTACTCACTTCTTGCCCTCCTGGGCCTGCCTCTGCACCTCCTGGAGCCCATCCACCGCCTGGTGAAAATCGAACACTGCCGGCCGGGCCGGCGGGGGCGCCACGAGCGGGAGAGACAGACGGTTACAGGGCCTCCGGGGATGCACTGGGGTCCCCCGGGCCTCAATCTCCCCATCTGCCAGTGGGGGCAGTGATCCCGACCTGGCACCCCCAGAAGCCCTTGGAGAAGGCCTGGGGAAGCCCCAGGCCATGGTGGGGATGGGGGCGTCATTCACAGGCGGGCAGGGAGGGCCTGAGACTCACCGAGGTGGGCCCGGTCAGAGAGGATGAGCCTCTTCTCCCAGTCCTTCAGGCCTGCGGACACAGCACGTGGTTGGCCACGGGCCACAGAGTCACCTCCAGTCAGCGGCGGGCCCTCCCCATGGTGGCCTCTCTGGGGGGGAGTCCTGGGCCCTCCCCCCAGGGACGTCCACCCACGTGCCCACGGGCGAGCCTGTCTCCCCATGGGGTCTCCGTCCCGGCACCTCCTGGTGCCCGCGTCCCAGGGCCAGGGTTCCACTCGCTCTTTTCATGCCTGCGCTGAGCCCTGAGGCCGAGGCTATGCTTCCTCCACGGCATCTCAGGGCTGCTGTGTCATCTTGCCTCTAAACAGCCACTGGGGTCCCACTTGCCCAGATGCCTGGCTGGTGGCCTCGGTCACTGCCTGCCAGCCTCCTGCCCCTGAACAGCCCCCAGAGACCACATTCTTCCCTGCTTGCATGGTCGGTCCAATGGTCCCCAGTCTCAGCCGGACATCAGGGACATATTCCAGGTGCCAGGGCTCCTTCCTGGACAGCCTGGTCTTTATCTCCCAGTGCCACCTGTCCCCAGTGTCACGAAAGCTCCCCTGCGACACTGAGGCTGTGGCCTGGAGCCAGAGTTTGGGGCCGCTGGACTGCCCGCTCCCGGCTTCCTGCACAGGCAGAGCCAGCAGGCCCAGGCAGGGGGCCAGCCGTGGAAGCCGCCCCACCTGCCCACCTGCCGCCGCCCTCAGGAGAAACCACATGGCGAGCCACCCGGCAACTTGGCCGCTGGGAACATGCACGTGTCCTGGGCGGGGCGGGTCTGCGGGGACACGGGCCTACCTTTCTTCTCATTCTTTTCTGCTTCTTCGAACAAGCCTGGTAAGTGGACAACCACTCCGTTGCCTGCAACACAGACACAAGACTGAATCGCATCATGGACGTGGGGGCCTTACGTTTAAAACAGCACAGGGACTTCCCTGGCGGTCCAGCGGTTAAGACTTCACCTTCCAATGCAGGGGGTGCGGGTTCAATCCCTGGTCGGGGAGCTAAGATCCCACAAGCTTCATAACCAAAAAACCAAAACATAAAACAGAAGCAATACTGTTAACAAGTTCAACAAAGACTTTAAAAGTGGTCCACATAAAAAAAAAAAATCTAAAAAACAGGGACTTCCCTGGTGGCCTAGTGGTTAAGAATCCACCTGCCAACACAGGGGACACGGGTTCAATCCCTGGTCCGGGAAGATCCCACATGCCGTGGAGCAACTAAGCCCGTGCGCCACAACTACTGAGCCTGCACTCTAGAGCCCGCAAGTCACAACTACTGAGCCCACGCACCACAACTACTGAAGCCTGCGCGCCTAGAGCCCTCGCTCCACAACAAGAGAAGCCACCGCAACGAGAAGCCCACGCACCGCAACGAAGAGTAGCCCCCGCTCGCCGCAACTAGAGGAAGCCTGCGCACAGCAATGAAGACCCAACACAGCCAAAAATAAATTAATTTTAAAAATAAAATAAAATAGCCTATTTTTAAAATAAATAAAAACAAAAACAGCATGAAATACGCGCTCCCACGTTCACTGCAGCATCGTTCAAAATAGCTAAGGTGGGGAAGCAACCCAGGCGTCCATCAACAGACGGATGTGGTTCATCCACATGATAGGATATTATCCAGCCTTAAAAAGGAAGGTAATTCTGACACAGGTGGTAACATGGATGAACTTCGAGGACACTATCTAAAGTGAAATAAGCCAGACGCTGAAGAACACATTCTGTGTGATCCACGTGTATGAGGTCCATAGAGAAGTCAGACTCATGGAGACAGGGGGCAGGGGCTGGAGAGGGAAAGGGGGCGTGACTATGTAACGGGGACAGAGTGTCTGTTCAGGGAGATGACACGGCGCTGCAGACAGATGGTGGTGAAGCCTGCACAACGTGAATGCACTTAACGCTGCCGAACCGCACAATTAGAAATGGCGAAGAGGGTCAGTTTATATTACGTACATTTTATCACAATGAAGAAAACGGTCAAAACAAAACAAAAACCATCATGAAGCATTTACGGAGACAGCAGATCAGTGGTTGTCGGGGGTGGCGGGGGGAGGGGAGAGGAGAAACTCCTCAAGGGGAGGAAAATGTTCTAGAACTGAATTGTGATGGATGTACAGTCGTACCCTCACAGGGGTGAACTTCATGGTACGTAAATTATACCTCAATAAAGCTGTTATGTTTTATTTAAGTGGCATAGAAATGGGAAAGCAGGAGGTGCGGAGAAATGCAGCCTCCAGCCGTTCCTGGGACCCAAGCAGGGCCTCGGGGGAGCCACGCTTCCCCCCATCCACGTAAAACTGAAGTAGGGTCTACAGAGGGCGGAGGTTGAGGCCAGGGAAGGAAGGCGCTCACCAAGGTCATGAGGTCACCGTGGGCCCAGGCTAAAGCCAAAGCTGGCCCCTTCCTCTAAGACCAAAACCAGCTGGGCAGGGCCCCCGCTGCCTTCCTGGGAGGAGCCCGTCCCCTGAGCACCGGGATTAGCCAAGGGAGATGGGTCATGGGTCCAGACGGGAGTGACTCAGAGACGAGACGGTGCAAGCCACACCGAGCACAAAAGGTCACCTAAATGCCACGAGTCCTGAAATGACCACGTGGCTGGGCCTGGGGCAGTGACCCGGGCTAGAGGGGCAGCTGTGTGAGTGCCAGCTCGTTCTGCCCTTGCTAAGGGGCTTCCCGCTGCCGTTGCCGTCTGGCCGTGCTGACCGCCAAGCTGAGCCCTTGCCCATGCTCCCCGGTGACTGCTGGCCCCCACCCACCCCCAGCTCCTCGGAGACCGGGCAGAGCGCCCCCTGGTCGAGCGGTGCCTCCTTGGCCTCATTTCCCTCCCAGAGGGGCCTGGGGCCCAGCAACCGAGGCTGGCGCTGAGCAGCTTCCTGGAGCAAAGCCCCAGCCCCTGGGCGTGGGGTCCCGGGTGAGCTGGCGTCCTCGCTGCCCTGTCCTCACCCACGGTGGTGGCTCCGGGAGACCCTTTCCTCCTGCTCAGCCTGACTGCCCACTGCCCTGTGGCCCCTCTGCCGCCGTGTCCCTGGGCCCACGCGCAGGGCCAGATCCCCTACCACCGCCGGGCACACACCTGCCGCGCCACCCCCGCTTCCCAGCTTCCCAGCCAGCGAGGGGGCGGGGCAGATAAGTCACGAGTGTGGGCCTGCCCAGGCGTGGAAAGAGCCAGAAGGAAAAGTACCAGAAGCTGCCAGAGCGTGTCCCATGGGGGGTGGGCAGCAGAAGGCAATGGGAAGGGGCCGAGGGGAGGCGCCCGCAGAGGGGCCCGAGCAGGCCAGGAACAGCTTCCCTGCACAGACCCGTCTCCAGCGACGCGGCAGGGAGCCAGGCCCGACCCCACTCGCACGCTCACTTAAGGACACGCACAGGAGCACGCACACGCTCACACTCATGCACACTCGCACGGGCGCTCACTCACAGACAGGCACACAGGCCTGTACACACACACTGCGGGAGTCTGAGCGCTCAGAGGAGCCTCCTGCACTCTCCCTCCCTCTGGACCAGGCTGGGTGGGGTCCTGGGCTCTGGGAGGGGCTCTGAGGACAGGTCCCGGGTCAGAGGCCTCTGCGAGGGCTCCCGCTTGAGGCGGGGACCTTGGACCTTGAACCTCCCGGCCCAGGGCTGAGGCCCGGCTGAGGTTATTCCCTCCTGGCCAGGAGCACCTGGTCCTCACGCTGGGCAGGGCAGGGGGGACGGGGGTCCAGCCCAGCTCTCCGGCTGCGTCCAGGCCTCACACCGGGCCCTTGGGCTGGATGACGTCCCAGGTCTCTCCTGCTCACACACTCAGGATCCCAGGCTGGGGTGGGGCGGGGCGGGCACTCACCAATGAAGGACACGGCCTTGGTGTTGATGATGCCGCTGGGTAGCAGATGGAAGTCATACTCCTTGCCGTCCACCACCACGGTGTGGCCAGCATTGTTGCCCCCCTGGGAACAGGAAACAAACTGGCTCAGCATCCAGGAGCCCAGGGGCCTGGACCCACACTGGGAAGGCCTGCCCGGCAACCGGCCTCACTCCAGTCAGCTCTAAATGCAGGCGCTCAGGAGTCCCCTCTGGGCTGCCCGGGGTGATGGTCCTGTCCCCCAAGGAGTGTGAGGTGCCGTCCATGCTTGGACTTGGGGAGTTTGGTCCAGTGGTCGGCTCTGATGCACGTCTGGGGTGCTGGCTTAGGGCCCTGCTCCTGGGATGGGGTGAAGGGGCCTGGCCAGGGGACCGGGTCCAAGAGAGGGGCTGGCCCATACCCAGGATCGTCACGTGCCATTGCTCCAGGGAGGCTGGCTAGTGCAGCCCCGATGCTGCAGACACACTCAGAGCCCTGCCTGCCCATGAGTCCCTCTGGGGGTTCGTCCTCTGATGCAGGAATGAGGGGGCCCAACCATCCCGGGAAGCAAACTCAGGCCCCCATGGCCCTTGCTGCCACACAGCCCGAGCTCCGGGGAAGCAGAGGGCAGGCCAGGTAGCACAGCCCTTCTGCGGCCGGGTGAGGGGACTGGGTGCTGGCATGGGCCAGCAGGGACCCTCCCTGGGGCCTGTGTCTCCCATCTAAGAATAAAGAGGGAAAAACCACTCTGCGGCTGTCAGGGCTGAGTCGGGGGAGCCAGGGGAAGGCCCTGCCCTTGAGGGGCACCGGCCTCCAGTCCCAGTTCCGGCCACTAGCGGACAGCGTGGGCCCCAGCACGTGGGTCCTCAGAGCCAGTGAGCAGGGCCCAGGGAGGGGCACGTTCTGGCTGGCGCCAGAGGCTGTGGGCCTGCTCTGTGGGGCCCTCTCTGTCCCCAGAGCCTCGGAGCCCAGCCCGGCTCCACCTTCCCGGCTGAATCTCCTGCAGAAGCACACGCCTGTCTGCGGAGGCTCTCCACAGAAGGGCCTCCATCCTCCACGCCCGGCTGTTCTCCAGCCTTGTGGAGGCGTCGGTGGCTGCTGGCTGAGGGCTTCAGCCCCGCCTCCGCAGGGCCCGGCAGGGTGGGGCTCCCCCGATAGGAGGCCTCTCCTCGCCCCGTGCAGGCAGGGCTGAATGAGGGCGGCCCCCTCCCGCCAGGAGCACCTACTCCTCAGCCTGGGGATGGATGAAACTTACACGTCTCCCGGGCCCCCCCACCGAGATGGCCCAGGCTGGGGGCGCAGGCGCCAGGAGACCTGGCCAGGGCCTCTTCCCCCTGGACCTCACCGCACCCCCGGGTAATTTAAGAAGCGGGGCCAGAGCCCAACGTCACCCACAATACCCCTTTCGCCCTGGGGCTCGGCCGCGATCTGTGCCAGACGGCCCCACCACGGCCCGGCTAGCAGCCCCTTCCACGGGGGTCCCTAGACACCGTAGCGTTCCACTTGTCAAACGCACGCGGGGAGGCTTGTCTGGCCTGACACGGGGGTTGGGGGACTGGGGTGGGTTTGCCTCTAATTGACTCCTGGGGTCGCTGCGATGCTGCTGTGCATCCCTGAGGCCCTGCTGCACGACGGCGCTGGGTCCCACGGCTCAGCCGCCCCCCGAAGGCCGCCAACAGCTGGAGGCCAGACTGCCGCCTCCCCAGGTGCCCCGAGCCAGGTGGTTGGCTGCGGGAACTGAGCGCAGGCTCTGAACAAATGACGCGGAAAGCAGAAGGACAAAGGGCACGACAGCGGGGGCTGGGGGCCAAGGAGGGGGTGCCCTGTGAGCAAGGGCGGGCAGGCGGTGTCAGGCCATGGGGGGTCGGATGCAGACTGTGCTGGGGGGTGAACTGGGGGGGGGCCCCCCCGGGGGGGGCCGGGAAGGGGGCTGATGCTGACGAGGTGTGGGGGGCGGGGGAGTAGGGCGGTGGGCTCAGCCTTGACCATCTGAGTCACCGTGACTGATGGGCCCCAGGTTTGGGGGTCAACTGTGCCCGCCCCGAGACTTCTGTCCTTGCTCTGCCCTTGCCTCAGTACACGTGCAGCGAGTCCCCTCACGTGAGGTTCTCCGCGGAGTTCACACCCAGGGTCAGGTTTCCCACCGTAGGTGAGTCAGCCCACGGTGCGTGGCCTCCTTTGACAGATGGGTAAACTGAGGTCCCAAGAAAGGAGTTTGCAGCAGAGCCCAAGCTAGACCAGATGGCAGCTTGCAGATGCTCTCCCCGTATGCCAGACATCCCCCCCCCCAGCCGCATCCTGCCAGCCTTGGTGGGGGTCCAGACGGCCCGCCTCCCTCCCCTGCTCTCGAGTGCCCAGTGCCAACGCCAGCTGGCCTGAGCACACACCACATTTGTTTGGGGTAAACACCAGCGCCTAGGAACAGGCGCAGGCCACTGCGGGCCTGTGGGAGGCAGGTGGCCCTGCCGGCTGCGGGGCCCAGGCGTCAGGTCACAGTCCGCTCGCAGGGCCGTGAGCCAGCCCTGGACGCTGAGCCCGGGGTCTGCTGCCCCGCAGGGCGCACCTCCCAGCAGCTCTGCAGAGGTCCAGGTGACCGCCCAGAGAGACCCCCGTCTGCCCTCTCCTGGCCGCACAGTTAGGGGTGAGGTTGGGGCAGGGACACCCCACCTGCCTTCCTAAGGCTCCAGCCCCGCAGGCCCAGCCCGGCGGCCTCTGCAGGGCCTTCGTTCCTGGGTGGGCAGGTTCTGGAAGCTCCACGCCCGGGGCCCCGCAAGCGTGAGCTGGAGCTGGCCTCACCCCTCTTCCGTGTCCCAGGGGGACCCTCAGGGCTCTGCCAGCCTCCAGGTTCTCCCCTCCGTGAGGCAGCTTTGGGTCAGGCACAGCTCTGAGTGCCCAGGGATGCTGAAGCCACCCCTGTGGCCTGGCCGGTTACTCAAACTCCCTGGTGGGCGCTCCTGCCTGTTGCTTCCCTGGCCGCAGGGATCTAAGAAAGGGCGGCTCTATCGCTCAGGGACACAGGAACGGGGCCAAGGCCAACCCACTGGGGTACCTGCCCAGCCCCGACCCCCCTGCCTCTGCAGGTGTCCTTCCAGCCCACCCTCCCCCCACCCTCTCTGGGGAAGAGACAAAGGCGGCAGAGGTTGAGCGCGGGGCGACAGTGTCTCAGAGGCCGTGAAGCTGCTCCCATGCCGCAGGGTGTGGCCACGGGCGGGGGAGGAGGCCTCTGGGCAGCGGCAGGAGCTGCGGGTGTTATCAGGGGCGGGTGCAGCACGCAGCAAGGGGCCGGCTCTCCGGCTGGAGACCCTTGTGAACTGCCCCCACCCCCAGCAGGGTCGGGGTGAAACCATGGAGTGCACGCACCCAGGCCGCCCTCAGCTCCCTCTGTGCGTCTGCTCTGCTGGCGGGCTCCTGCCGTTCATTCGTTCACCCACTCATTCACTCATCCCAAACTGAGCTACTCTGTCCCATGAGGCACCGGGGTGAGGCCTGCAGAGAGGAGGGCGCGGGCTCCACGTGGATGTTCCCACAGCCACGAGGGACTGGACGACCCTGCGGAGGCCCTCCCCCTGGAGCACTGCTGGGGGGCCGGTGTCATCGGAGGGTGTACATGTGGAAGGGGGGCTGCTTCTGGAACAACACCAGGTATTTTCCCCACTCTCCCTCCCCCTCGGAGGCTCCTGGACTAGCCTGGGGCTCCAGGTGAGGCATTTCCCAGTTGCCCTCCCAGGGAGAGGGGACCCAGAGCACCAACAAGCCGCAGGACGCGGCCCCCAACGAGTGAGATCACCGTGCCCATCGCCACAGCTCCCTGGGGACTGACGGTGGCGCTCCCCCAGGGAAACCCGCCCGTGCCCTGGTGCCGAGCCGAGCTGTCTTACTGCCCTTGGAAGGAGGGGAATCTGAAACCCTGCCCAGTGCGTGCGAAGGCCTTGGGGTCCTGGGTGGGGGCCCAAAGCCTGATGAAGGCAACTCTGGGAATGGAAGGAGGGCTGGCACCGAGGCCTGACGGCCAGGCCAGGTGTATGAGCTCTTAGGCTCCTATCTGGAACACGGAGGCGGGTGAGGGGGGCGGGCGGAGGGGGATGGCAAACAGCAGGAAGGACGCTCGGCAGACATGGAAAGCCGGAAAGCCGGAGCCCAGAGGAGGGGCGGGGACTCCCAGGGAGTGAGCGGAGCCTTCGGCCGCTGTTTGTGCAAAGAGCAGAGGGGGTATGAGGCGCCAGCGCGGGGAGGCCGCTGATGGTTGGGCTCTGGGGTCTCTGCCGCAGCGGTGCGGCAGGAGCTGAACCGGAGAGAGGAAAGGGGGAGGCTGCGTGGCCATCCCTGAGCCCAGGGGGCTGGGCTGCAAATGAGGAGAGAAGGGAGCCAGCCCTGGGGCAGACCGGGGACCCAGGCTGCAGAAGGGTTGCTGCTGGTGAAGGGCAGGGCTGCGCACCCTCCATTCGGGGAGAGGGGAGGCTGCCAGGAAAGGGGGCCTAGAGTCAAAGAAAACAGCAGGAGGGGCCTAAGGCCCGAGTCTCTGGACCGTAAGGAAGGTCTTGGGGGTCTTGGGGTGCTTGCTGACCACAGGCCCCAAACCACTGAGATGGGAAGAAACGAGGATGGCCGCTGGGGGCATGGGTGGCTCTGGCCCCAGGCCGCCTCTGGGCAGGAGGAAAGTGAGTCCAGGTGAGCCAGGTGGACAAAGGCCACCAAAGGGCTTCCCACTTGTACCAGAGCCAAGACGGGAGACAGGCCTGCTGGTGGCAGAGGGTGAGCAGAGGCAAGACCAGAGCCGGGGACCAGGGCAGCCATGGGGGTAGCAGCTGCCACTCAGGATGGCCCCAGGCCCAGGTGACAGGCCAGGGGACCCTTCCGGCCACTGGGGCCGGCTGGCTTTAGCCCTTCTAGGCAGCCACCCAGACGGGCCCCAGCCCAGCCCAGCCCACCCCCTGCACGCGACCCCACTGACAGCTTCCCTGGCCCCTCGCTCCCGAGCTCGGACCAGCTCCTGGAGTCAAGGTGCAGTGTGAAGGCTAAGACCCTGGGCTTCACGCATACACGCCCTAAGTAAAAGCAGCCTTCCCGGGGCCTGGGCTGGACCCTCCCCGTGCCAGCCCGACGCCCAGCGCTGTTGCCATGCGGGTGTGGCACACGTGAGGGCCCATAAGTGCTACTTATTCCAACTGCTCAACTCCTCTGAGGCCCCACCTCACCAGCTTGTTTGGAGGCTGGAGAGGAGAAACCCCAGTGGGCTCCCAGGACAGCTGGGAATTATTCCCACATGTTGCAGAGCAGAGGCCTGCAGGTGGAAATGTACTGATGTCAGTTGGAGAATACGGGTGGGGGCGAGGGTGACTAGGGGGCCCCCCAGGCGGTTGGGGGGTCCAGCCTGCTCTGCCCTTGGCTGGTCCTGTCCAGCGATGGAAGAGGGCACGGCCCGGCCTGCTGACCCAGGTGGTAGAGCAGGGAGGGCCTCACTCCAGAACCATCTCCACAGCCAGGACATCCCGGTGGCTTCAAGATGAGGGCTCTCACGGGTACCTGCAAAGCCCCGAGGTCACTTCGAGGAGGGGAGACGGCCACAGGCAGGTGGGCGAGGCTGACCAGAGCTGGCAGGTCACACGAAGGGCCCTGGGCATCATTGCTGGAGCAGACAGGCCCCAGGAGGGGATGCCCTGAGCTGGGGAGGGAGGAGAGTGGGCATGGACCACGCGCTCGGCTGCAGGGTCCAGGGGAGAGGAGCTGACTTGCTCGCCGTGGCTTAGGGCAGAGAGAGGGTGGGAGACTTCTCGCCACCCCAGGAAGCACCTTCCAGGAACCCACTGTCTGCGTCAGGCAGGAGTGGTCCGGATGGCAGCGTCTTCCCCAGGCCCCGCACGTTGGTCTCCCCTGGGGCGCCGGAGCCCCAGGCCGCCTGGCGGGAGCTCAGGAATGAGGCCACAGAGCCAGGGAGGAGGAGCTCGGAGGGCGCCCCTTCCTCACTTTTGGCAGCGTTCCCGCCCGTGGCTGCAATCCCTGGCAGCGCCAATGCACGCACCCCAAAGCTGACCCCTCTGCACCCCGAGCTGTAGGTCAGCCCATTGCAGCAAGCATGGCACGGGGCCCCAAGGGACTGCCCGGTGGCAGTCAGGACAGACGGGGTGCAGAGAGCAGCCCGCAGCCGGCAGAGGCCCCGCCCTGGGCCCCCAGGGGACGGAGCTTGTGTCTGGCCTCCTGGCTGGCACTGCCAGCCACGGGGTCGCCCCGGCCGTAAGTCCGAGGCTCCCCCCTCTCTTCCTTGTCCCTGCTCTGCCTGCCGTCAGGACCTGGCCCGCTGTCCTGCCCTGGCCTCTGCCTCTGCTTGGCTGACCCTCCAGGGCCAACCCTCTTAGAGGGGCCTTGCTGGCTCCCACTCTGGGCTCTGGGCACTCAGCCTCCTCGGCGTGCACTGACCCCTTGTGGTCAGCCAGCCCTGTCCCAGACCCAGACAGAACCAGGAAGGGAGGGTGTCTCCGTGGCCCTCAAACCACTGGGAAGCTGGGGTCCCTGCCCCCCCCACTGCAGGGCCCAGTATCACACCCACGGCACACCCCGCCCCCTGAGGATCCGGTGTCCCCAGCTCAGCGACTTGTATTTATAGCTCTGCCCCGGCCCACTGCCCTGGGGGGTGGGGCTGGTGGGGAAGGCAGGGTCCCTGGGGGAGGCAGTGGGGGAGGGAAGCGTGTGCTCCCATGAGCGGCAGGGGCTGTGAGCGGGCGGGCGGGGTGTCCCGGGAGGGCGGGAGGGCAGGGTCCCTCTGGGCCCGCGGGGCGGGGGGGGGGGGGGGGGGGCGGGGGGGCGGGGGGGGGGGGGGGGGGGGGGGGGGGGTCTGGCGTCCGGCCGCACCTGGAAGCGGCTGACGATGTCGGCGTCCGCGGCCAGCAGGTCCACCACCTTGCCTTTGCCCTCGTCCCCCCACTGCGCGCCCAGCACCACGGTCACCCGGGAGCCGGTGGTCGCCGCCTCGTGCTGCAGCCGCCCCCGCTTGACGCCGCCTGCGGCGGGGGGCCGGTCGTTGGAGGCTCGGGTCCCCGACATGCTGGCTCAACTCCTCCGCTCCGCTGGGCCGCCCGAGAGCCCGCCGCACCAGCGCGCCGCGCCATTAAAAGGAAGCGGCCGGGGGCGGGGGGCGGGGCCGGGCTCTCGGGCGCCGTGACGCGCCGCCGTGACCTCCAGGCCGCCGGGTCCCGCCCCCGCAACCACCCGGAACAGGGTGGGGCCGCGGGCCGGGCCGGGCCAGGGTTTGGGGGGCGCAAGGCCCGACGGCGCGCTCCGGGGTCCCTCCACGCTGCCAGGCCGGGGGAGCCCCGGGGATGCTCTTGGGGGCTATCGCGCTCGCCTTCCCCGAGGCGAGGCCTGGACGCCGCGACCCAGCCCGCCGGCCACGCTAGGTCCAGGACCTCGGCGTTCCAGAAACCGCGGGGGTCCCCTCCAGGGCGGGAGTGCGGTCTGCCAAAGGGGAGCTGCGTCTTTCCGCCCCACTCGGGGTGTACGGGGTGCGCACCTGCCCCGCGGTGAACCCGGGTTCTCCAGACTGGCGCGGGCGCCCACTGGTGGGCGCAGAGAGAGGACAGAGTGTCTCCCCCACCAACGTCCCCCCTCCCCTCGCCCTCCCATATGGGCAGGGGCCCCGGCGTCTGGCACTGGCACCCTGGTATCACAGGCGGGCTAAATCCAGGAGCCCGGCTGCCTTCGGGTCTCAGGGCCCTGAGTCCAGGGAGAAGGGACGGTGCCGTCAGGTCACCTGGTTGGGCACTGGAGCGGCCAGTGATGCACACCAGCCGCACTGGGCCTGGGTGTCTAAGAGGCCCCACCAGACCTCCTCGCTGCCCCAGCCTGTGCAGGGACTGGGTGCCCAGAGAGGGTGCACCATGGGCTGCTGGGCTCCTGTGTTCCCAGCGGAGTGAACGCCTGCTCTACCCTGCCACATACACACCCTAAGTGGACTTGGGCTTGGACACGACTGGCCCTACGGATCGGAGAAGGGGCGAGGGATGGGCCCCTGGGGGTAGGAGTGTCCTATTAGGCCCCTGCCTCAGAGCTGGGAGCCAGTGCCCCTGGTTCCTTTCCTGTGGGGACTCTCAGCACAGAGGGGCCTGGAGCCTGTCCACTGGCCTCTGCCCAGGGCTCAGAGAGCCACTGAGCTCCCTGGGCTTCCAAGCCAGAGGCAGGAGACCAGATACTCCCCAGGAGCAAGGGAGTGGACCCTGGGCTTGTCACGGACTCCTGGAGAGTCAGTGCTTCACGCCCCAGCACCGCTGCACCTGCTCCTCCGCCTCCCTCCCCCCACCCCTGCACCCTCCAGCCCCCTGGGCTCCTGGCCAGAGCCCTGGAGCCGACCCTAGGCAGGGCTCTTGGCCCCTCCGTGCCCTACTCCCTCTTCTCTCACGTGGGGACACCAGGGCTTACAAGCAGGGTGTGAGGCCTCCTTGGATGACAGTGATGGAGTGCGGGTGGGCAGCACCCCTCCCCCCCTCCCCCCCGCCCTTCCGTGGGCCACCAGCCCTGGGAATCGGCTGCAGCAGGGTCAGGAGGGCCGGGTGCCAGGCTCTGAAGCCACCGAGGGGCGAACCGTGGGCTGGCCAGGGGGTGCTGTGGCCGGGGGGCGGAGTGTTTCAGGGAGTGAGGGCGTGGGAGGCTGGCTGTGTCAACAAGGAGGAGGCGGGATTGTAGCAGGAGGGACCAAAAGAGTTCTGGGAGATTTCTTTGTTGTCTCCGGATGCAGGAGTTGAGCTTTAGGATGGCCACCAGGAGCCCTGGAGAGGGCTTTGCTGGAGTCACATCAAAGGGAGGCGGTGGTGATGCTTCTCTGTCCACCGCTGGGTGGTGCTGAAGGCCCCAGGCGGGGACTGCTGGCTCCGAGCCCTTCCTGCGGGAGACCGGGGCTCTGGGCCAGCAGGTGTGAGACGGAGGCTCAGGGGGGCCCAGGGGGCACCATGGGGGCTCAGATGGGCTCTGCAGGGCCAGACGCTGGCCGGGGCACCAACTCCCCCAAGCCTGAGTCTATAAATAGCAGGCCTGGGGGGAGTCGGGCTTTTCTATAAACAGCCCTGTCCAGGCCCAGCAGCTGGGGCCCTGCCAATCACATGGCCCAGCCCAAATTAGAACAGCCCCCTGCAGAGGCACACAGGCTCGGCTGCCCAGGGTTCCCACTCTCTGGGGCCTCACCTCACGTCATACGTGGTGCCCCAGGACACAGGTGCCCCTGGAACTTGAAGCAGTGCACCGGCAGGAGTGAAAACTGGTGGTGCACCGGCAGGAGTGAAAACTGGTGGTGCACCGGCAGGAGTGGAAACGGGCGCAGCTGCTTTGAAGAACAGTTTGGTAAATTCTTAAGAAGCTGAACAGAAACTTGTCATATGACCCAGCCATTCTCGTTTCAGGAATTGAACCCTGAGAAACGAAAGCACACAGGCAGCCCACACATGCTCACGGCAGCGCTGCTCACAAAGCCTCACGTGGAGACCACCGGAGCGTCCACAGACAGGTGAACGGATGAACAAAATGTGGTCTGGCCACAGAACGGAACATTCTTCAGCCACACGAAAGAATGGAGTCCTGACACACTACAGCCCGGCTAAATCTCAAAAACATGCTAAACCGGTCACAGAAGGCCAGTTATTGTCTGATCCCGCTTCCATGAAATGTCCACGGGAAGCCAATCCGTAGCGACAGAAGGCACTTTAGTGGTTGCTGGGGTTGGGGGAGGGGGAACGGGGAGCGGCTGCCACATCGGGGATGTGGGGACTTTGGGGGCATGATGGAAATATACTAAAAGTGGATCACGGTGATGACTGCAGTATCTTGTAAATCTGCTGGAATTACATACACTTACAACAGGTGAGGTTTATGTCTGTAAATTACGGCCCCGTAGAGCTGTGCTCATCTCACCACTGTCCTGGACCTTGCCCCGATTCCAGGGGCTCTGTGGGAGCAGGCAGGGCCCCTCAGGTCCACCCCTCCCGCTGTCCCCCCCTCCCCTGATCCATCCACCTGTCCACCCATGCACACAGCCACCTATGTGCTAATGTAGCCATACCCCCCTCTACCCATTTACCCACCCTCTCACTCCCCACCCCGTCTGTCCTTCCCTTCCTCCATCTACCCGTCTGTCCATCATCCATCCATCCATTCACCCACCCGCATCATCACAGCCACTGTGATCAAACCACACTCACCCACGGCTTCTGGATACAACATAGTCACGTGCTGGGCAAGCTTTGCTCTTTATTGGCCAAAGTTCCTCCAGTCTCAGCAGCACACAGCGGGGGATGGGGAGGATGGGGGGTGGGCGAGAGCGCAGTGCGGGCAGGGGGCCCACGGGGTCAGAGACGAGAGGCGGCAGCCCCTCTGGCTAGATCCGTCCGGTCCCCTAGGCCTGGATCCCGGCCTCCCCTCAGCCCAGCCGGGTCTGGAGGTAGGAGCAGCAGCTCGCAGGGCGGGTTGTGCTGTCGATGAGGGGACCAGGTCCTGGCTGTGGCCACAAGGGCAGACCCCTCCCTACCTCAGGGCTGGAGATGCTAGGATGCGTGTCAACTCCATGGGGTCCCCCTCCTTCTGAGTAGAGGGACGCTGGCCCTCCCGTGCACTGTCAAGACAGCCTGCCTCTACCCAAAGGCCCTAGGGTCCTCTCACCCACCTACCTATCCCCGACTGGGCCACCACAGAACTGTAGAAACGCATAAACAGTCCCATTTCAGTTAAACACGACTGCTTCCGACCAGCTGAGTGGGCTGGGGGGACGAGCTGTGGCACCGGGGCTCCAGCGCCCCCACCCGCCCCGGCTAACCGCAGCTTCAGGGGGAGGGGGTCTGTGAGGGCCTGTGCCCAGAAGCAGCTGGGTGCCGGGTGACAAGCTCAGTGGTGCTGGGCCCGCAGCCACCTAACCCTGCCCCCTGCAGGCTGCGGGCGGGCGCCGTGGTGCATGCGGTGTGGGGTCGGGGCTGGGCATCGGCGTTTAGAAAGCAAACCGCGAGGGGCTGGGGGCATTCAGGCAGGCCAGGAAGGCGCCAGGCGGGCCGGGCCCCAGTGCCCGTTGGGGTCCCAGCCGCAAGCCCCTGCCAGGGCTCCGGGAGACCGCGGCACTGGCTGGGTAAGGCACAGGGTTTTGGTTTCCCGGGGGCCGGTCCCAGCCTGGCCCCGGAGGAGCCCCGCTCGGCAGCACGTCCAGCGGTCCTGCTGTGGGTCCTCTCACTTGGTTCTGGGCCGGGGTCTGAGGCCTGCGGGGAGGGAGAGGAAAGAACTCGGTCAGGAGCGGCCTTGCTGTGGGCGGTGGCAGGAGGCCCACACCGGGTCCCCAGGCTCCTGCTGCCCCGATGCCCCCTGCCCAGTGGGCTGCACCACGTGTCCCCAGGTCCACTCGGACGGCTCACACAGGAAGCAGGTGCCTGCAAGATGGCTCGTCCACCTGTCCGGACCAGGTTTCACAAAGCATGTCTCATCACCAGGCGGGCGGGGTCTCCCCAGGTCTCACTCCGTCTATACTCACGGGTCCCCACTGTCACCAGCTCTCCCTGGAGGCCCCAGTCACTTCCCCACCGGCCCCTCATGTGGACGCCTCCTGCCGTGTCTTTCTGCAGCTCCATCCTCAGGGCACCGGGCCCTACACCTGTGGCTCCTGCCCCAGGCCGGCCCTGCGCCCACCCAGTGCCCTCCATGCTCTCTAGTCCAGGGGCCCTCGCCTGGCTGTTGCCCCCAGATGCCCTGCGCCCACGGCACCCCGGAGCCAGGCGGCGGCGTGGGGCTCGGGGACCAGAGCTCAAAAGAGATGGGCCAGGAAAACGCCTGGGGCAGGAGCAGAGGATCAGAGTCACCCACACTGTGGCTGCAGGCCCACGAGGGACAGTCAGGTGGGCCTGGGCCGGGCCGGGGCGGGCAGAGGGAGCGGGGGTGGGGCTGCACCCAGGAAAGGACCAGAGGAGCCAGCAGAGGCGCCCTGACGCCACTCCTCCCACTCTTGCCGTGGCCATGCGAGCACCGCAGCAGAGGACGGGACACAGCACCCACGCTCGACACTTGCACGATTGAAGGATGGCACGACAGAACAGAGATGCTGGTGCAAACTGGGAGCCGTCACTCCGAGCATCACCCACCTGCTGCTTACTAATCAGAGTGAAAATACTACTTGTGCAGCGGGGCTCTGCCAGAGTCACCACCGCAACACGTCTGGGTCGGCGTCAATGCCACCGACACCGGGACAGACAGGCCCTGAGCCCCTCCCGCGATGCTCTGGGGGAGGACTCACGTCACGGGTGTAGGATTCCTGCCTTTAACGCAACCTGGACCCAGGTGGGGGACAAACAGGACACCTCCAAAGTGACTTCGTGTCTGCGCTGTTATGCAAGACAAAAGGGGCTGGACGTGTGGTCCTGGGCAGGACTTTGTTTCCAGAAAAGCAAAGCAACGACTATGACAAGTAGACTGGGACCAGGGGTCACCCCGGCCGGGGCTGCGGGTAAAAACAGCTCGGTGTCTGGGTGCGCGGGAGAATGGCCCTGACCTGGGGGCCCCAGGGACAAACCCTGGCACAAAGTATCCTGATGGCTATAAGCAACCCTCACGTCGGTCCGTAAAGCTGCGGGGGGTGGGGGGAGCAATGCAGCAGATGTCAGCAATTCTCCTATGTTTTCCACATTTTTGTAATTTCAGGGTAAAGGATAGGTGCTGTTCATTAGGACCCCCTCACAAATTTCCTGTCGAGTTGAAGTTTTTCTCCAAATAAGAAGTTGGGGAGACAAGGAGGATAGGGGTTCTTCCTCCCGTCCTAACACTGGGATGACAGGGCCCACGAGCCTGCAGACTGGGAGCCCCAGGCCTGGCCGGGGGTGGGGGTGGGGACTGGGGGAGCGCAGACCCTGCACCGGGCACAGCAGTCTTTCACCAGACAGTGGCCACACATGGTTGCTGTCCCCGAACGCACGGACTGCACACTCCAATGTCCCCCACACGTAGGGCCAGCAGCTGGGGCTGCAAGGACAAATCCTGGCCCCGAGGGACAGGCGGGTGCCCTCGTGAAAGCAGACAGCCCAGCTCAGAACCCCCCGGGGGGCAACCCCCCACAGCGCAGGGTGAAGGCTGAGCCCCGCAGTGAGGCTGAACTAGGTCACAGCTGCACTGGACCACACCCCTGCCCTGGGCTCCGGCACCAGCCCCACCTCACCTCGATGTGCCCAAGCCCCGGACACATCGGGCAGCAGGTGTGTGAGGAACAGAGGGCGCCCCCCCCCACAGAGCTCCCACCCAGGCGGGGCTCCGGGGCCCTGCACCAGATCACGGCCCACAGCACAGGCCGGGACGCCATGGGGACCCAGGCCCGTCACTCCGGTTGCAGCTGTGAGCCTCGGCAAAGACCCTGACTGTCCCACCCCATCGCGGGAGAGTCCCAGGAGGTGCCCACAGACCCACCCACTGCCTCCAGGGAGAGGACGCCTGTGCATCCCCACAGGGGCCAGTGGCCTGCCTGTCCCTGGCAGTGGCCTCCAGGGTCTTCCCTGTCCCTCAACGGTCTCCCTGGGGACACGTGTGGCTGGAGCCAGGGCCAGAGGAGGGCCGGGTGCCCTGTGGATAGACTCGGGGGAAGCGAAGCCTGGGGGCCGGGTGTTAGCACGAGGCTCCGGCAGGGCGACCTCAGCCTGGTGGCCGGGCCGAGGGCCACGCCGTCCCCACCCTCCGGGCCCTGGAGCCCTGCTCCCCGAGGGCATCCTGGCTGGCCCTGTCCACCCCGTCGGCCCGGCGGAGGCTCTGAGGCCGCACCTCCCCCAACTAGGCGAAGCACAGCTCCCGCCCTTCTCCGAGAGGGAGGGGAAGCCGGGCAGCGCGGCCCGGGGGACGCTGGCTGGAGGGCTGGGGGAGCTGGGTTAGTGTCCAGGAGGGCCGGGCGCGGGCCCTGCCTCTGCTGCCACCGTTAGTGCTGAGTGCCAGGCTGGTACGTACCTTACTGGATCACACAGAGTCTTTTTGTTTTATTATCGTCAGGGTCAAGGGCAACCTCTGCTTCCAAATAAAAGAAATGCGCTCAACAGCTCGCCCCTCACGAGCGACCCTGAGCTCAGACCGTGGATGCTGAGCCGGAACACAGTCGCACCCCAGGCCCCTCGCCGCGCCCTGCTGGAGGTGGCCCACGTAAGGCAGGCGTCAGTGGGTTAGAGGTGTGCTGGCTGGGCGGTGCCCCCCAAGGCTGCCCCTTCCCGGAGCAGAGGCGCTGCCACCTCCTCTCTGGCAGGACACGGAGATGCCCCGGGAATCGCCCACACTCGGGGGGGGGGGGGCAGCGGCTGGCCGCAAGGGGAGCTCCAGGGCCCTGGCGTGTGACGAATGAGCTCCAATCACACGCCAATGCCCGGAGCCCTGCCGACTCGCCTGCCTGGTACTCCTGCTCGGGGAACAAGGAGGGAGGGGGGAGCCCCAAGTTACCTTCCTGGCTCCTGGAGGGGCGCTTCTTCCTTCGCTTGCCTGTGCCCTTTGACGTCCGGCCCTGGGCCCTGGGGAGGGCGCCAGACCCTGATGAGTCAGTCACGGCATCCTCGGAGAAGGACCTGTCCAGGGAGGTGTCCAGAGCGGAGTCCGGGGCCGTGCGCTCATCTTCGTCTCCGTCCCCGCCACGGCCTGCGGCAGGGAGGCCGGCACCGCGGCCGCGGGCGGCTGCATCCTCTGTGCCCTCGCCTGTGGTGTCAGCCTCGGCCTGGCGGGCGCCCGGAGCGGCCGTGGGTTCCTCGGTGTCTTGGCTCAAACCCGTTGCTTCGGAGGGCTTGTCACTGGAGAAGGTGAGCGGCTTCAGGGCCCGAGTGCCTCCCAGCACCAATGAGGGCCGGGGGCCCAGAGGGTCGTCGGTGGCCAGGACATCACTGGCATCCATGTACCAGGAAGAACGCCTCTCCAGGGACCCAGGACCACCCTTCTCTGATGAGTCTCCAGCGGGCTGGGGGCTGCTGGGGGCGGCATCCGCGAGACCCCAGCCGCGGGGCTCCTTGGCCGCTGCAGCATCGAGACCAGGCTCCGACGTGGGGAGGCTGGTGCCTCCCACAGGATCCCTGGTGGCCGCTGTGGATGGAGCACCCATCAGTGGAGGGCAGGGGCCCCTCAGTGATCCCAATCCCTAGAGCCTGCCCAAGTCGAGTACCACCCACCCTGCAAAGCCCCCTCCCCGGGAAGCTTTTCCTGGTGGCCGAGTGTGGGTTCCCACAGGGCAGGCCCAGGCCTTGATGTCCACGGTCTGTCCACAGTGGGGGAGAGCAGGGGACGCTGGGCCCCGAGACGAGGGCACATCGTCACCCCTGCCCCCAGAGTCCCCAAGGAGCCCAAGGCAGCCTTCTCAGGAGTGGAAAGTCCCACCCCAGGGCCTCATGCCTGCCTCCTCCACCACCACAGAGCCCCTCTGAGCCCCAGGGCATCTGCCAGAGGGCCCATTGGCCCGACTCCTCTGCCGGCCTGGGGGCTGGACGGGCGGCCGTCACACCAGCCGGGGAGCCCTCTTGCAGCAGAGACATGCGGAAGCATTGTGGGGGTGAGCTGGCCCTCATCTCAGGGCAGCAAGGGAGAGGAGTGGGCTCTCCTGTGAAATCAAGGAGGGCTGCTTGGAGGAAGGGAGGCGCCGGGCTGCAAGGATGGCATAGCGCGGGGGTGGCGGGAAGCAAGTGGTGACAGGGAGGCGGGGGAGGGTCTCACCAGGTGCCTTGTTCCTCGGGGGGTCTGCGGCCGTGTCCCCTCGGCCACGGGCCGTCTTGCGCAGCTGGAAGCCCTTCCTGATGTCAGCCAGCAAGGCGTCGATGACACACACCTCCTCCTGCTTCCCGCCTCCCTGCCTGACTGAGAAGCCCAGAGACGCGGCTCAGAGGGTCCCTGGAGCCCACCCGGGGAATCGCCCCAGAGGAGGAGATGTAGTGCTGCAAGACTTCCAAGGAAGGAGGAGTGGCCGTGGCCCAGGCCTGCCCCGCCCCCCACGCCCTCCCCACCCCACCGTGGCCCGTCCCCGCTGCCCTTGGCGCAGCCTCACCAGGCTTCCCACCCTCGCCCCGCAGCCCGCGGGCCTCGTCTTCCTCCGCCAGCTGCTTCCTCCTCTCAGCCCTGGCCGCCCGCTCCTTCCGGTCCCTGTTCTCCTGCGGGACAGATGCGGCCCGTGAGCCCGGCCCCCCATCACCCCCATTCCGCCCGCCCTACCCGGCAACGGCAGGGGCCCACCTTCAGGGCGCGGATGAAGAGGTCCCGGAAGGCCTTCATGGTGCTGAGCGTGTCCTCCAGGGACAGCTGCTGGGCATCCTCACACAGGTAGGCGGCCAGCTCCAGCTGCTTCTGCCTGATGGCCTGGAACACCCCCTCCACCTCCTGGGAGGCCGTGATGCCGGCCTGGGGGCACAGGGGCAGGGTCATGGCCCTGAGGGGGCCCACGCAGGACACCATCTGCTGTCATAGGGAGATGCCCAGGCTGGAGCCCCAGGGAGGGCGCGGTGGGGCCCATGGCCGCAGGAGGATGGCCACCGGCACAGGCTCTGCAGGCGCTGTGGTCTCTGAGCAGGACCGAGGGTCTGAGCACTGTGGCCGCAGGATCAGGGACCAGGAACAGGGGGCCGCCCTCCCGGAGGGGGGTCTCTCACTCTGGCTCTCTCCTCCCCACGCTCACCTGCCCCCCGCCCAGGGCCCCACCCGCCCAGCACCTGCCTGGAGACGTTGGGAGTACTGCTCCTGAACCTCCGGGATGGAGGAAGACACCTTCCGTTCCATCTCCAGAAGCTTTTTCAGGTTACTGCTGCACTCCGAGTAGATGATCTCAAGGTTTATCCTGAAGGTGCCAGAGGGCCGGTAAGGTCAGGTGACGGCTGGTGTCCAGGCTTGCTGGGACAGCGGGGGACCCCCGGACTGCTCACCCTCAGGGACAGGGGGACCCCAGACTGCACACCCTCAGGGACAGGGGGGACCCTCGGACTGCACACCCTCAGGGACAGGGGGGACCCTCGGACTGCACACCCTCAGGGACAGCAGGGACCCCCGGACTGCACATCCACTGGGACAGTGGGACCCTCGGACTGCACATCCACTGGGACAGTGGGACCCTCGGACTGCACACCCTCAGGGACAGCGGGGACCCCCGGACTGCACACCCTCAGGGACAGCGGGGACCCCCGGACTGCTCACCCTCAGGGACAGCGGGGACCCCTGGACTGCACACCCTCAGGGACAGTGGGACCCTCGGACTGCACACCCACTGGGACAGTGGGACCCCCGGACTGCACATCCACTGGGACAGTGGGACCCCAGATTGCGCACCCACTGGCTGCCAGAAACACGTCAGAGCTTTCAGACGGGCTAAGTGGTGTTGGGATGAAGTGCCCACCCTAGAAGGTGCTTCGTCTGTGGCGTTAGGACAGTAACCCCCACGGATCAGCCTGTCCTCTTCGCCTGACCCTCCACAAGGCTCAGCAGCCCCACGGCCAGAGGACCCTCCACGGTGGCGTGGTGCCGGGCAGGGCCTGTGCTGGGAGTGTGGACCCTGCAGGTGGGTGGCCTGGGCTGCCCTCCCAGAGCTGCACCTGGGCTATGTGACCCCATGGACCCGGCCCTGCTTCCCCAGGCCTCAGTTTCCCTCCTTGTACAGTGGGGTGGCATGGCCTCGTCTTGAAGTTTAACCTTGTGAAGAGGGCGTGTTAGACCAGCCCCCGGCGTGACCGTAGCCAGGTCGCTCCCCAACATGCTAGGCCTCGGTTTCTTCCTCTAGGTCACACGGGCACAGGCCACGGTGGACGCGAGGTCTTGCCCAGGGTGAGAGTGTCTATCAGGCAGCGGGGCCTGGGGGGCCGGGGCGGTGCCGCAGCGTGCGACCCAGCCTAGTCCAGCCGCCCCACTGGCCGGGGAGCGGGCGGTGGGGGGCAGGGCAGGAGGTACCTACCCTGCCGCTCGGGAGGGCGGCTCCAGGTCCTGGGGCAGCTGCAGGAGGTCTGGGTGGCTCTCCTCCACCTCCTGCAACACGACGTGTCCGGTGAGACCCGCTGAGGCCACCCTGCAACCCCCCACCCTCGGCAGCTGTGGTTCACGGCCCTCGGAAGCCCTCGGCACCCTGGGCCTCCAAGGCCTTCCCTCGGGCCTGGCCGGATTCTGCCGGTTTTGCTCTCCTTGGGGTCTGGGGAGGGACGGAGGCCAGTTGGAGTGGGTGAGGACTGCGGGGCGTGCAGTGGTGTGAAGGGGAGACCAGGGGCTCAGATGGGAGCCTAGAGGGGCTGCGGGCAGAGCGGGGCGTGGGCGCCATCCTGAAGGCCCCCCAGGCCCGCGGGCACCTCCAGCACGTGGTGCAGCAGCGTGACGCGGCTCTGCTGGGCCTTGGTCTCTGTGAGCTTCAGCAGTGTGCTCATCTTGAAGCCGTCTGCGTCCCCGGTGTGGCTGCCCTGCGAGGGCGGGAAGTGAGCCTCTCGGCCTGGGCCCGGGGCCAGGCGGGGATCAGGGAGTAAGGGCGGGCTGCGTGCTGCCCACTCACGTAGTTGAGGAAGTTCCCGATTTTCAGGATCAGCAGGCAGAAGACGGGCAGCCGGTGGCTGGCGAGCAGGCCTGCAGGATGGCGTCCCTTCACTGCCTCCCCGCACCCCACCCCACCCCCGCCTCCCCGCTAGGCTCCAGGGCACGAGGGAGTGGGCAGGGCAGCGGAACCCTGACTGAAAGCAAGCCTGGAGGCTCCGGAAGCAGGAGCGACATGGGCGCTCACTGAGCCTCACGCACCCGGGGGCAGGTGACCACTGCCCGTTCTGGGGGCGAGGACAGAGGGGAACCTCTGCCACCTGCAGCCACCCTGGCTCTCAGTCTGTGGCCAAGACGACAGGGGACATCCCCACCCGGCGTGCGACCCCAGCGGAGCCGAGCCACGCCTCGGTGATCAGGCCCGTCCGTGTCCCTGCCCGGTGGCTGGGGGCTCCTCGCTCAGGGAAAGCGGTGCGCGTGTGTGTGCGTGTATGTGTGTCGGCGTGGGCACGCGTGAGTGCATGCACGGCTCAGGCTTCAAGACGGGGCGGTGGTCTACAGGGAGGGGAAGGTTGGCACCCCCAGGCACCTCTGCAGCCCGAGGGGCGCCCCCAGGACCTGCCTGCCCCCAGCCAGGTGCCCCACTCACCCTCGCAGGCGGCAAGCAGCAGCTGGGCCTTGGGCCGCACCATGTCCAGCACAGCGGCCGAACCCTCACACAGCAGCATGCACTCGACCCGGAGCTGGTAGCTGGGGCGGCAGAGCGGGAGCTCAGGGCCTGGGGGCCTCCACCCACCTTCCCTGGGCCCGCAGGGTCCTCTCGGCAGAGCTGGTGGGGGGTGGTCCCACGGCCTGGCCCTGTTCAGCACGCAGCTTCCGGGGCCGGGCCCCAAGTGGGATGCAGCAGGCCTGGCGTGGGCCCGGGAAGGGCGCTCTGGACAAGCCCCTGGCTGCCGAAGATGAGGGCAGGCGCTCCCTCGTGGGGCACTCCTCGCTCCTAGAACAGGGGCCTTCCCGGGGGTCACACAGGGGGGCCTGGGCCTGCCTGCTGGAGGCCACACAGCCCTGCCCGCTGCCCACCCCCAATGCCGTCGCCGGCCGGGAGGGAGGCCCCGGCCCACAGGGTCCCCTTGGAGGGCCCCGCGGCTGGGGGCAGCACCAGTGATATCTGGACTGCTCTTCGTGAAACCCTGGGGACGCGTCTACACAGCCCTGCTCTGTCCTCTGGGTCTGGGCCCAGCTCCCACCCATGAGCAGGCCCTCGGGTCCGGGGCTGCCGAGCTCACCAGGGGATATCCAGCAGGAGTAGGTAGAACTGGTCGGCGCTGGCCAGCCTGGCCCGATCCTCTGTGAAGGAGCGCAGGTGTTCAACCTGCAACAGGAGGCCCACGCGTGCTCACCCAGAAGACCTGCGGCGGCTCGCTGAGGTGCCCGCTCACCGGGCACAGCTCTGGGTGGAGCTACAGGCCCCTTGGGCCCCCCCGACACACACCTCTTGGGTCCACTCACCTCGTGCTTCTCGGGAAGGAGCTTGCGGAGCTGCTTGAGAACCTCCACGTCAAACTTGGTGGTGTCCCCAGCCCGGATCATAGCGGTGACCTCCTCGTTGGAGCTGGAGGGTGAGAGGACGGGGTGGTCACACGAGGCACCCCACTTGGTCTCCTCGGGACCCTGCCAGCCTGGGACGGCCCTTGGCCCACGACACCTCTGCTGGTCATGCCCGGGTTGCCTCCCACACCTAGGAGGTCGCAGGGGCCAGGGCTGCGGGGCACAGAGAAGGCAAGCCACCTGCCCGGGGTCACACAGTAATGACGCTGGCAGCTGAATAGAATACACCCCATCTGCCAGAGCACCCTCTTCCTCCTCCTTCCAGGGGGCTGCTCAGGACGCAGGTGGGATGGCTCAGCGGTACCCCGTGAGCTCCCGGGCAGAACACCTGCTGCAGGGAAGGACTCAAGGGCTGGGAGGCTGGGCCACGTCCTCGGCCTGGCTTGGCCACCGCCTGTCTGTGGCTTAAAGGGTCCCCACCACTCTCTGGGTATCATTTTCCCCAGGGAGTCTGGTCTAGTGGTCTCCAGAGCCCCCAGCTGGGGTCCTCTGTGGCTATTACCCGCGCTGTCTCTAGCCCCAGGGATGGGATGTGAACTTCCCAGGGTGGCCTGCAGAGGGCACTGCTGAGCCCAAGATGCGGGGCCGGGTCAGGCGGGGCCTGGGAGTCTGACTGGGGCTTGGCGGGAGGGGCCGGCTCTGCGACACCAGCTGCTCTCAGATCCTCGCAGCTCACCATCTAAACTGCTTCAGGAAGATGTTGAGGTTCAGGCTCTTCTTGGAGTCCAGAAAAGTGATCTGGAAAACATCGTGACCCATCAGTACCTGGAGGGCAGCCACGGAGCCCTGTCTAAGCCCTGGCCCCGTCCCTACCTCCTTGGGCTCCTTCCTGGCTGGGGCCACTGCTTGTTCCTTGGGCTTGGCCACGGGGAAGGAGAAGAGCCGCTCGATGCTGGAGAAGTCAGGCTCCACCACCTCAGCGTCCGGGCTGCTCAGTGACGCCCACATAGAGCTGCGCTCTGCGGGCAAGGGGCCGCCAGTCAGGCTCACACCTACCCCGGGAGTCTGGGGTGCAGGTGGCCCGGGCCTTGGAGGGCTGGCGGGGATGCCCTGCCTGGGGCCCAGCCCAGGGCAAGCATACAGCGGGCACTTAATAAATGCCTGGCAAAGGAAGCCCTCCAGCTGCTGCCATGCCACATATGTGGGTGTGGCTGCACTGGGGGGGGGGGCGGCTGCATCCAGGCTGGCAGGTGACCTGGCCTCTAGCCAGCCTCGGCCTTGACCTCCTCTGAGCCATCAGCACCCTCAGCCCCTGGGCGGCATCAGAGACACACACTGGCCTGCAGCTGTGCGAGGAGAGGGGCCTCAGAGGTGACCCCTGACCTGCCCCTGCCCCGGTTGCGCCCCATGGCGGCCGAGGCCCTGCCCTCAGAGGGGAGCCGCCTGGGGGCATGGACTCACCTTGGGCCACGCTGGACGGCAGCTTCTGCCAATTCAGCTTCTTCATGCGCAGAGTGGGGGGCTGCACCCGCCGGTGGCTGGGGACCCAGGCGGAGCCCAGGCTGTGGGCCACGGTGATCTCCTCCGTGCCGCCCGCTGCAGGGGGCCCGGAGGTGCCCGGCAGGGGCGGGGGCGGGGGCGGGCACCCCAGGCCTGGGGGTGGAGGCGGGGGGGG
>NW_021703778.1:173436683-173459016 GCF_005190385.1 Monodon monoceros | reverse complement strand
CGGGCACCCCAGGCCTGGGGGTGGAGGCGGGGGGGGTATGGTCCCAGTAGGGCCAGGCAGTGGGGGAGGTGGGGGTGAGGGAAACACAGCCCCCAGGCTCGGCAGGGGCGGGGGTGGAGGAGGTGGGGGGGGCGGGGGCGGGGGACAGGTTGCGGTGCCAGGGAGGGGGGGTGCAGCTGGGGGCGGGGTGGGCTCCAGCTGCTCCGGGGCTGTGGGCTGCGGCGCCATCCTGCCACTCTCGCCCTGGATGCTGGCAACGTGCAGGCCGGCGAGGGCTGCTGCTGGCTGCTGGCCCCCGACACCCACCGTCGGGGCACCGGTGTTTTGGGGGGAGCTGCCCCTTCGACTCTGGCCGAGGTTGACCTGGACACCCTTGTGGGCCTTGTCCAGGGAGTGAGGGCGGGGCCGCCCCTTGATGGACAGGAGCCGCTCGACCATCTCCTCCAGGGTGCACTCCTGGGCTGGGGTGGGAACATCCAGGTCAGGGTAGGGGGCATCCGGAAAGGTGCAGCCCCCTCCCTCGGGCAGGGGCGGGTCAAGGACCGAGGCTGGCCCCCTCCCCCCACAGGCTAAGAACCCAGTGTGCCCACCAGGCTGGGGTCAGGGAGGGGGACGCGGGCAGGGGCTAAGGGCACGGGGCCCCTGCCCACACTCCATCCCACCCACTCACTGTCACTGGCCAGTAGCACGGCCCGGTTCACCAGGCTCTCCAGGGCCTCCCAGAGCAGCTGGCTGGAGCGGAGGGTGGGCTCCAGATGCAGGAGGCCCTGCAGCACAGACAGCAGGTGGGCGGACACCGGGGAGCAGCTCACCTGGGCGGGGTGGGCAAGGAGTACAGGTCACAGCCATCGCCTCCCCAGAAGCGTCCACCCTGTCACCCCTCTATGCCCCACGGGGGCCCTGGCGATGCGCCTGAATCAGGGCTCCCTGATGGGCACGCCGGTGACACCTGGGGTCAGGTCAGCGTGTGGGGGCGGTCCGTGCACTGTGGGATCTGCAGCAGCATCCCTGGTCTCCACCCACTCGAAGCCAGTCGCACCCGTGCTCAGTTATGACAACCCCAGATGTCTCCAGATGTTTCTGGATGCCCCCGGGGACGCTGGCCCCTGGCTGAGAGCTGCTGGGTTCGGTGAAGGGGGCGGCTGAGCTGGACCAGAACCCAGCGCCCTGACTCGCTGGTCCCGAAGTCCCCTCGGTACCCCTCACGGTGGCCGGTGGGCTGGGCCCAGGACAGCGCAGCCAGCCTGTCCTCCTGGGTCCTGTGGCCCTGGCTCTGGCCAGAGACAGCCCAGACCTGGCCCCGGGCAGCGGGCTCCAGCCTCTGCCTCTCTCCAGCCCCCCAGGCCTCTCAGCTCTGGATGTGGCTCCCGCCGGCCCCAGCAGGGCAGGGTATGACCAGGGCAGGACAGGAGGCCCCTTCCAGCCCTGGGCCCACCGGCCCCTCCCCCAGACAGTCCTGGGAGGGGCTGCCTGCCTGGCCCACCTTGTGGAAGAGGGAGGAGAAGACCTCCTGGTGGCTGCTGACGTCGACGCCCCCGAAGACCCGCAGCAGCTCCTCTTCGTCCTCGGCCTTGGCCTCCCTGAAGGCCTCCAGCTGGATGAGCAGGTCCTCGTCCTCCAGGTCTCTGCGGCGGGAGGGTGGGAGGGGGGCGGGCGGGCTCAGCGGGCTGCTCCCCCAGCCTCCCTGCCCCCGACAGGTGCGCACACACCCCTGAGCAGGGCCCGTGGCCTGCAGGTGGCCGCCGTAGCCAGGGGCAGCCGGCCTCTCCAGTCAGCTCCTCGTCCCTCGGGACAGGAAGCGCGAGTTCTCACACTCGCAGCGACAGACAGAGGGGCCGTGCCGCGGGGGGCACGGAAGGGGGGGCAGGCCCTCCTCTGGGTGCTGGAGGGCGGCACCAAGGCTGCCCCCGAAGGGTCCCCCCGGCCTCTGCGAGCAGGCGTGGGGCTCTGGCCTGAGCGGGGTGCTGTGCGTTCACCGAGCCCAGCACAGGCCCGTCCTCAGCCTGGGCAACGAACCGCCCCCTCAGCGCCCAGCAGACCTCTGGCGGAGGCCGGCGTAGCACCAGTCGCACCAGCTGGGGCTCCTACTGCTGGGGTCGCCCCCTGCCCACTTCCCTGGGGGTGGAGGCCCCACCCTGGAGAGTGGTCCTGATAAGGCCTGGGATGGGGTTCTCAGCTACACGGGTTTCTAGATGTCCATTTAAATTTGAATTTTAGGTAAACACTGAACGATATTTAGCACAAGTATATCCGTGCGACATGTGGGCCATACTTATACTAACAGAGCGATCTGTTGTCTACCTACGATCCAATTTAACTGGGCGTCCTGTACCGTACCTGGTAACTTAGTTTCTCGGGGCAGCTCCCAAGCCCCTGGGTGGGAAATTCTGCTCAATGGCCTGTCCAGCAGTGCTAGGAATGGCTAGCTGGGTTCTCCCTGGGACCTGGCCCCAGGAGCGGTGGGCCTGCTGGGGCCACTCCAGGAAGCCCCCTCCCTGCCCATCTGGGGGCGCTGCTTGGGACCCAGGGGGAAGGGGGGCCTGGTTCTGGGGAGCGGAGTGGGGACTCACCGCAGCCGCGTCAGAACGTCCAGTAGCTGCAGCCCTGGGAACGGACACGTGCGCTAAGTCCCAGAGGCTGCGGCTCGGGCAGCCCACCCTGGGCCACCCACATCTTTGACACCTGCATCTCCACCCTTTCCCTGGGCTCACTCCTACCACCCAAAGCACCCCGCCCATTCCCTCGGGACACTGGGGATATGGGGCTCTCGGGGAAGACCACACTGGACGCACAGTGGTCCCCAGTAAACGGTCCCTGGCACAGCCAGCAGGGCTGGAACTGAACGCCAGAGGACCCGCCTCTCTCCACTGCCCGGCAGCCTTGCACAGAGAGCCCTCCAGGGCTAATGTCCAGGGGTCCTGAGGCCCTCGGTCCACCGAAGGGAGCAGGTGGGGGCAGGAGGACTCCTGGGCCCACGCAGAGCCTGCCTCTGGGGCCCTGGAGTAGAGGGCACGGGGCGTCTCCCCAGAAGGGGGCAGCGCGGGCTGGGCGGCCAGGGCCCCAGTGGCAGAGGTCCGGGCAGGGTTACCGATGAACTCGCTGCGCAGCTGGGCGCGGGCACGGACGTCCTCGGGGCCCAGGATGATGGCGTTGACCACGCTGAGCAGGGTGGCCACATAGGGCACGTTGTCACTGTCCGAGAGCTCGTTCATGATGACGCTGAAGCGGTACTGCTGGCTGCACACCGTCTGCAGGGTGGACAGGGGTCAGTGTGCCCCCAGGCCCCACCCAGGCGCCAGCCACCCACCGCTCACCTTGTAATGGTCCAGGGCGTCCAGGGTCAGGGCGTGGCCCTCGGGCGAGTAGACACACAGGGCCGCTAGCAGCTCCAGCACCTGCTTCTTGACCATCACGTTGGATGTGTCCAGAGCTGCCAAGGGCAGGGGGCCTCTCAGAGGGGCCCACCGACCCCCAGCCCGGGCTTCTCCTCCTCCCGCCCTTCCCCCACCTGTGCCCACCACCCATCCTGGGCTCCCACACTTTAGCTGCCAAGTGCCCGGCTGGCAGAGGCCAGGGGTGCTCTGTATCAGCCCACCGCCCACATCAGGCACTGGCCTCTCCAGACGCGCTGACCGTCCCCGGGGCCACGGGGAGGGGTGTGGAGGCCGGCCCCAGTCACCTGGGGTCGACGCCCGCTGGCCCTCAGGTCTAAGGGGGCCCCTGTGGGCTCCGGGCCCAAGGCCAACATTGGCAGCCCTCCCAGGGCTGAGCCCGTGTTTTCTCCAAACTTAGACCAACTGTGTTTACAGCAGACACAGCCTGCGATGCCTGCTTGTCCCCATGTACCCCTGCCTCCCACTGCATTCCCGGAGCTGGGAGAGTTTTGGGGGTGTCTCTCGGCCAGCCCTGCTGAGACTAAGGCACAAAGGACTCTATAGACAGCAACAGCCGGGCCTGGGCCGGGTGGTCTCTGGTTCGCTCGCCCACACAGGCCCTGCCCGCCCCGGAGCCCCGAGCATCGTGGGAGCAGCACAGCCTGGTAGGCAAAGAGCACGCAGTGACCACTGTCCACCAAGGGCCGCTTGCGGTCTCTCCCAAGGGCTGAGGACTAAGTTGGCTGCAGTCTGGGGAGACTTCCTAAAAGAGGTGACAGTGAGCCAGAACTTGAAGGGCGGGCAGGACTTGGCAGGCACACGAGGGCACAGCAGACTGAGCGGGGGGTGGAGATGGGGGGGACCGGCAGCTGGGGAAGGAGAAGCCCCAGGTGGCCAGAGCAGGGATGGGGGCGGGGAGGGGGGTGGCGGTGGAGGACGATGCCATTGGCAGGGGCCGCAGACCTGAAGGGCTGAGGCCAAGGAGCTCGGAGCCCGGCAGAGTGGAAGCGGGCCCCTCAGGTGGACGTGTGTTTCTGGCCCAGGTGACTCCAGCTGCCACGGTGTGGACAGGGGCCCGGAGGCCAGAGACCGGGGAGGGGGCAGGGCCCAAACTAGCACAGGGCTAGGTGGAAAAGCAGGGCAAAGGCACAGAACAGAGGGGGCAACTAGGTGCAGCTGGTAGAGGATCACGGCTCCAAGGTGACCTGGAGGCTTCAGACTTGGCACGATGGGAAACTGGTTCCTCCTCCAGGACGTCCTCCCTGGCTGCCGGGCCAAGCTCTTTCTTCCTGTGCCCCAGCCCTCCCACCGCCTTTCCCAGCCCGGAGCCTCACCCTGGGAGAGCTGGCGCACGTAGGCCTGGTTGCTGAGGATGTACTGGATGCCCTCCTGGGAGTTCATGACGGCACGCACGCAACTGATGCAGGTGAGCTGCAGCAGGGCGTCGGCGATGCGGGCCACGCCGCGGCCCGACAGGCGCGCCAGGGCCTCGAGCAGGAGGTCCAGGCCGCTCTGCTCCAGGAACTGCACCATCCAGCCCCCGTCGCTGCTCTCCAGGCGCTTGCGCAGCCCTGAGTAGTTGACCACGGAGGGCACCTGCAGCAGCCGGATGCACAGCTCGGGCTCAGCGCTCTCCAGGTTGGCCTCCGTGGGGTCCGAGTCCTGAGGCCCCAGCTTCTCCTTCAGCGCTGCCCACTTGCGCTGCGCGCCCTCCTTCACCGACATCTTGCTGAACTGCGGGGCCAGAGGAGAGGGGTGTCAGCCCGGAGCCCGGCCCCAGGCCCGGAGGAGAGCCACAGCCCAGCTTGGCCCCTGGCTGGTCAGTGGAGGCAACGTCCCCTGCTCCAGGCCTCCACCTGCCAACTGGGGACTCACTGCGTTCCTTGTTGATGCCCAGGCCTGCCCGGGGGACACAATACTGGCAAACCCTCATCCCACCAGGGCTGCCACTGCCCACGGGCTTCCCCTGTGCCAGGCTCTGCTTACACCCATCCTGGTCTCCATCATCACAGCAACCAAGGAGGCAGCACCGCTGTCCTCACTGAAGGCACCAGGACCCCAGAAGGCTACACTGGCAGGAATACCACTGACCCAGCGGTGATCAGGCAGCAAAAATGGGGTCTCCGGGGCTCCCTTACCTGGCCCCCAGGGTGTTTCCCCTGCCCAGTGGGCAGAATCAGATGGGGACAATAGGATGGGCGGGGACAATTCCAGACCCTGGTCATTTCTAGCCTGCCCACAGCATCGGGAATGTGCCTGGGGAGGGGGGCTGACTCGAGGGTCATGTCCACCGCCCACCCAATTCGGGGCAAGGCCAGGGCCCTGTGGGGAGCAGCCCTGCCAGGCCCCAGTTTCTGTGGGCCTCGCTCTGTCCGTCTGCGTGCAGTGGAAGACCGGCGTCCCCCAGGCCTGTGGCTCTCGGAGACTGACCCGGACGCAGCTGCAGGAGGTATGATCGCAGCCCAGAGAACATTCCCCGGAGGCCGAGGGGTGGCCCAGCCCAGAATGACCCCCAGACGTGCCCTTCCCAAAACGGAACAGCGGGGCAGGTGGGCTGCGCTTGTGTCATCACCACACCCACCGAGGCCCCTCCCTGGGGCCCTGGGCTGTGATGCTGTCCCCAACCACAGACCCTGGGACCGGGCCCCAGAGATCGGGGCAGTCCAGGCTCTTCTGCGACCATGTATGGCTTGGGTCTTATATTTAGCGTGTGAGAAGGGCAGCGTGGAGGGAGGCCTCAGGGGCAGGGCACGGAAACACCACTGTGCCTCATGCCCAGGGCCTGGTGCCAGCACTGCCCACCCCGACCCTTGGCCTCCCACCACCCGGCAGGCGGGCACAGTACGCCCCCACTTCACAGGAGGGGACACGGAGGCAGCACCCAGGGAAACCAGATTACGTGCCCATGGCCCCAGAGATGGAAATGGCAGAGCTGAGGTTGGACCCCGGAGGGCGGCCTGAGGCCCTCGAGATGCTGGATGTCCAGTGCAGCGTCACCCTAAGGGCTGCTGGCCCTGGTAACTTAGAGGGGAGACCCGCGGGGCCACCTGAGGTCACAGGAGACAGGCTGAATGGGGCCAGGAGCCCAGGGCCCTGTCCCCGGCGGAGCTCGTGGCCCCAGTGCTCGCTGCTGTCTCTCTCGGAGGTCCTGTTCCCCCTCCGCCTGGGTGAGGGTCTTGGGCATCCTCGCCCCTCCTCTGTCTGCAGGGGGTCCGCACCAGGAGTCCAGCACCCTCCCCCCACCCTTCATCCTCCCCCTGCCCACCTGCCCTGCGGGACCCATGGGGTCCTTCCAGGAAGCAGCCTGGCCGGGGGGAGAGGGGGCTGACCCCCAAGTGCCCCCAGCTCTGCCGCTCCCAGCGTCGGGCTGCTGGCAGCATCCTGAGGGGTGGGAGGCGAGGGGCCTGTGGGGTGCCCCTCAGCCCTCCCCCAGGGGCCCCCACAGCCTGGGTCCTGTGCTGGGCCAGGTCGGCTGGAGAAGCCAGGGCCCGCCCCGTGACTGCACCCTCCCAGGCCCGGCCGCCTCAGACCCCCAGGCACTCACCCAGATTCTCAGGACCTTCCGGCTGCCTCGGCCCATCGATTCTGGGCCTTGCCACCGGCTGCCCTTCACACTCTCCTGGCTTCTCATCACTGCTGACCACTGAACTGCCCGGTACCAGCCGTGGCCCTGATCCCTCCCAGGCAGCCTCTCAGTGGAGGGGAGGGGGCCGCTCCCACCAGCACCACGGAGAGCACGGCAGACGGACCTCCGCACACACTGCCACCCGCCGCGGGTGCTGCCGCTTAAGGAGGACCCAGAACCGACCCTCCCTTCCCGCCCCGCCTCCACTGGCCCGAGTCCCTGGCTGCTTGGCACAGGCTGAGTGGACAGAGCGCGAACTCTCCCAGGCCAGCACTCTGGCCTCCAAGTGTCCTCGCCAGCCAAGAGTCCCAGGGGTCCCTGGATGCAGAGGCAGCCCATGTCACCAGAACCACCCTTCCCGGTGCTGCCCCGTCCTCCCAGTACACACCCAATTCCCGGGCCCACAGGCTTGCTGTCCTGAAAGACCCCCCACACGGGAGCCCTGGGTCTGCGGGAGCGGAAGCAAGGCAGGGGACCAGCCCTGCCCGCCACCCGTCCACGAAGGGTCCTACGCCACGTGCCCTGGCACCGAGCTCTGCCCCAGGCGCCGCGTGGGGCAGCGATGGTGCGCAGGGCTCGGCTGGCCGCGGCCCAGTGAGCACAGGGCATCCAGCTGGGAGAGCAAGCTCAGCTAGTGACCCAGAGGCTTAGGTGGGGCGGCTTCTCTCCCTCCGTGATGCCCACCAGGGTGCCCAACATCATCCAGGGCCGTCAGGCCCTGGGCCAAGGACATCCTCCTAGAAATGTTCCAACTGCTTTTCAGGATAAAGACTGAATACATAAATGGACCACGACCAGACCATATATAAACACGGAACTCTGAACCACGGCTGCAGCCACCAGCCCGGGACACCCAGCCACCATCACAGGAACCAGCGCAGGAAGCAGCCTGCTCCCTCCGCGCCAGACCTGCAGGAAGTCAGACCTCCATCTCTAGCGACAGCCCAGGAAGCCCTACAACCGCCCTGTGACATCCCCCCACGGCTGGGACTTGATCAGTAACCCATGGCTTCCACTATTTTTGTCCTCGCTTCCAACTGAGGACCAACTGGGTAAAACCGGATGTGCCCCCAGCCATGTGGACGCCCCGCGTCTTATGGGCCGCCCAGCTTCCCAGTCCCGCAGCCCCCGTCATGACCGAGGCCCCCTTTTTCCTGTAAAGAAGCTTTCTGTACACAGAAAATATTTCAACGTATTAACATATATTATATAACACGCATGTAGATGGGTATGTGTACATCTAACATTCTATGTCTGTAGTAACCAGCCAGCAGACAACTCCCTGGCTGCAGCAGCTTGGAATAAACAGCCTTTGCCTGTTCCCGTCCGGGCGGTGGCTGAGCACTTCCAAAGCGAGCACCGGAAGAAGTTAACCTTTACTGCTCTCAGGGGCACAGGCTGTGGGGACGGCCCTTCCTGACAACACCCGGGACGCTGCGTGGGAGGGAGCGTGGTGGAAGGCTGCTGCCTCCTTCCTGGGCTCACCGGCTGTGCGCCCAGGGAAGTTACTCTGCCCCTCTGTTCTCCATCTGTGAAGTGTCTCAGAGGGCTGCAGCGGGTTTCCGTGCAGAAGCTGCACCCGGTGGGCAGGGCGAGCGCGCAGGGCTCTCCCGGCTCTTGTCATCCTGTCCGTGGATGCCTGCCTCTCTGCCCTCGGGCCCCGCTCAGCCCTGGCCCACCGCGCAGCCAGTCCAGGTGCCGAGACCTGGCGGGGCCACGGGGACCAACCCAGTGTAGTCTAGTCAGGGCGGGGCCCCAAGCTCAGGAATGTGTTCCCAGTTCTGCGGGGGGTGCCCCCCCCCAGATGAGGGGTGTGGCCAGCCTGCCCAGAGCAGGGCCAGCACGGGAATTTGGAATGGCAGACCGATTTATGCAGCCAGCACAGCAGGCTTAAGAAGAGCACGACCACGTGGGGCTCCCAGGGGTTCAAGTTCAAGTGGCTCAGGCCAGCCCCCGTCCCTTGGCAACTGAAGCACCCCCATCTGTCCTCCAAGCAGTCCGCCCCACCCCTGCACAAAAACTACAGGGGCAGTGACCCTTTGCAGAGAGAGACCCTGAGGCTCTGACATTAGTGGGATGTTGCCCGTGGATCCTTAACGTTCACCTTTTTTCTTCCATTAACGTGGAGTTTCCACTTGGACCGGGTCATGCCTTCCCGTTCGGACGGGGACTCCAGAAGGTAGGGTCTCCCTCTGAGCTTTCCCAGAGTCAGCCCAACGATCCGGGTGTCCTGCTCATGGGCACTCGCCCAGCCCACACAGATGCCACTTTGTCAGACACCCATCTGGCTCTCCTCCTGCACCTGGCCAGCCTGACGCAGTGACGCTGGCATCTCCGCCCGGGCACCCTCATGCCTGGGCAGCTGTGTACTCTCGGGAAGCCACCGCCCCTGCTTGGCAGTCATCAAACTGAGTGCGTGCGTATGGCGGGGGCAGGGTCAAAGCTGGCCTCCCAGACCTCCCAGACCAGCCCCTGCAGATGGAGAAACTGAGCCAGAGAGGGCGAGCTGGTCCAGGCAGGCACTGGGCACTGAGCTGTGTCCTGGACACGGCTGCTGGGAGGCCCTGCACGGATCCATCGGACTTTGAGCAGCGTGGTAGGGTGAGGAAGCCCAGACTCGGGGTAAGCACTTGGCACCTTGTGGAGGTGGGTGAGGCCTTCTGTTCCTCAGTCCCTGCAAGGGCTGGCGGAGGAGGGGCTCTGGGGCCGGAGCGGGGGCCAGGGCTGAGGAAGGTGCCGGTGAGGGGGACTGGCTGCCTGAGGCTGGGGAGACAGCTTTGGGGTAGCCCTGCCAGCATCAGCAAACGGGCTGGGGTGCTTCTGGGCCCAGAGCCAGCGAGGGCGGGGGCGGGTGCAGAGAGTTAGCTCGTCTTCCCCCGGGGTGGGCGTAAAACGGCAGGAGGGGGGTTCCGGAACTGGAAGGCAGGGGCTGCCACACCGTATTTTTAGCTCCTACAAGAACCCAAATTTTCCCACTGCCTGGCAGCTCCTCCTGGAGCTCAGGGGCAGCCCGGGCCCTGCCGGGTAGGAGGGGGAGCTGAGGCTGCCCTGCTGTGACCCCGTTACCCCTCCTTTCCAGAATCTTGGCTCCTGTGTCATCTTCACCAGGCCCCGAGCCCTCAGGGTGCCTCAACTCAACTGTGTGGGTCACCTCCCATGGGCTCATCCCAGGCAGGGGGTCCTGTGCACAGTGGGCCCCCGGGAAGGAACTGCGCATCCACCCATCGCCTGCCCGTACCCGGGCGTGGAGTGCGCAGGGTCCTCACGGGTCCCTGGCCCGTCTCCCATCCAAGGAGCCCTCCTGCCCGCCCCACCTGCCGTCTCCAGGATGGGGTGTGAGGCCCCTGCCTCTGGAGCCCTCACTGCATCCAGCAGCGGGACAGAGTGGCCCGCTGGGAGGTGGGTGGGCGCCAAGACATTCGCGGCAGCACCAAATTAAAACCCAGAGGTGACAACCGGGGTGCCAGGCGCACTGTGTGGGATTCCAGCCACGTGAAATGTGACGTGTCACACGAGACACGTGCCAAACGCTAAGAGATGATGCATCCACGGTGAATATGGTCATTTTCGTAATTATAAAGGGACAGAGCAAGCAAAATGATAGAAGGAGACCAGCAGCATCTCACAGAGGGAGCTGGGCTTCGAGCAGGTCCACCCCCAGCTCGGGTCACCAGGGGTGAAGGGATGGACCTGGGAGCTGGGTCTTCTGTACGGTTAGTTAGTGGAGAAGGGCTGGGGGCCTGGGTGGCCCACCGTGCCCAAGGATCTGGACCAGGTTGGAGTCATGACCGACGCGGCCTGCTCACACCCTCCTTGTTAGGAGCAGAAGCTGGTGGGAGCCACACAGGGAGGGTCCTGGTGCAGGGAACTGACTCGGGTGAACAGGAAAAGCCAGCCGGAGCTGGGGCAGGTGGTGCCGCCCTACCCTGGGCTCATTGGGAGGAGGGTCCCTGCAGTGCAGCCCTGAGCTGGGCATTGTGGGTATCTGGGCTTCTGGTAAGGGGCTGGGGGTGATCTGGGAGCCCTATTCCCTGGGGATGAGCCAGCTCGGATGCAGAGAGAGGACAGGAAGGGTGGAGGTACCCACACCAGGAAGCCAAGCTTTTGCTTCCAACTGCCCTGAAGGCTCACAGGAACCGGGTCTGTCCTCGCCTCCTGCTGTCACCTGGTCTCTGGGCCTCGGCCTCCCCAGCTGCACACAAGCAGAGCCAATGGGGGAGCGCCCAGAGGGCCTGGCCACCTCTGCCAGTCTCAGGGCTCTGGTCCAGGTTCTGGGGGATCCCAGGCCGGGAGGGAGGGGACCGGCTCAGGGGCTAACAGTGACAGAGACCACTGCCGCCTTCTGGCGGTCAGTCAGCTCTGACAACGAACACTTGAGGGAAGTGATGGGTGCAGACCTGCGGTCAGGGAGTGAGCAAGGGCGAGGAACTTGGTGGCCCCGTGGGTGGCAAGGCGGCGTCTGGCCACAGCTTCCACCTGCAGGGCTCCGCTGGGCCGCACGCAGACCTCAGGCTCGCCACCAGCGTCCCCTCTGCATGGGTTCTCTACAAGACCAGACAGAGCTCAGAGCAGCCTCCTCCAGGAAGCCCCGTGTCCCTCCCCCTGGCCCCCTGCTGCCCTCAGGAAAGGCCTCTCCCAGCAGGGAGGAGGACCCTTGGTGTCCAGGGAAGGAAAGGGGTAGGCCAGCTTCAGGCCCTGATCGCCCTGTGATTGTCTAGGCCTCAGGGTCTTGGGGTAGGACATGAAGGCCACCCACTGCCTGCCCCAGGGGGCCCCCACCCACCCCCGCCTGTCCTACGTCCCCATTCCAGGCTGCCTGCCCAGAGTAGGGAGAACAAAGCAGCAGACTGGCAGGGAGGGGCCCAGCCTGCACAGCCTGGCACTGCCAAGGGCTGCAGCCAGAGCCTGGGGGCAGGGGACAGCTCAAGTTCTAGCTGAGACCAGGCTCTGCTGCTGACTGGCCGTGTCCCTTGGGCAACACACAGGGCCTGCTGGGCCCTGGATTCTGTCCTCACACAGGGATGAGCATGTTGGTGCCACCTCCCCACCCCAGTCTGCCAACAGATCCACGGGTGCCACCTGCAAAGTGGGCCCGTAGCTGCTAGGAAGTGCTGTGCCCCACTGCCTACCAGTCCACTGTGCGTGACGTCGCCTCGACCAGGCTGCCGTGGCCGACACTGAGCTGGAATGGAGCATGCCTCTTCTCCAGTCCCGCTCAGCATCCCTGGGCCACCCACCCCAGAGCCAGTGCCAGGAGCCCGGCCCTACCGGGTAAGTGGGATCCTGAGCATCGGGCACAAGACGCTGTGTGCTGTTCCTTGCCGGGCACCGAGGGGCCAGGCCCATCCTGGACTTGGTTTTCTCATCTACAAAATGGCCAGAATGTTGTCCAGGGACCGTGGGTTGGCTGGGCCAGTACCGTTTGCACAGGCGCCGGGCCTGGCCAGTAAGGCCCCTCCCAGGCGGCTCCCCTACTCCTCTCGGAGGCGACCTCCTAGGTCCTACCCCTGGGCCTTCGTCCCGGCCGTCCCTCCCATCGCTCTGCCACCTGCCACAGGCGGCCCCGACTGCTCTGCCTCCAGCTGCACAGCCTGGCCCGGCCCCCGCGTCGATAGCCTGGAAACACCAGGCAGGGGCCATGGATGTCCCCAAAGCGGGCAGCATCCGATCTGGGCACACGGGGCTGGCGTTCTCAGGCCATTCACGCCTGTGCACGTGGGGCGGCGGAGCCAGGCCGGGAAGGGGGACGGGCAGCACCCCCTCCCCACCCTGGGGCTGGGTGAAGAGCAGATGTCTGTTTCCCGGCTGCGGTGCGCAGGCGGCAGTGCCGAGCTGTACATACTTGGAGCAAAAATGGGGACACGGGCTCGGGGACATGGATGGTGGGAGAGGCAGGCTGCACACCGAGGCCACATCCCAGGGCCCCAGAGGACCGGGACCAGGCCGGACGGGGAGACTGAGGCCCTCTCACCCAGCTGGGCAGGGCCCATGCTGGCACCCACGCCCACATCCACCAGCACTTGGCGAGGACCAAGGTCAAGCTCAGGGATGGAGAAGCCCCTGCCCCACCAGCTGGGTCTGCGGGGATTGTGTGACGTGTGTGGAGTGGGGGAACCAGCACTGTGTGGCACAGCGGGGGCTGGGGCCGGCCTCTGCTCACACAGCCGAGCGGGGTCTCAGAGGAAACGCAGGGAAACCACGGCCCAGGGCTGTGATGCGGCCAGCGTGGGCCGCGCGGCCCCGCCCCTCGCCCCTGACCCACTGCACCCTCTAGCCGCAGCACTCCCCTTCGATGCTAGGCCTCGGTGGCACCACCTGCAAAACAGGAAGCAGAGACAGCCTCCACCTCCCCAGGCGTGCGCCTCCCACCCATGCAGGGCTTCGCTCAATGGCCCTGGCCAGCCGGGCCTCCAGCAGCGCTGGCCTTGCACCCCTTCCCAGGGAGGCCTCCACCTTCCCGAGCGGGTGGGCCCAGGCACAACCTCCTGGGAGCTGGTGGTCCTCCAGTCTGCCCTCCCCCTCCCTTCCCACTGGGCCCAGCTCACAGGATGGGGGGGGCTGAGGATGCTCTGGCAGCCTGTGAGCAGGGGCCGCTGCCCAGGGCACCCGGGAGGTGCAGCTGGGAAAGCTGCAGCAGGGCAGAGGGCTGTGATGGGGCAGGACGGGCAGGCGGAAGAAGAAAGCGGCCTTGGCCCTTGCCCTTCTGCTTCAGACAGCTCAGGGAGAGGGGCCTTTTCGTCAGTCACCCACCTGCGACTGCTTCCGCCCCTCCCGCGCCCGGCCACTGCCAGGAGGGTCCACCTCCCTGATGGGCCGGCGGCTCCCAGGCTCCAGGGCAGCTGTCCGTTCGCGTTGGCTGCTCTGCTCTGCACCCACACAGGTGGGTGCCCTGAGGGTGGGCCGGCACCCCCTCCCCGCATTGGGGGCCAGGGGCAGGGGGCGCTGCTTGGCCAGGACAAAGCTCTCCTGACTCCTAGGGCATCAGGCCTGGAACCCAGAGGCTGCTGCACCCATGTGCTTGCTCTTCCTGTGGGAACTGCGGTGGTGATAAGGGGCAGGGGGACAGCCCTGGCCTCCAAGTGCTCCCCAGGGGCCGGCCAGTTCTCCCCTGGCCCCCGGGGCAGCACGTCCCGCACGCCCAGTGTGGTGGATGCCACGCTCCGGCTACCACAGCGGCGAGGGGAGCATGAGCCTGACGCACACAGCAGGGACTTCACAGACATCTCTTGCCAGGAGCACAGCACCGGTTCTGTCCCCGAACCACCCCGTGTCTCAGTCTCCTCTTCCCCGTGAAACAGACAAGAATCCCAACACCCACCCTTACCCAGGACGGCGTGAGGGTCAGAGATCACAGTGGGAACGCGGCAGGCTGGTTCACTCGGCCCTCCTCTCCTTCATTCATTCAGCCCACAGACCCTCAGACCGTGGGGGGACCTCGCCTCTGGGTTCCTCCTCTGGGTGCCCTCACAAGCCAGGGGCTCGAGCTCACTTCAGGGAAAGCCCCCCGCCAGGGTCCAGGCCAGGCCAGCTGGTCACACCTGCACCCAGGGCGGCGGCCCATCATCAACCAGTTACCATCCATCCCTCCTGCAGTTCCACAAACCACTAACTTTTCCAACCTGGAAAACAACTGCACTTTGACGAAAGGCAAATGGAATCTATTCAGGGTACAGCTTCCAGGTCCCAAATGTGAGGTGTGTGCAATTAGCTCCGACAGCCTGTCAGCACCTCCACAAAGCGGGGGCCCCCACCCGACGGTTAACTCTTTGCCGCCAAGGAGCGGAGCCTCAAAGGACTTGAGGCCTGGATGGGTCACGGGAGGGGCAGCCCCACCTGGTCACCTGGGTTCACGCCCCCCGGCAGTGCCCCCTCCGCCTGCCCACCCGCCCCGATGACCTGTCAGCCCCGAGCTGGGGGCCGGGAACTCTTGTGGAAGAGACGGGAGGGTGGGCCTGGGCAGTGGTCGGGACGGGCCTACCGCACCAACCTGGCCCTTTGAGCAGAAAGTTGATGCCGGCCTGGAGAGGAGTGGGGACAGTGTGAAGTCTCAGACTCCAGACCTGGAACCAGACGCCCACCCACAGCTGCCACAAGAGGGCTGCAGCGAGCACTACCCAAAGCCCGCCACCCTGGGAAGCACCATGACGGGGTCTGGGGCTTTGTTCTGGGTCCCCAACTCCCTCACCGCTGGGCGACAGAGGAGGTTCACGCCTGAGCAACTGTCCCCACCCTTCAGGGTGCAGGTGGGGAGACTGAGGCCCAGAGAAGGCTGGAGTCCTGGTCGGTTCTCACTGCCAGAGGGAGAAGGGGGCAGGGCTGGTGGGGAGGGGACTTCCCAACTCCAGCTCCTTCACGGGTGTGCCTGACCTCTGGCCTTGTTCCTGATTCCCAGCTGGGGCAGGGTCATGGCCACCTTAGGTGCTCTGACTCCTGGTGTGTGTGTCCAGCTGGGGTGGGGCACTAAAGCTGCGGTCACAACTGAGGCTGGCCACCATGCAGCCTGGGGCCCTGGGTCACAGAGGCTCAGGAGGCCAGACAGACAAGTCTCCCTACGTGTCTCCGCAGGAGCAGCCAGTGTTGGTGGAAGCACGGATTCCCTCCTGAGGCTACGGTCACTCCCGGGTTCCTCCCCAGGAAAGGGGCCCAGGAGTGGGACCGGAGCAGCACAGGGCCAGACTACCAGCCCCATTCTGGAGGAACCCGGAGTAGTGACGGGGGCTCGCTCCCCCAAGGCCTGCCTGTGGGGGTGCCAGGGCCCCGTGTGCGCCCACCTGCATGCAGGCGGCTACAGACCCAGCAGCCCAGGCGGGGCCGCAGGCCGCCGCATGCCTTGCGGTGCCACTTGAAGTTGAACTTTATTCCCAACTGTGTCTGATTCATAGTCAGGATGTAGCAGCCGCGAGGCGGGTAAATTCTGCCGGCACCGGACAGGGCAGAGGCCCGGCCGACCCTCGGCCCCACCACTCGAGGGCAGCGCGCGCTCGGGCGGCGTCTCCGCACCGGGGCCGGCAGTCCGGGGTGGGGCGCGAACCGTCGGGGCCGGGGCGCCGCAGGGTCCCCGCCTGGGAGCCGGGATCCCGCCGCCCTGGGCGCGGGGCTGCTGGGCGCCACCCCGGGCACACACGCCGCTCCCCCAACCCCACTCCCCGACCCCAAGCGCCCCCATGGCCCGGACTCAGTTTCCCCGCGGCTCCTGGCCGGCCCAGAGGTAGCCGACTTACCGGGAGGGGACGGCGGCGGAGGGCGGGTATATCAGGCCAGCGCTCGGTCCGCGTCGGGTCAGGAGCCGCGGACTGCCGGCCCACTGCGGGGCTCCGCACAGCTAGGGCTCCGGCTCCGCTGGGCGCGCGGGAGGAAGAAGAGGCACCGCCCAGCCCCGCCCGCCGGCGGCCACGTGGGGAGCGGGCGTCGGCCGGGGCGGAGTCTGCGGGGGGGGGCGCCGGGAGAGGCCCCGCCCGCTCTTGCCAGTTGGGCTGGGGCGCAGGGGAATCTCCTCGCGTCTATAAATACCCGGGCCGCCTCCGCCGCGGCTCGACAGGTTCCCGGCCCTGCCAGTTTCGCTGTTCGTGGGCCGGGGTGGCGCTGGGGAGTGAGACACACAGAGCGGGGAAGGGGTGGGGGCGTCCTGGGAAACATCTGGAAGTGGTCTCCCCACCTCAGCCCTCACTGTCCGCCCCCTCCCTGGGCTCCACTGCTCCCCCATTTGTAAAACAGACAATTACGCCTAAAGGTTACCAGGTGAGATGAGCACACGTGGTGAAGTGTCTCCACTGTGGTTTTGTCCTGCCAAATCTCTCCCGAGACCTGCAGTGTTTGGACCATGGTGGGGGTAGTGTGGGTGGAGAGGGCTCATGATGGGCCGTTCAGGGCAGAGGGAGCAGCGCCAGGTCCAGGCGGCTCCACAACCTTGCCCCCGCTTCTCCCTGGGGCCAACCATACCCCTCGGCCCCCAGCCTGCCCCTGTCGGGTGGGGATAAGAGCAGCGTGTACAGCGCCTGGAAGTCTCCTTGGCTCGGCCCCAGTGAGGGAGCAGCTTCTGGCAACAGGCCGGTGTGGAACGAGGGCCTCTGAGGGCTGGGCATGCCCAGGTGAGCCGCCAAGGAGGGTGCGCTGGCTCCTGGACACCCTCCAGCCAGGGGACGTGTGAATGTGGAGGCCACTCCCTGACGGGACGCTGCCGGGACTCTGCTGTTCTTGGAATGTGCCAGTCGTTTCTCTGAGGGCCTGGCCTGCCTCTGCCTGGAGGGCTGGCCAGCGCCCCTACTGGCTCCCGGCCCCTCTCCTCGACCCTCCCGTGGAGCAGGTGTGGCTTCCTCCTGGAAGCCTTCCTATCCTCCCCGAGCTGGATTTCAGGCCCCTCCATGCCCTCCTGGATCCCAGCAGTTGGCACCTCTGGGGGTGACACCAGTCGCTGACTCACTGCTTCCCCAACCTGGCTCCTGGCTGCAGCCGGCTGTGGTCAGTGGGTGTGTCTGTGGATCCAGTGGATGGGGGGGGAAGGGGGGGAAGGTGGGGAGTGACTTTCCAGCCTTCAGGCCGGGCTGGGGAGGGTGACCCAGCTGGGAGAGCAGCGTCGAGCGGGGCCTCCCGTGCCCTGTGCCCCCAGCTCTTACCACCTGGGGCAGGGAGCAGGCAGAACCCTGAGTCTCCCCCAGTCGCTGAAGCGGGACGCCTGGCTTTGGCCAGGGATCTATGGCTTGGCCACTGGGTCAGCCCTTCTGTGGCACACTCAGGCATGAGGACCCCTCCCCTGATGGAAAAGAGGGAAGCTCTCTTGCCCCAGAGCTGGCTCCTGCCCAGGGCTTTCTCCCTTGTGCTCCAGCCTGGGGCAGGTGGGCACAGTCCCGGCTGTCCCGGTCTGGCGGGTGTCCTGCATGGCCTTACCCGAGGGTCGGGTCCGTTCACTGCACCCGGCCCCCTCCAGCATACACCCACGGTGGCACTCGCGCAGGCCTGAGACTGACCCGCAATGAGCACGCACCCACAGCACCGTGCTTGGGCCACAGTGAGCCTGCGGAGAGCCTGTCACTGCCTCCCGCTGGGATGCAGAAAACAGAGATCCGGAGGAGGGAGCAGAGCAGGCTTTGGGCGCTGACGCGTGAGCTCTGGGAGCAGCCACGCAGGCACGGGAATTTCTCAGAGAGAGAGGCCTTCCAGCCCCATGTTTGATGCCAGGACAGACCTGAGTGTAGTGAGCGGGCACTTGTGGGCCAAGAGGGGAGCCTGGGGCCCGCCCGGGCACCCCAAGCAGCCACCTGGCCTTGGGCTTCATTTCCTGCGTCAGTTCAGCACCCAGGATGCTTTTCAGTATTTGCCTTTTGAAATGTTTTTCCTTTTTTTATCCTGTTGGGGTGCCCTGATGTGACCCCTGATACTGCTACAGAATGAAGTCAGCAGAACTGTGCCCCCCATCCATTCACCCACCCACCCACCTACCTACCTAACCACCCATCTACCTATTCACCCATCCACCTACCCATCTACCACCCATCCATCTACCTACCCACCCATCCACCTACCCACCCACCCATCCACTCACCCACCATCCACCCATCCATCTTCCCATCCTTCCTTCCACCCACGCACCCACACACCCACTCACTCACTCATCCATCCATCCACTCATCCACTGTAGGACTAGGTCTATCTGGTGAGTAAGACCTGGGGTACCTAGCTCTGCTACAGAGCAGCTATGGCACCTCGGGCAACCGTTCTGCTTCTGCTCTTGTTGACAGGAACCTGACCACGCTGGTCACCTCCAGAAAGGTGGGCTGTAGTACGGCCCACGCTGCAGGCTCCGGCCCTGGGCCCCGCTCCTCTCAGCATCCCTGTCCCTCCTTCAGCGCCTTTTTCCTCTGTAGCCCGGCGGCTTTGGCCACTGTAGCCTCAACACCCACTCTGGCCAGAGGTGACGTCAGTCAGGGCCCATCCCTGGTCTGGAGAGGGGAGGTGGGACCCGGGACCAGATTCTCAGAAGGGACAGTGGGTGGGCCGGTCAGTCAGAGGCTCGGGTGGGTCAGTAACCTCCAGCCTCTTCCTGAGTAGCGGTCACACACTCAGGAGATCTCATCATTTGCAGACCTGTATTTGGGAACTTGCCTACTTGTTAAAATCTATTTGTGACCCTAAAAATCACTACTTGTCTTGCAGTCTTTTGCTGACATGTGTAGACCGGCAAAAACTCTGTGAGTCCCCAGCTGAGGTCGGACGAGGCGATGCTCTGTGCCTTCTCGTTTAATCGCATGCTGCAAACACGGCCAATTTAGTGTTCAGTTTTCCACATTTTTGTGCTTTTTCGGGAGGAGATTTCCCCGTTTAAAGTGGCCCCCAGCATAGCCCTGAAGTGTGTCCAGTGGCTCTTAGCACAGGGAGGTTGGACGTGCCTCACAGAGAAAACACCTGTGTCTGAGGGGCATCCTGTCCACGTGAGCTACAGGGCAGCCGCCTCGGGTTCAACTCTCATGAACAATACAGTCGTAACAAATACAGTGTCTTTAAACAAGAACACAAGAATATGTAGAAGCAGCTTACGTATCAACTGGCTGAAAGAATGTGGTCCGAGGCTGGTGGGACCCTGACCCTGGGCTCCCCCTTGGGCAATGGCTCAGTTCTCCAATATTCAGTGTTTGTGGCGACTCTACAGACCAGAACCGCTGCGCCCTGGGGCTGGCCAAGATGTTGTGTGGCTCCCGCATAGGAGCAAGAGGCCCATGGGCTCCCGCGTGGACCTCCCGGCATCTGCAGGCCTGTCCAGCCAAGGAAGCCACGATGCAGGGGGGCGGGGGTGTCGGCAGAGCTGGCCGAACTCTGGACTCCTGGTCTCTCTGTCCATGGCCACCTCCCCTCTGGTGCCTCTCTGAGCAGCTGGGCCAGTAGTCCTGCAGTCCCCTAGGGCAGTGGGTGGCCATCCCTGGGGAGTGCTGGGGCCATGCCCAGAGATGCAGCCTGCAGAGCAGAGAGGAGCTGGCCTGGGGCCTCCGCTGACCCACCAAGACTTGGACTGTCCCTTGCCTCCTGGACTCCCTTCGTCGCCTCAGTTACCCAGTGAAGGTCTAGTTGGGACTGTGGTTTTCTCCTTGGTTCTGCAGAGATAACCCAGTGTGACGGGGGCACACAGCAGCTCAGTGTTGACTTCTTTATATGGGGTGTGAGGAAGCATCTTTAACTCAAGATAAAGGTTCTGCAGGAAAAGAGGCAAGAAACCACTGGGCCATGCAGCCCTGGCTCTGGGAGTGCTGCAGGGGGCGGGGGAGGCTGCCGGCAGGCACACCCGCTGGAATCCCAGGGGCCTCCTTAGGGCTTCGACGGTGGGGAGGTGCCTGAGACCCACCCTGCCCCAAACCCAGTGTCTCCGTCCACGTAGCAGTTTTCGACTCACCTTGCCCTGGGCCTTGAAGCTGCAGACTCAGAAGGTGGGTCTCCCCTCTCCCCTCTAGAGAGGCAGGGCTCTGGGCAGAGGGCTGAGGGGCAGAGGTGACTTGGGGGGAAGGGAGGGAACAGGGCACTTAGGCTGAAGAACCAGGTCCCCCCTGGTGTTTGCTGAGAGGTGGAAATCAAGGCCGGAATCCTTGATGCTGGTTTTGGCCACTGGGCTGTGTCTCTCAGAGGCGCAGCGCCAAGCCTGTGCCTCCCAGGTCTTGGAGGTTTTGTCCTGGCGCACCTGCCTCGCTGCGTCCCACCCCTCCGGGCTCCGGCCTCCGGGCCCCCCCACGCGGCAGTCCCCTGCTCCTCCCAGGATAACCGGTTCCATTCGGCTCCCAGCCATCCTTGAATTAGGCTCCCAGCCTCTTCTCCTGTGTGGAAAAGAACCTGCTGGCATCTGAGCTTTCCCGGGGAGGAAGAGTTCACAGATTTCAGGCGGGGATGGAGGAGGGGGCTCCACTCCCTCAGCGCCCAGGACAGGGCTCTACCCCACCACCTCCCGCCCCCACCCCCTTGCTGTCTCCTCCTCAGCGTCTTCCTGACCCCATCACAATTCTCCTTTTCTCCTCCAGCCCAGTGGGGAGGTTTAAGGGTTAAAAATAACCCCCAAACCAAAACCCGAATATGGTTCTTCCGCATACACCGGCCTGGCTTGCAGATTCCTAGCCCAAGACCTCGCGATCTTTCCAGTCCCTCTGCACAGGCCGTGGGCTCTGCACGGGCTGCCGCCCACTGCCCTCGTCCCCCACCCCCACTCCCCGGGAACTTCCGCTGGCCCTGCGCAAGGACCCCCTCCACGGGGACGCTCCACCTCTCCACGCCCTTCCAGCCCCGGGAGGAGTCACTGTGTTCCCCTCTCTCCCAGGAAACTTTGACCTCTGCTCTCCTTGCACAGGCCCGTGTGGGCGTCCGTCATCAGTGTCCCTGATTGGACTGTGAGTTCCAGGCGGGGTGTGGCTGAGAGTCAGGGTGCAGGCGGCCCTGGAGTGTCCGGTGTGTGGGGGTGTGGGAGGTACGAGTGAGCTCCAGCCCCTACCTCACCCCCAGCTCCCCCCACTCTGTCTCTGCGGGGTGCCTCAGAATGGGCCCTGGACTGGCCGCACTCCGCGGTGCAGCTCAGGCCCCCGCCAGGCTCTCCGTGCCCTGCGCGTCCTCCAGCCTCCCGCGGCTCGGCACCCCGCCCCTCCCCTCCCCAGGGAGGCCCTCTGTGGTCGTCCCGGGCGGCGTCACCGTTTCCTTTCATCCATCAGTTCCTTAATTACCTTGGCCATATTTTTTTTTCTTGAAATTAACTAGAAATCAAGTTCTAATTTGAGGAGCGGCGCGGGGACTGAGCACTACCTCGAGCAGGCGGTAACTCCAAGGCGGTTAGGGACGCGGGTTGTTCCCTGCGCGCCCTGGGGTGGGAGGCTCCGCGGGCGCGCACGTCGGGGCGCGCGGGGTGCCGGGTGCTAAGCCGGGGCCCCTCTACAATGAGTCCTACCCGACCCTCCCCAGGCCACGCGAGCCCAGCTGGGGCGCAACTAGCACCGCATCTGGTGCCACGAAGGCGAGGGACAAGCTTTCTCTTGATGGCTCTCAAGGGATTTTCTTTTTCGCATTTTAAATTGGATCAGTTTCCTAACTGAACACTGAATACATTCTTAAGAGCCAGAGTCACCAGCCGGTAAGGGGCGGAGGAGAGGCAGCAAGATGCCCCCTGCCTGCTGTAGCTTTTGGGAGGCCCTAACCCCAGCGCTACTTCTTCCCGCGATGCGTCTGTGGATCCCCCCACCCCCACCTGCTGCCCTCCCACCTCGCACCTCCTAAGGCACAGCTCCGTTTCCTCATTTGCTCCTGTGCCCAGCACGGGGCCTGGCTCGGGGGGCGCTGGGTGATGGGCAGGTAGCTGGGTATGGGCTGGGGGGCATGT
>NW_021703778.1:173394938-173436673 GCF_005190385.1 Monodon monoceros | reverse complement strand
GCATGTGGCTGATGGCGCTGGGTGGTGGGCAGGTAGCTGGGTATGGGTTGGGGGGCATGTGGCTGGTGAGCCCAGAGAGCTCCTCCCCGGGAGACCCCACCTCGCTGTCCCTGGTTCCTCTTCCACGGGCTGGGCTGTCGCTGGGCCGGCCCCACCTCCCGCCCAGGGTGGGCCTTGTGTGTGTGTACGTTTTCCCCGGGAGAGGCCTCCAGGGCTCTGGGAAGGGGCAACGGTGTGGTTGGTTCAGTCGTGGCCAGGGGTCCCTGCTGATCCCAGCTAACAGAGCCTGGGTGCTTCAGCCCCCGCCCGCCCACCCCGACACCTCGTGTTGGCAAAGAAGTGGCCACGCCCTTCTCCTGAAGCCGCTGCCTCAGGCCTGCATCCCCTGGAACAGCAGCTGAGGGGGGAGGGGCGAGTTGGGGGAGGGGCAGGCTCCTCCTAGGTTGGGGGCGTGCAGAGACCCTGGGGGATGGGTGCAGCCTCGCCACTGCCCAGCAGGGCCCTGTGCGCCACCCACAGGCCAAATTCCAGAGCTCTGAGCCTGTCGTGGCCTGTGTATGGAGGACCCTGCTGGAGGCCAGGTACACCCCTGTGGGCAGTGGGCAGTGTGGCTCAATGGTCCAGCCCAGGAACCCTGTAGCCAGACAGCCTGGGCCCAGATCCTGTTTCTGCTGCTTGGAGCTGGGGGTCCCCCGCCTGGGGCTACGGAGGCTTGAATGGGGTCCTCTGAGCCGTCCCCTTACCGTCTGCACATGGAGCTGAGTGTCATGAGGTGTGGGTGGGAGATGGGGCTGAGCTGCCAGCAGCCCTTCAGTGACCTGGCCGAAGTCCAGGGGTGGTGGTGCTGGGCCACTTTGTTGGGGGCAGGGAAAGTTCCTTTGGACACACTAGGGGGAGGGAGGGGCAAGAGTCAGTGCGGATATCAGGCAGGCACAGGGCGAGGAGAGTAGGTTTTACTCTGAGATCGGGGAAGGAGTCAAAGGGGTTTAAGCAGGGGTGGGCGTGGGGCACCCTGACTTATGGTGTGAAAGATCTCCCTGGCATAGGGACAGACGGTGGGGGGCAGGGCCAGGCGAGGCTGTGACGCAGGGGCCTCGCTGGCAGGCCTGGTGGGGGTTAGACACGAGTGCACATGTGGGAGCCTGTTGAGAGGTCAGTTTTCTGGGGGCGGGGGGCGAGGAATGGACGCAGGTGCCCAGCGGTGGAGGCTGCCAGGCCCTTGGTATTCACTGAGGCTGAAGTAAGCTGAGGACTCTGGGGACAGTGGGCAATTTACAAAGGTTGGGGATACTTGGGAGCCTGTCTCGACTACGGTGCCGCCTTCCCCTGGGGCCTCAGTCCCCGCTCACCCCGTGACCGCCTAGAGAAAGGCCAGAAACCCCGGCAGGGGTGGCCGGCTCTCCCATAGCCCTTGGCAGGTCCTGGACTTAAAGCCATCAGAGCGACAGAAACATACCAGGCCCGGGACCCTGGGAGCTGGGTTTTTCTCTGGCTTTCTCTGGGTGACTCAGTGTGGCCTGGCTTCGTGGTTCAGCTCATTGATGGATGTGGGCCAGTACCCAGGGCCCCAGAGCGTGCAGGGGGCAGCCAGGTGGGCAAATGAGACGAGGCCCAGCCCTGCCCTGGAAGGGCCCTGAGCTGCCGGAGGTCTCAGTGGTGGCCCAGAGGTTTCCGGGTTCCCACTCAAGAGTGTCTTTGGGGGCTTCCAGGGAGAGGACTTGGTGGCGGGGGGGGGACACTGTCCTGCGCTCAGAGCAGTTAATGACCCAAGGGGATTCCTGGGTGACGTCTGCTCCCCTCTGACCCACATTCTCCCGGGAGGAGGCCGGCCTGCCTGCTTCCGCCTGGACCCCTGCAGGTCAGACTTCTTGCGTCTGGAGGCTTCTCTAGTCCTGGCTTGGGACTCCCCGTGGCCCTCCCCTCAGCCCTCCGCCAGGCCAGGGCAGTGTCCCTGAGTACCGGAGCTCAGCCCAGGCACCTGGTCCAGTCCAGGCCCCTCCACTGCCCCGCTCCCCAAGCCTCCCCCCCTGCCTCAGACACCTAGGAGGGCCCAGAACATGCCGGTCTCCCTACTGCCTGGGCGTAGGGTGCTGGTGCCAGGGGGTGAGGGGGGCGGGAGAGGCCTCCGCAGGGTCAGCCCAGGTTGGGGGGACACGCAGCCCTTCCCCGCCCCCGGGCCTGGGGTGGGGGTCCTGGCAGAGATTTTCCAGCTCCTCTGCCCTGCGGCCCCCGGGTGGAGTCTGGGGGGGCCTGGGAGCCCCTGAGCCCCTGCTGGGGTGGGGGAGGGCAGGCTGCAGGCTGGTGTGTGGGGCTGAGAAGGCAGCTGCATCTGAGTCATGCTCCGGAAAATGAGAGGCCGCTTCCACCACCATCTGGCTCCTCGGGAAGAGGAGGAGGAGGAGGAGATGGGGGGGCGTGGAGAGGAGAGGGCAGAGGGCAGAGGGCAGAGGGCAGGGGCAGGGGGAGGGGGCAGGGGGCAGGGGGCAGGGGGAGGGGGAGGGGCCGCACCTCGGACCCTTCTTCCCTGTCTGTTCCTGGAGGCTCTTCCCCAAAGCAGCTCTGCCTAAGCCCCCAGAGGGACCCCGCAAGTCAACAGGGACGGATGTCTGATGCTCAGCATAGCAAACCCAGGCCACACCAGGCGCTCCCGTGAAGGGTCTTTTTCGGGACTACCTCACCAGGGACCCCAGAGCCTGCAGGGCTCTCCTGAGCCCAGCCTGGTGCAGGGTACCAACTGCCCTGCCCCCACCCCTGACCCGATGTCCCCCCTCCCCCGGGCTGGGAAGCCTTGACTCAGAGCCTTTGAGCAGCCCCAAGCCTCCCATTCAACACGTCCCTGAGACCACCGCCCTGGCAGCTCTGCAGGTGGGGGCTGGGTATGAGTGGGGTGACTCTGCAGCCCCTCCTCTGGCCTCTGTGGCAGCCCCTCCCCGTGGGGCTGGGTGGGTGGAAGGGATGCCCTTTCTGACTGGGGCACCCCCTTAGGCTGCACTGCCTTCCCACCCTCCTGAAATTATGACAGATTCCCCTTGCCATGGTATGTGCAGATGGGGCAGCTGAGGCCTGAGAGGGGAAGGGGCTCCTGGACCCCTGGTCTCACTGCAGGTCTCTCCGCGGCTGCAAAAACAGGAGCTGGGCTGGATCAGGGGCTCTAAGGTGTGGAGCATTAGGCGCACTTCAGCAGTGAGACCTCTGTCCAGTGAGAGCATCTATAGATGCTAACGCCTGAGAGCTGAGCTTCAGCCTGCCCTGCGCTGTGCGCCCCCTCGAGCAGACATGGGTGGGGCACCCCTTCCTAGACGTATTCACCTTTCTGAGCTTCGGGTTTCCTGTCTGAAACGGGACTGGCAGGGCAGAGGATGTCCATTATGGTCCTTGCTGCACCTGACGCGGGTCAGAGTCAGCAGGAAGCCACCAGATGGGAATGGTGTCCGCGACCCCAGAGGCCGGGAGAGGCGCTGCTGGGCTGGGCCCAGTCCTGGGGAGGGGCAGCGCCGGGGACCGTTTGTGGTCCCTGTCCAGGGATGCGGAAGTAGTCAAGAGCCTTTTGGTTGCCAGGGTCAGAACCCCAACCTGGTGGAGGAGAGAAAGAGGAGTTGACGGACGGGAGTCACAAGGGCAGGGGTGCGTGGGTCAGGAGGACCTCTCCATCCCCTGGCTCAGCTTTGCCCCGTCAGCGTCGTCCTCCCCCACCTGACTGGTGCCCCAGTCAGGCTGGTGCCACGTCCTCCTGTAGCTGCCGCCCACTATTCCTTGCCTGGGGCCCTTGGAGGAAGAATCCTGGGGATGGACTCTCAGGACAGTCTGGGTCCCACCCCACCCTTGGGTAGTCTGGGGTGGCCTGGGGGGAGGGGAGACAAGGTGCTGTGAATGGGGGACCTTTTCTTCAATGCCTGGGTTTATGGGGGGCAGCTCTCCAAAAGAGGGAGGCGTAGCTGGTTAGCAAGATGCACCTGGCACGGGTCCTTCCCGACAGGTGGAGGTGGGTCTCTCTGGAAAGACCCGGTTCCCGTGGCTCCCGACCCCGAGGCGGGAGAGGTGTATCCTCCCGGACACCAGGACTGACGAGGCCTCTGAAGGGCTGCAGGGTGACATTGGCAGGCTTGGCCATGGCCACGGGCGTGGCCGGCTGTCTGGGAGCAGCTCCTTGGTCCTGGTCACCTTTGTGTGAAGGTCGAGGCTGGGAAGTCAGGGATCTCAGTGGGGCTTTGAAGGCTGCCGGCAAGTCATGTTACCCCCCTCCCCGTGTCAGGAACACGCAGCCTATGCCCTGGTACACTGGCTTCCTCTTGTCTGGGGCACGACAGAGCCTTCCCATTTACACATACAGAAGCTGAAAAGGACGGTGTCAGAGAGAGTGAGATGTGTGAGAGCTAGGGGTCTTCCCACCAGCAGGCGCTTCCTTTGCTCCTGTCCTCGCTCTGTCACGAGATACCTACAGCTGGTTAGTGTTAAAACCTGTACAGAACCCAACACCCATCCATCCATCTATTCTTCTATCTATTCATCCATCCATCCACCCACCATCCATCCATCTACCGAACATTTTTTCTATTTATTTTTTTATTTTATTTATTTTTTTTGCGGTATGCGGGCCTCTCACTGTCGTGGCCTCTCCCATTGCGGAGCACAGGCTCCGGACGCGCAGGCTCAGCGGCCATGGCTCACGGGCCCAGCCGCTCCGCGGCATGCGGGATCTTCCTGGACCGGGGCACGAACCCGTGTCCCCCGCATCGGCAGGCGGACTCTCAACCACTGCGCCACCAGGGAAGCCCCCGAACATTTATTGAAAGGCTGCCATGTGCTGGGCATCGGGTTAGTACTGGTTATACCAGGTGAGCAGAAGCATAGCGTCACCCTTGAGTAGTGTTGCAGCTATAGTAAAGAGAAATACAGGATCCCCACCTCGCTCTCAGGCTGGGAGAATCTGGGTGCAGGTATTCCTGACTTTCTGGTCTTGGGGCCCTGCCCAGCACTGAGTGCCCCGTGCCCCTGGGGTGGGATGCTGTCTCTGTGTGGTCACGGGCCCCTCAGGAGGCCTGCCGCCCCTCACATCCCCGGCCCTGGCCCACCTCTCCATTCCCTCCTGGCCCCGTTTCTCTGCCCCTCACAGCTGCTCGCTGGCCACCCCCAGGGCAGCAGGGGGTTGACTGGGCTGGGCTTGGGTGTTTGCCCCCATCTCGTGCTGCTGGTCTATAATCTCCTTGCGGCAAAGGCTGAGTCTGTTTGTTGTTTTATCCCTTATTCGCGCCTGGCAACAACACCTGCTGCTGCGCCGTACGGGGCCTCTCCTACTCTAGGGGTGCTTTGGAAAATGATCTAATATAATTCTTACAAAAATCTGTGAACTCGGTAATATTATTATCTACATTTTAAAGCTGTAAACAGAGAGGCTCAGAGCGGTTAAGGAACCTCCTCAAGGTTGCCCAGCTAGGAGTGGCTAAACCAGGGGCACAAAAGAACAGCTTCATCATCTTGAAAAATGCTGATTATTAAAATATCTATTAATGCAAAAAATGACGGAAAAGGAAGTCTGCAAATGTCAGTTGAAATCCCAGCACTAAGAGGTAACCATCGTTCAGTTGCCCCACCCTAACCCAGACATCTTGCTTCACAATTACATAGAGGGAAGAGGGTTGGAAATAGCTGCAGAACAGCTTGGGCTAATACTATAGCGCTTTACTCTAAAATAAAATGTCAGACTTTATTTGGATTTAAATAGAAGGGGTTGCTGAATTTCAAATATATTTTATGACAACAAGAGAGACAGGTTCCTGAAAGATCTGCATGCTTTCCATAGTCATGCTTTAAAATCTGGGCCTCCTTATGTTTATGTAACCAGGGAGTTGACGGCGATCCAGAGGTACTGAGCCCCTAGGAGCAGGAGGGGAGGCACCTCCGGGCTTCTGGCCACACACACGCCTCCCTCTGCTTCCGCGTGTAATAACGTAAGCAGGGCCCCATGCATTTTCACACACCCTGAACTCACCCGTAACCACATGCAGATCAAGGGGACCATCCCAGCACCCCTCAAAGCGCCCCTCACCCCTCCTCCCATCAGCACCCCACCCAGGGAGGGCCATGAGTTTCAGGTTCGGTTGCTTTCCCTTTACTGGACTCAGAACCAGGTGTGGGGGTGTCGCTCTTGGCCTCCTTGCCGAATGCCGTTTCCCCGGTGCATGGCCCCGGATTTGTCACCACCCCCCCGCCCATCCCGTTTTAAGGCTGATGGACACTGCAGGGCTTCCAGCTTTGGCCTCTTTTGTTGCTCTGAACACTCAAGCACCTGTCTTTGGTCTGGACCCTTCTGTTGGGTAAATCTTAGGTGTGTGTCTGTGTAGGTGCAGTTTTCCTAAGTGGTCACACCGGCTTTTCCTGTCACCAGTGATCATGAGTTCCACTTACTCCACATCCTTGCCCATACAGTAAGTCCCCTACATACGAGCCTTCAACTTGAGAACTTTCAAAGATGCGAACGTGCCCCAGTATGCCCGCTGTTGTGCTGTACTGCTGTACTTTTCAAGGTGCTCTACTGTAAGATTAAAAAGGTTTTTGTTATTTTGTGTTTGTTTTTTAGGTATTATTTGTGTGAAAAGTATTATAAACCTATTGCAGTACAATACTATATAGCCGATTGTGTTAGTTGCATACCCAGGCTAACTTTGTTGGACTTAACGAACAAATTGGACTTATGAATGTGCTCTCGGAAAGGAACTTGTTTGTATGTAGGGGACTTACTGTAATTGGAAGTTTTCATCTATATCACGTTGACCACTCTGTGGGTTTGGGATATTCCATTGTGATTTTAATTTGCATTTCCATGACAATTAATGAAATTGGGTCACTTTTTATATGTTTACTGATCTCTTGACTCTCCTCTTCCGTGAAGTGTCCGTTCAGGTCTTTTCGCCCATTTTTCTATGGAGTTGTCTGTCCTTTACTTGTTGCTTTGTAGATGTTCTTTATATATGTATATGTTCTGGACATTAAGTCTTTGGTGGTTTGCTGCACGTGTATTGCAGATATCCCCCACCTTTATTGTTATGCATGTAGCTTTACTTATATTTTTAAATTCTATAAGATATTATGAGGGACTTCTCTGGTGGCACAGTGGTTAAGAACCTGCCTGACAATGCAGGGGACATGGGTTCGAGCCCTGGTCCGGGAAGATCCCACATGCCGCGGAGCAGTTAAGCCTGTGGCCCACAACTACTGAGCCTGCATTCTAGAGCCCATGAGGCACAACTACTGAGACTGCATGCCACAACTACTGAAGCCCACGCGCCTACAGCCCATGCTCCACAACGAGAGAAGCCACCACAATGAAAAGCCCGCGCACCACAACGACACTTGCTGCAACTGGAGAAAAGCCCGCACGCAGCAATGAAAACCCAACACAGCCAAATAAATAAATAAACAAATTTATTAAAAAAAGAAAACGATATTATGAGTATTGTTTTGCAGCCTATATTCATTTCAATCTACCCACAAATTTTATCCTTTTTGGTATTGTTTATTTTTTCCTACATTTTCATGTTTACTTCTGGGATCCTTTTCCTTTTGCCTAAGTAAATTTCCTTTAATATTCCTTTTAATGCAGATCTGGCAAAGATGAATAGTTTTAGTTTTTGTTTCTCTGAAGTTTTTTGTTTTTTTTTTTTTTCTTTTGCGGTACACGGGCCTCTCACTGTTGTGGCCTCTCCCATTGCGGAGCACAGGCTCCGGACGCACAGGCTCAGCGGCCATGGCTCATGGGCCCAGCCGCTCCGCAGCATGTGGGATCTTCCCGGACCGGGGCACGAACCCGTGTCCCCTGCATCGGCAGGCGGACTCTCAACCACTGCGCCACCAGGGAAGCCCTGAGGTCTTTTTATTTTTTTAAATTTTCTCAGGTTTGTTTTTTTTTTAATATTTATTTATTTTTATTTGGCTGCGCCAGGTCTTAGTTGCGGCACGTGGGCTCCTTAGTTATGGCAGGCGAACTCTTAGTTGCAGCATGTGGAATCTAGTTCCCTGACCAGGGATTGAACCCGGAAGCCCTGCACTGGGAGCGCGGAGTCTTAGCCACTGTGCCACCAGGGAGCTCTCTTTCTCTGAAGTCTTGATTTCATTTTCATCTTGGAAGGATATTTTTGAAGGGTGCAGAATTTTAGGTTGGCTGTTTTCTTTCCTTTCAGCACCTTTTAGTGATATACTCCTTTGTCTCGTGACTTCCATCAGTTCTTTTCCTTGAGTCTCAGTCACACTGTCCTGCTTCTTTGCATGTGTATTGGTTTTATGGTTTTCTCCCCTGCACATTGTTGTAGGGACTCTGGATTCTGCTGTGTTCTCTTTAAGATTACTAATTTCTTTGTTTTATTCCGTGGTTAACTCGACTGAACTCAAACCGTACACACCGTCTCCCCCGTGGTGGTTGGTGGGTAAAATCTCTGTTCTGTTTGCAGAGCTGTTGGAATCCGTCCTGTGCAAGCACAGCTCACAGACCAGCCAGAGGTTTGAGACGAGTTTATTATGGAGTATTTGGGGCTTCCTGTCTGTGGCTCTCTCTCTCTCTTTTTTTAAAAATTAATTAATTTATTTATTTTTGGCTGCGTTGGGTCTTCGTTGCTGCGCGCGGGAGAGTGGGGGCTACCCTTTGTTGCAGTGCATGGGCTTCTCATTGCAGTGGCTTCTCTTGCTGCGGAGCACGGGCTCTAGGCGCGCGGGCTTCAGTAGTTGTGGCTCGCGGGCTCTAGAGCACAGGCTCAGTAGTTGTGGCTTGCGGGCTCTAGAGCACAGGCTCAGTAGTTGTGGTGCATGGGCTTAGTTGCTCTGCAGCATGTGGGATCTTCCTGGACCAGGCTCAAACCTGTGCCCCCTGCATTGGCAGGCAGATTCTTAACCACTGCGCCACCAGGGGAGTCCTGTGGCTCTCTCTTCTCTGGGATTTCCCCTCACTTTCTAGCTGCTCTATTCACCCCAAACTCTGTCCTCTGGTTCTTCACGTAGTAAGACCGCATGTTTCATCATGGTTTTAGCTACCCTGTGCGGCCCAGACGGGGCTGCCCTCGGAACACGGGGAACCCCAGCTGTTCCCTTCTCCCCTGTGTCCATCCCCTACAGCCTCTGTCTGGTCCTGGCTGCTCTCCGGTGCTGTCAGACAGTTGTCTTTGTGTCCAGCAATCGTAGTTGTTATCTGTGCAAGAGTTGGTCCAGTTGGAGCCACCCGGCCGCTACTGGGAGCAAACCCTCAGGCGGCTACAGGGCTGGAGGAGGGCAGATCCCGCAGCCGGATCAGGAATGACCTGGGGCAGGAAGGGGCTTGTCTGGTTTGGGGACTGGTCTCTTCAGAGATTCACCTGAGAGCTTGCAGGTCAGCCTCCTGCCAAATACAGCACCGTGACCGTACAAACGTTTTGTAGTGGGGGTGGGAGGCCAGCGGTGTGTTTAAGGCCCCTGAATTCTCTACTTTGGCCACTTTTGCTCCTGGGACTGTGCAAAACTTTGCTGATTCCTCTTCTCTGCAGCTGCTGGGGCCAAGCCCAGTCCTCGGCCCGGCGCCCAGACCGATAAGTGTCCCCAGGGGACAAGACGGCTGTGAGCCATCTGCGCATCTGGACAGCTCTCCCGTCCCCAGATTTTCGGCTCCTTAAGTCGTCAGGGCGCCACAGCTCTCCGACCTCCGCAGCAGGATTTTTGTAACGTGTCCGGCCGCTCTCGGTGGCTGTCTTCAGGACTGCCTTCCGTGTGGGATCCACCCTTTCCTCCTCAGAAGTGGATGTCCAGTAATTATTTTTACACTTGTTATCTCCGTTCCGGTCTGCTTCCTGTCTGTCATTTCGCCTCAGATCCAAAGTGGATTGTTCCCGATGCTCCCTCTAGGCTCAGCCTCCTTCAGTTTGTAAAGATCAAATGAGAGATCAGAAACAACACCAACCACAACAAAACACAAAAACACCGTCCAAATCTCTGCTTTCCAGCTGATATTTAACGAAAAAGAAACCTTTAAAATGCAAGTGCCGGGGCTTCCCTGGTGGTGCAGTGGTTCTCCCAGTGCAGGGGGCCTGGGTTCAATCCCTGGTCAGGGAACTAGATCCCACATGCATGCCCCAACTAAGGAGCTCGCCTGCCTCAACTAAGACCCAGCGCAACTAAATAAATACAAAACTTTTAAATAGATTTTATTTATTTATTTATTTTTGGCTGCATTGGGTCTTCGTTGCTGCGCACGGGCTTTCTCTAGTTGCTGCGAGCGGGCGCTACTCTTCGTTGAGGTGCACGGGCTACTTAGTGTGGTGGCTTCTCTTGTTGCGGAGCATGGGGTCTAGGTGTGCGGGCTTCAGTAGTTGTAGCACACGGGCTCAGTAGTTGTGGTTCGCAGGCTCTAGAGCTCAGGCTCAGTAGTTGTGGCGCACTGGCTTAGTTGCTCCACGACATGTGGGATCTTTCCAGACCAGGGCTTGAACCCGTGTCCCCTGCATTGGTAGGCGGACTCTTAACTATTGCTTCATCAGGGAAGTCCCAATAAAATAAATATATAAAAAGAATGCGAGTGTCTTTTGTCCCAGCAATACCAATCCTGGGACTTTATCTCAAGGCAAGACTTTCGAATGTGCTCAGAGATCAAGCAGCCAGGGTGTTTATGTCAGTACTACTTCGAATGTTGAAAGAAAAACTGTAGAACAATTGGTAACTTGTTGAAAAAAAATGTTGGGTTATGCAGAGTGTGAAGTCGTGTAGTCGTTAAAAATATAGTGGCAGATGTAGTGGAAACACGCTCGGGCTTTACTATTGATAGAAGTTTGCAGGATCCAAGTCCGTGTGTGGTCTGAAGGCTTCGTGGGCACGCCGCCGCGGGGTTGGAGGAGGGGCCCGCGCACCTGCTCTCACAGCCGTGGACTCAGGGTGCAGTTATTTAGTATCTTCTGGTTGTCTGTGTTTTCTGATTTTTTAAATAATGACTATTTTTTGATTCTGTGTTTTTGAAGTGTGAGTTACATACAGTAGAATGTGTAGACCCAAAGTGTGCAGTTTGATGAGTTTTGAGAAGTAAATAGCCCGTGTAACCCTCACCCGGAGCAAGGCATGTTTCCACCTCCTCTGAAACACCGGGGCTTCTTTCTGGCCTAAGATGAACTGTGGGTAAACACGGATCAGAGAAGCTGTGTTTGCAGCCGGTCCTCAGGGAGGCGTGTCCACATCCTCCCCACCTCCGGGCCCTGCGGCCGGCCGGGCGGCTGCGGGAAAAAGGCCTGGCATGGGGAGCGAGTGGGTGGGTGGGGCTCTGCAGCGGGAGGGGCCCGCCCGGCCCGAGGCTACCCCCCCTCGGCTCCCGTGTCAGCTTGGGGTCACCTGGCCAGAGGGACAGAAGACCTTTGTAGCGGAGGCGTCTTCTGCCCTGCAGTGGAGGCGGGAGAGGAGCAAGGCTGCATTCCTGAGGGGGCGGGGGCGGGGCACTTCCTTCTGAGCTGCCGGCCAAGTGTCAGCTGCTCCCTGGACCCAGCCGGGGCTGCACGGCTTCGGGCGGGCGGCGCCTCTAACCTGCCGCACGGCCTGTGGTAGGCAGGGTGGGCCGACTCGGGGGAGAGGAGCTTAGTCTGGGGCGGAGCGCAGTGCCGGGTTCCGGGGGCTGCTGCTGGCCTCAGGGACGTGTCTGCCAAAACCTCACAGACTGCGTGGCTTAGTCTACAGCCGTTTATTTCTCTGGGAAGACCTCCTTCCTTGGGTGGCAGGCGGCTGCCTTCTCACCGTGCACACGGGGGAGAGATTTCGAGCTTGGTGTCTGTTCCTCTTCTCATGAGGGAGGACACCAGCCCTGTGGAATCGGGACCCACCCTTCCGACCTCATAGGCGCCGTCTCCAAATACAGTCACACTGGGGGTGGAGCTTCACCAGTGAAGTTGGGGGGCACACGATTCAGCGCACAACACTCGGGCACCGGGCCAGGGCCCGCGGGGCGGGTGGCCGTGCTCCGCTGCCCTGGTGGGGGTGGTTCCTGCAGGCGGAGTCCTGGGCTCCTCACCTCCCTCCCCAGGTGTCTCCAGGCGCGACCCCCGGAGTTCTGCCAGCTCAGTCCTTCCAAGCCCAGGCTGCTCTCCTGCACAGCCCCCCAGCCGTGCTGGCCTCGGAGGCGGGGCCTGATTCTGGGGGGAGCCCGGAACCGGGCCTGAGAGCGAACGCACCTGCCCGCGGCAGGATTACTGCTGTGGGCCCGCTGAGAAGTGAACACGCCCTCTGTTAAGCGCTTGGGTTCCTATTTGTTTATTGAGCCTAATGAGTACCTTGGCCCCTCCCTGCCCTGGATTCCCCCGCAGATCTCCCCACTAACCACACTGTGGAAAATGCCCCCCAGCGACGGGAGCACGAGGACGGTGTGAAGGTTGTGAGTGTGTGTGTGTGTGTGTGTGTGTGTCCGTGCACACGTGTGTGTTGGGACGGGGTGGTCCCAGCCCCCTCAGCGGACCCCTTTCTCTCTCCCCATGCCCTGCCCCACGGTGGGGGGGATGACCTCATCCACGCTATCCTGTCCGGGCAGGTCTCCCTTTAACCAGCCACGGGTGCCTGCTCTGCAGAGGCTAAGACATCGTTACACCACAGAAGGGGGTTCGTGGATTTGGGGGTCCACAGTCTTCCCCATGCAGGTCCCCCCAGGGACCTGTCTTCCCCATCCTGTCTGGATTCATGGTTAGTATGGGCTCCTCCCCCGTCCACCCCGGGAAACCACAGAGGGCAGGCAATGATGGTTCTAGGGAACCGTAAAAACCCAGCAAGACCCCAGGGAAACCCCTGAGGTCGAGGTCTTCAATGGGGTGGACGCGGTAGGGGGCAGCCACGGCCAGGCTGCAGGGTGCGCGTGGCAGGTGCACCTACACATGCTGGTGGGAGGGACTGATGAGCACTTGGGTGGGTGTGGGGGAAGGCCAGGTGCTGACGGAGGGCTTCCTGGAAGAACAGGTACGGGGGGAGTATGATTCTGACATCAATTCCCATGTGAGTTTCTTCTCCACACCAAACAACTTCTCCACACCACCCAGGTGTCTTACAATTCAACTCGATTCTGACAAGACCTGGAAACAGTGTCGGATCCTACAGGTTAAAGGCTCAGCCCCACAGGACTGCCGCCTCCCCCCACTTCAGACACCAGTCTCGAGTCCAGGTTGTGACTGAGTGGCTACACCAGAGGTTCCCACGACCCCCCTCCCTGGGTTCCATTAATTTGCTAGAGCTGCTCATAGAACTCAGGGAAACAGTTTACTCACTAGATCACCAGTTTGTTATAAAAGGATATAACTCAGGAGCAGCCAGGTGCCGAGACACCTGGGGCGAGGTGGGGAAAGTACAAGGAGCTTCCAGGCTCCCTCCGAATGAGCCACTCTCCCCGATTCTCCACAGGTTCACCAGCCAGGAAGCCCTCCGAACCTCGTCCTTTTGTGGTCTCATGGAGGCTTCGGGCATGGGTGCAATTGATTAAAACATTGGCCACTGATTGTTGATTCCACCTCCAGCCCCTCTCCCCTCTCCAGAGGTCGGGTGGGTGAGACTGACAGTTCCAGCCCTGTCATCACGTGATTGGTTCTCCTGGCAACCAGACCCCACCCTCAGGTGCTTCCAAAGGCACCTCATTCACACAACAGAAGACACCTTGACGACTCTCTTCACTTAGGAAATGCCGAGGGTTTTAGGAGCTCTAAAAATGCCAGAAACGGGGATTAAGATTGAATATGTATATATTTCTATTGTAAATCACAACATCACAGGGAGGCACATCACTCGTCCTCCTTGGGCTCTGGGGACTAAAGCAGCGGGTGCAGCCCTGCAGAACCAGAACCAGAACGTGAGTTCTCACCGGGAGCACGACCGCAGAAGGGACGCCAGCTACCCAGCAACACCCACAGTGTCAGGCACTGTGATTGGAACAGGTGGACCAAGAATGTGACTTAAGTATAAGATTAAAGTGGAGCAAATGGTATAGACCTACTTAAGTGGGTAAAGGAGGACAGCGATGATAAGAAGCAAGCAGCAAATTGAGAGAGAAAGACCCTAGCGGAAGTATTGGGTTTGACAAGCGTGATTGCCGAAATACATCACACGGCGGATAAGACAAATAGCATGATGGATACAGCTGAGCCCACGAGCGGGCTGTAGGGCCAAGAAAGCATCCGAGGGGCAGCAGGAAGCCATGGCGAGATGAGATCGAAAATATACAAGAAAAGCTGAGGGACGCAGGGGACAAAGTGGAGATGCCAATCCTGGGACACAGGAGTTCTGGGGTGGGAGGTGGGAGGGAGCATTTGAAAACATAAGGAGGAGACCTTTTCAGAATCTGTGTTGGGAGAATTCACGGGCTCAGATGTGGACGGGAGAGGTAAGGGCATCTGGCATGTTTTTGTTTCCAAATATTGGAGACAAAAAGAAAATTCTAGATGTTTCCAAAAAGAAGAGAAGAAGATTCCCCACCAAAGATCACAAGTGAGGCTGCTACCCAGGGTCTCAACAGCAATTCTGGGTGCGAGAAGTGGAACAGTGTTGGCGGAGTTGGACCCAGGAGCCTGTAGTCAAACCACACCCAAACTCGAGGGGGAAAGAAAATGTTCTCAGGCCACAAAGCCGCAGGAAGTTTGCTCCACAGAGGCCCGCAGGGAAAACCTCTTTGGAGGAAGTACTCAGCGGGGGAGTGAAAGGAATCCGGGAGGACGTCCCTCCTCCCCCACAAGGCATGTGGGAAGGAGGGTTATCCCACGCCTTGGTTCAGATTAAGGTCCTCCGAGAACATTCAGGACTAAAGGAAAAGGAGCCCTGTATTCACAGCACTCGGGTGTAAACTACACCAAGTGCCTGAGCTGGAACGCATTGGGGACGGAATTCGGGACGTCCGTGAACTCCGACGGGAAGAATCCCACCCTTACTTTCACGGACCCCTCACCTAAGCCGAGTGCCTGCCTGTGAGGACAAGAGGAAGCCCTGAATGCCCTGTCACGGTCCAGCCACCGTAGGGGCTCAGCGGCACTTAGGCTCATGTTTCAGCGCTGATGGTCATGAGACTGGCCTCTGGGTCTCCCCTAATACCTTAGTGGGAAGGCTCCTTTATTACCGTGTAAGAAATTACATTTTGTGTTATTTTGGTAACCGTATTTCCGCGTAAGTGGTTTCCTCTGCAACTCTATGTGTTTTATTTTATGTATTTACAAATCGAGTTCTGGGAAGGGAATCTGCAGGCTTCCCCAGAGGGGCTGTGGAAAAGGCTAACACCCGCCCCCACCACCGGGGGTCGGCTAATGCACTTGCACAGCCTTGGCAAGTCACGGCACTGCTCGATGCCCCAGTTTCCCCATCTGTAAAACAGGGGCGATAAAGGTTCAACTTTACAGAGTTGCTGGGAGGATAGGTGAGTCATGGCACATCCCATGTCTCACACGCGACCACACTTACGGCTGCTTCAGGACCGCTGGGTCCAACAGGAAATTGGACATTCTCAGGATTGAATAATATTTGCACCACATGCCAAGATTTGCAAGGCCCAGCTGTGCAGTCCTTAGAAAGAAGCTTATAAAAAACAATAGGTTCCAAATTAGAGGAAGGCTGTGCACAATACTGTCATCTCAGATGATAGATCTGAAAACCTAGATGGAAGTGGGTAAACTCCTTGAAAAATGTGAAACACTAAAGTTGGCACGAGAGGAAATAGAGAGCTTAAATACTAATAAGTACTAAGGAAATGGAAACGGTAGTCAGACTCCCACCCCCTGCGCCCGCCAAAACACACACCTGGACCCAGTTGGTTTTACAGGGGATTCTACCGAACTTTAAAGGATCAGTTAATTATTTTCCTGGACAAATTGTTTCAGAAAAGAGAAGACAAAAGAACCACAAGCAAGGTGGCCCAGCTTGTGTCATGAGGCTAGAATCAACCTTGACTCTAAAACCAGGTAAATGTATGAAAAGAGAATCTGTCCATCTCCTCTGAACTTAAGCTGAAAGTCCTGCATAACCTACTAGCTGAGTAGGGCTGGGTGGCTGGCTGCCCTTGTCCTGCCCACTCCAGCTTCTGGCCTTGGCCTTGGCCTGGGAACCTGGCTGGAAAGCCTGTCTGTGGACTGAGGACCCTCCAACTTCTCACCAGCTCAGCCAAGGGGGAGCCCTGGTTGGAGATGGGGGTTGAGGGCAGCGGGGAAGGGCCCGGCTCCCCACTTCCTTCTTCATTTCTTGTTCTGGCTTTTGGAGGGAATGGGTCTAAAAGATTCTGTACTAAATGTACTTTAAAAATAGCCTGTTTGGGACTTCCCTGGTGGTCAGTGGTTAAGACTCTGCAGTTCCACTGATGGGGGCATGGGTTTGATCCCTGGTCGGGGAACTAAGATCCCACGAGCTGCGCTGCAAGGCCAAAAAAGAAAAAAAAATAGCCTGTTTATTTTAGAATAGTTTTAGATTTACAGAAAACGTGCAAAAATAGTACAGGATTCCTGTCTACCCCGTACGAATGCTGCTAATGTTCACACCTCACGTTAGGGAGACCTTTGTCGCGACCACTGAACCAATATCCATGCGTTACTTTTTAAAAATTAATTAATTAATTAATTAATTATTGTCTGCATTGATTGGGTCTTCATTGCTGCGCGTGGGCTTTCTCTAGTTGTGGTGAGCGGGGGCTACTCTTCATTGCAGTGCGTGGTCTTCTCATTGCGGCGGCTTCTCCTGTTGCAGAGCACAGGCTCTAGGCGCACGGGCTTCAGTAGTTGTGGCATGCAGGCTCAGTAGTTGTGGCGCACGGGCTTAGTTGCTCCGTGGCATGTGGGATCTTCCCCGACCAGGGCTCGAACCTGTGTCCCCTGCATTGGCAGGCGGATTCTTAAGCACTGCACCACCAGGGAAGTCCTCGATGGGTTACTGTTAACTAAAGTCTGCTTTATTCAGATTTCCTTAGTTTATACGAATGTGTTCTTCCATCCAGGACCCCGTGCAGACCACACATTCCACTGGTCATCGTGTGGTCTTAGGGTTCTTTGCGTGGAGACGGTTCTTACGCTTGCCCTTGCTGTGGGTGGTTTCGAGGAGAACTGGGCAGGTATCTGTAGAATGTCCCTCGACTGGGGTTTGTCTGATGTTCTCGTGGTTACACTGGCATCACAGGTTGGGGAGGAAGAGCACAGAGGGGACGTGCTGTTTCCATCACTTCTTTCCAGGAGGCCTCAGTGTTACCGTGACGTGTCATGCTGGACATTGATCCTGACCACCTGGCTGAGGTGTGCTTGCCAGGTGTCTCCTCTGCTGAGTGACTCTTTCCCCACTTGGCACACTGTCCTCTGGAAGGAGGTCACCCTGCAGCCCACACCTGAGGGCTGGGGAGTCACCCTCCACCTCCCTGAGCATCGGCATAAACTATTTGGAATTCTTCTGCAGGTGTTAGCCAACTCAGGGTCAGCGGCTCGTCTCTCAGGAGTCCAAAACTGAGAGACAAGTGTCGGGTAAAAGGAAAGACAGATTTACTGAGGAAGCTGGCAATCCTGGGGAGAAGGTCGACTCACGTCCCAAAGAACCAAGTCCCCCCGTCCCCGGGTTTTGCTTGGAGATTATACAGGGAAAAGAGGAAGGGGCTACATGCTGGGGAGGGGGTAATCTTCTATTTTTAGAGATGATTGTCTCCATTATGTGGCTTTAAGTAGCCGTCACGTCTCAGTTGTGATTGGAACGTTATCCGAGCCTTAAATCTCTGGTCCCCTGGTCCTTCTGGTTCCAGGGGTCCACGTGCTTATGGCAGCATGCAGCTAACTTCTTCCACCTGGTGGGGGTTTCAGTACCTGCAAAACAGCTCACAGGACATGGCTCAGAATAGTACCTATTGCCCTTGAGGAGGAACTAAAGGTCCTTGACTTTGTTTAATGGCTAAACTATTATTATTTTTTCTTGTTTGCTTTCCTTTTTTTCTGTATTTTCTCATTTCTTTGATTAAATTTGTTCTTTGGAACTTGGGGAAGGCTTAGGAGGCTAAAGTTTTTCTACAAACAAGAAGCATGCAGAGGGGCTTTGTTGGTGGCTCAGTGGTTAAGAATCCGCCTGCCAGTGCAGGGGACACGGGTTCAATCCCTGGTCCAGGAAGATCCCACATGCCGCAGAGCAACTAAGCCCATGCACCACAACTACTGAGCCTGCGCTCTAGAGCCCATGAGCCACAACTACTGAGCCCCCGTGTGCACCTAGAGCCCATGCTCCACAACAAGAGAAACCACCGCAATGAGAAGGAGCCTCCACACCACAACAAAGAGTAGCCCCCGCTTGCCTCAACTAAAGAAAGCCCACGCGCAGCAATGAAGACCCAATGCAGCCAAAAAAATAAAAAATAAAAAAATAAAAAAAAATTAAATTTATTAAAAAAAAAAAGGAAGCAGGCAGAGGGCGTTGTGGGGGTGGGTGGGCCTGTCCTGGGGAGGCCCCATAAGGTACTGCTTGGTTACACAGGGAGGTTTCTCTCTTTTCTTCAATTATTTATTTAATCACATGTTTATATGGCTATGTCCTTTGAATACTTATTTTATACTTTGGATTAGAATCCAGTGCTATTTATTTTATTGCTCAAATTGTTCCGGCCTTGGCCGCTGAGCCCTTTGGGTGGCTCCTGTGTCTTTGACATGCTTATTTGTTGACACTTTCTCACTTTCTGGCACGACAAGAAGCTGCAGGTTCTCTGGAATTTTCTCTGGCCCAGCTCTAGGATCAGCCATTGCTCCAGGGAGCCCCGGTTCCTCTTACTGGAGAATCCTATTGGAAAGCAAGATCTGGGCCCTGGGCGTGCTGGTTGCTCCTGGGTTGTTGCTGCTTCTTGGCCCTCTCGGCTGACAGAGCCAGGGAATACGTGTGTGTACTAACCCGTGTACATATACGCATGTCTGCACGTGTGTCCATGTGCGCCCACCTGCATCCCTATTGAGCTACACGTGAGTTCCTACAGGCGTCTCCACCTCAAATCCACCACCGTGTGGGTCGCTCTGAACTCCTCCCCTTGCTCTCCTGAAAGTTCCCACCCACCAGTGAGACACTGGCCCCACCCACCTCCCACTTACTTCATCATTACACTCCAGCGTCCGTGGTGAGTGGTTTCAGAGTTGTACCCCCGTGGGAAACAACCGTGCTCATGTACTTCTTTAAGTTTTACAGGCTTTAGTTTTCCGGTTTCCGCTCACTCCCCAAGTTACTTAGGTTAGCATCTTTCTCTTCCATGGGCTTCCAAGAGGTTGTTTCATACATTTGTAATAATGGTTAGATTCTCTTGTCACTGTCTGCATCCCATCCCAGGGCACCAGACCTCTTAGATGACTTTAAATTTGCATACATTAAGGTTTGCTCTCCTGCTGTAAAGTTCTATGGATGGTGCAAATCATAGTGCCCTGTATCCACCATTCAGTGCTGCACAGAATAGGCCCTAAGACATGGCCTGTGCTTCTGCTGGTCAACCTCCCCTCGCCCCAAGCCTCAGCGACCACGACTCTGTTTACCTAAGTACACTCTTGTGGTGGGTTTTCAGTGAACTTATCAAGTTGAGAATGTTTCCTTTGCTTCTATTCCTAATTTGCTGAGAGACTTTTTTTTTTTTTTGCGGTACGCGGGCCTCTCACTGTTGTGGCCTCTCCCGTTGCGGAGCACAGGCTCCGGACGCGCAGGCTCAGCGGCCACGGCTCACGGGCCCAGCCGCTCCGTGGCATGTGGGATCTTCCCGGACCGGGGCACGAACCCACGTCCCCTGCATCGGCAGGCGGACTCCCAACCACTGCGCCACCAGGGAAGCCCCAAACCAGGATACTTTTGACAGAGAAACGGGGCATCCCAATGCTGGCACCAGGACCCAGGGATGCCCGGGTCTCTGCAGAGTAACCAGTCCTGCTGCGGGCTGCCTGGCCACAGGCAAAGTGCATCTGTTGCTGCGGAAAAAACTGTCCTCAAACTTAAACAACGGTGACTGCTTCTCTGATTCACAGATCTGCAGTGAGCAGGGTCGCCTCCTCTCTGTCCACATGGCAACGGCCAGGGTGGCTCTGCTGGCAGCTAGAGGATCCACTTCTGGTGGTCCACTCACACGTGAGCAAGGGTCTGCTGGTCCAAGAGCGGCCCTCCCTGCGGAGCATGGGGAGGGGCTTCCACGTCACGCAGCATCGCTTCTGCTGTCACCAAGGCCTGCCCAGATTCAAGGGGAGGGAACTCTCCTTCCGGACAAGGTGCTAGGAGGACACATGGGGCGGGAGACACTGTGCAGCCACTTGTGGGAAACGCAGCCTGCCCCGCGGGGATTGAGGCTGTCCCGGCACCTCCGCCTCTCAGCAGCACCTGAGTGAGCCAGGAAGATGCTTCTTTCCTAAATATGGATTTGAGGCTGCACTTCCCTGCCCCGGCCGTTCCTTGAGGAGTCGTTCGGGGGTTTTCTGCAGGCTGTAGACCGGTTCCTCTCCTGCCTTTGTGGGTGCCGGCCCACACGGTCATGGTTCCCCTCTGTCCCCTGCTCGGGCGGCCACAACAGAATACCGGAGGCTGGGGCTCACACAGCAGAAATGAACGCCTTGCAGGCCCGGAGGCTGGAAGCCCAAGGTCAAGGTGCCGGCAGGTTGGTTTCTCCCCTCTGTCTCCCTCAGTGTCCTCACAAGGTCTTACCTCTGCACCTGTGCCCCTGGTGTCTTCCCCTTCTTGTGAGGTCACTGTCCTGTTGGATTAGGGCCCAACTCCTGCGACCTCATTTAACCTTTATGACCTCCTAAAGACACTATCTCCAAATAGAGTCACACTGGGGGTTAGGGCTCCAACATGTGGATTTTGGGGGACACAATTCCATCCAGAACGTCCTCTTATTCCCTGGCTGCAGCATCTCAGTCCCTGTCCCACCTCTAAAGATCCGAGTGCCCGGGCCGTGGTCCTGGGCCGCTTCTCTTTTCTCTGTCCCTTTACATGTGGGTGGCTGCATCCTGCCCGTCTGTGAAGACTGCCTGCCTGCTGCTGACCCCAGGGCTCCCTCCACCCTGGGTCTCTCTCCTGAGCTCTGTCAGGCCTCCACCCTCCCTCCGCTCTCCCCGTATAAGTCCGAGGGGAAGCACAGCTTGCCGAGGCCAGAAGAGAGCCCGTGACCCTCTCTCCGCCCCATCCCCTTCCCCCTGCAGGCTTTTCCATCCCAATAAATCACCCCAACACTTTGGGGGAGCTCCAAACCAGGCCTCGCTCCTGACCCTCACACGCGGAGGGGCTTGTCTGCTCCCTAGATCTCTGTTGCATCCACGGCTCCCGCCACCACCCTGATCCACGGCCCCTCCTTCTAATCAGGCTCCTGCAGGTTCACCATGAGGGATCTAGTTAGTGCACCTTTATCCTGCTCAGGATTATTGGGTTCCAGTAGTTTATCAGCTCTGGAAAGTCCCCAGCCACGGCCCCTTGCCTGTTGCTTCTCCCCATTATGCATATGTGTGCCTTTTGGAGAAGCAGTCAGAAGTGCCGCGCCTTCGCGTTCTCCCTTCTGTGACCCCTCCTCTCTCTGCTGGATCCTGGGGGGCCTTCTCGGACTGTCCACCGGTTCACCATTCCTTCTGCATCTACATCAGATCTGCTGTTAAACCGATCAATCAAGTTTCAGATTTCAATGACGATGCATAAGTTGAAAGTCTATAATAGTCTTTTAAAAAATCTGTCTAGGGGCTTCCCGGGGCTTCCCTGGTGGCGCAGTGGTTGAGAGCCCGCCTGCCGATGCAGGGGACGCGGGTTCGTGCCCTGGTCCGGGAGGATCCCACGTGCTGCGGAGCGGCTGGGCCCGTGAGCCATGGCCGCTGAGCCTGCGCGTCCGGAGCCTGTGCTCCGCAACAGGAGAGGCCGCAACAGTGAGAGGCCCGCATACCGCAAAAAAAAAAAAAAAAAATCTGTCTGGTAATTTTTGGTAGTCTCGTGTACTTTGCTTATGTTTGCAATTCTCTTTAATTTTTTTAAAGTTTTCATTTTTATCAAATTTACACACCTACATAGATCCAAGAGTCAGTGGGGTTCTACACAGCTGTTTTTTTAAAGTTCTAACTTCTACCAACTTTATACATACACATAGTATAAGAAGTCAAGGACTTCTCTGGTGGTGCAGTGGTTAAGAATCCGCCTGCCAATGCAGGGGACACGGGTTTGAGCCCTGTTCTGGGAAGATCCCATGTGCCGCAGAGCAACTAAGACCATGCGCCACACTACTGAGCCTACCACGAGCCACAACTGAGCCCGCGTGCCACAACTACTGAAGCCCACGTGCCTAGAGCCCATGCTTCGCAACAAGAGAAGCCACCGCAATGGGAATCCCGTGCACCGCAACGAAGAGTAGCCCCCGCTCGCCGCAACTAGAGAAAGCCCACACGCAGCAACGGACCCAATGCAGACAAAAAAAGAAGACGTCAATGTGGTTTATAAGCATTTTATTTCCTTAATTTTTTTTTTTTCCAGGACAACAGTCCATTACCACTATAGCCTGGATTCCTGGCTCATAGGTGATGCTTGTTGCTCTAAGGCATTGAAACATTCTAACGTCCTGGACTTGGGGAAGGATGTGTTAGAAGTGGCGTAGGATTTAGCTCTCCCCAAACCCCACAAACCCACAAATCCACCAGGACAGCGAAACCAAAGTGCTCGGACACCATCTGCAAGAAGCCAGGTGTCAGGGCATCCCTCTGTTGGTGGCAGGAAAACCCCACCAGCAGAGTGGAGACCTGTGGCCTTGGAGCAGGAGGAAGCCGGCGGAAGCAGCTGGGCATGCGGCGGGCCTGAGAAACCAAAGTCCCAGCGAGAACTTCCTCAATGCTCAGGAGCCACCGTGGAAGCAGCAGCGAAGGCCGGGAGGGGTTGACACAGCAGTGGGGTGCGTTCGTTAGGGGACCAGCAGAGTCGGGCCGGCCCATGAGCTCTCAGAGGAGAGAGTGCTGGGAATAGACCCAAACTGGGAAGCACAGGGAAGTAGGAAGAAGTCCAGGCCGAGGAAGGGCAGGAACGTCGGAGCTGCCGCCGCGGGTGGAGCACTTCCCAACATCAGCACCAGGGGGAGCTCGAGGGTCGTGAGCTGGAAATGCGCCTGAACCACATCCGGCTCCAAAGCACAGGGAACCCGGTTAATATAAAAGTGAGCAACAGAAATGGCTTGTCGTCAGATCCCGACCCTGCACAGAGACACTCCAGGAACAGAGAGGGCCAGGCGTAGCACAGCAGCCCCGCAGACAAGGACAGACACGAGAAGAGACGCCCGCGCAGCCGACTGCATGGGTTTCCTTTGCTGCATGAGGAACCACCCACCACACGGTGGTCATGACAACACACCCAGCCACCGTCTGTCATGCTTGCTGTGGGCTGGCCCTTAGGGGCTCATTTGGGAAGCTCAGGCTTGGGGTCCCCCGTGTGGTCAATGTTTGCCTGGGTCGCCATCAACTGAAGGCTGGACTGGGGCTCAAGACCTCCCTCCAAGGCAACTGGCTCACTGGGGGCAAGTCAGGTTCACTGTGCGGACCCCTCCACATCATGGTCGAGTGTCCTCACAGCAAGGCGGCTGGCCTCCCCCAGGACGAGCGCACCAAGAAACCAAGCGGGGCGAGGCTGCAGTCCGTTTGTGACCTGTGACCAGGAGTCAACACTGTAACGTCCCCCGGTGTTACTGATCACACGAGTCCACCTCATTTTAACGTGGGCGGGGACTACACTGAGCAAGGATGCTGGGATCCGAGGATTAATGAGCCATCTTGGACGAAAAAACCTAATACTTCAAAACAAACTTAAAGATGGTAAGAAAATGATACAATATATGAAAAAAGTAGAAAACAGTATTAGAAAAACTTAGAAAAGAATAAGCAATAAAAAGAAAACTATTCTGGGAAACTAAGATTACACCAGAGGGAACAAAAGAGTGGATAAACATAAAAGAAAACACTTTGAGAAAGATAAAAAGAAATGAAGAAAGACATGAAAAGCATTCATGAGAAAATGGAAAATACAGAAAACAGACAAAGAAGGTCCAATAAAAATTTCTCGAACAAAGACTGTATGAATTTCTCCATCAAGCACATGAAAACATGCTCAACAATAGCGAAATGCAAGTCAAAACTGCAGTGAGATACTGCGTCATACCCAATAGGATGGTTAAGATAAGAAGAAAGGCAACAGCAAGTGTCGGCGAGGATGTGGGGAAGGTGGAGACCTCGTGCACCGTCGGTGGTGGGGATGTGAAAGGGGGCAGCCCCCGGGGAAAACAGCTCAGGGGGTCCTTGGAATGTTAGCGTTTCCCTATGATCGGCGTTTCTACTCTTCGATATCCACCAAAGAGGACTGGAATCTATGTCCACACAAAAACTGGTATGTGAATGTTCATAGTAGCATTATTCATAGTAGCCCCAAAGTGGAAACAGCCCAAATACTCATCAATTGATAAACAAAATATGGTATATTTATATAAAGGGATATTATCATGCTGTAAAAAGGAATGAAGTACTGACACCTGCTACGGTTTTTAATGATGAACCTTAAAAACCATTCTGCATGAAAGAGGCCAGTCACGGAAGGCCACAGGTTGTATAATTCCGTTTATACAAAATGTCAGCATAGGGAGATCTATAGAGACAGAAAGTTTCCAGAGGCTGGGACTGCTGCTAGGTACGTGGTTTCTTTTTTGGGTGATAAAAATGTCCTAAGATTAGATTATGGTGATGGTTTGGTTGCACAACTTTGCAAATGGACTAAAAACCACTGAACTGTACATTTTAAATGGGTGAATTTCATGATGTAAATTATATCTCGGTCAAGGTGTTTAGAAAAGAAAGAACAGGAGCCAGCGTACATATACAAGGAATTCCTGGAAAAACAAAAACAAAAATCAAAAGCATTGGAAGAGAGCAGATACTAAAAATTAAAATCAAACATGATTCATCTAGCATAAAAAGATCTGAAACTGGGCTTCCCTGGTGGTGCAGTGGTTGGGAGTCCGCCTGCCGATGCAGGGGACACGGGTTCGTGCCCCGGTCCGGGAAGATCCCACATGCCACGGAGCGGCTGGGCCCATGAGCCATGGCCGCTGAGCCTGCGTGTCTGGAGCCTGTGCTCTGCAACGGGAGAGGCCACAACAGTGAGAGGACCGCGTACCACAAAAAAAAAAAAAAAAAGATCTGAAACTTATATATTGAAAGGACACATTCCATACTGAGGGAGATTGACCCAGAATGACCAACCCTGAGACATATTTTTGTAAAATTATTGGATATTAAAGAAAAAAATCCTGTGGACAGCCAGGCAAAATGCCTGTCGTCTATCAGGGGAAGAAAATCAGATTGTCTGCGACTTTTCAAAAGCAATGGTATATGTAGGAAGAAAATGCAGCGATATATTTAGGACACTAAAGGGGGCACAAGGGAGCTGGGGTTTTCGTGTCTGGCCGAATAACTTGCACATACAGTGGCTGTTGAGAGACTGCCGTCAACACACTAGAGTTTAGGGATATTGTCCCCACCGTCTCTTTGTTAGAATCCACTGAGAGACACATCAGACAACTGAACGGCCGGGAGACACGGACACAGATAGATGTTTACCGGTGGGACTGAGCCTGGAGTAGTGACGAGAAATACGTTATACGTGTTCAATGATAATTTCCAAAGACGAGGAAAGTTACAAGCCTCACGCAGATGTAAAGATGAGCACTTGTTCCAAACTCCTCGAATTGTTTAGGTCACGTACGCGCAGGAGTTTTGCATAGGTATCAGGGGCGTCTCAATAGGCTTTAGCAGCAAACAACCCGGCACCTGGTGAAGCGCTTCCTTACTCCTAATGAAGTTGCAGGCAGATGCCAGGTGGAAGGACAGACAGAACAGACACGTTTATAAGAGGATCAGGAATATCAAGGTGGCTGGGCGGCCCTCCAGGGACGGAAATCTTCTGCGCGTGTGGGGAAGAGTTACTTCTCTTGCTGTCAGATGTCCACAGGCCGAGAAGTGCTGACCTGAGGCTGCGAGCAGCCCTGTGCCCAGACTGTGGTCCTAAAAGACCCTTTCCCACTGGAGCAGCCAGGGCCTCTTGGAGGAAGGAAGGGCCCACTCCAGACCCGAAAATACGAGAAACAGATGCTTGCAAGGTGCAGCCCCACCGCAGAGAGGCGGTCACGCAGCTGCCGCCGTGGCCCTGCCCAGCGTGAGGGACGGGGCCCCTGTGCCCTGTCCACCTCCTTCCCGCACGTCAGCCACACGTTTGGGACCTGTAACCTTTATATATTTCCAGGATAATTGGGCTCAGTCAGCAGGACCTGGGGTGGGGGGACCAGACGAGAGGCCACGAGCCCCTGGGCGTCTGTCCTTTGTCCCCAGCTCCCCTCCCTGACTCTGGCTCCCAAGCCGCTGTCCCTGACGGCTCTGTGGTCTCAGCTGGCCGGGCACTAAGCTGTCCCTCTCTCTGTCCACCTCCAGGTCACCCTCCCCCAGTGAAAGGCCAGAATGTCCTGCCAGGGGCGCCCCAGTCTGAGGTCATGGGACCCCCACGCCTGTGCCAGGACCCTGGGCTGTCAGGGTCTCCTGTCTGTAGGACACATGTGTCTGCAAATCGCCCATGTGGTAGTTTCCACTTGGAGGATCTGGGGCTCTAAGGCCTTAAAATATCTAAGGAACTAAGGAAATCCTGGAAAACGCCCATGCGGGCGAAGGAGCCGCGGTCTGTGTGGGCAGACGGCCCTGCCTCAGCTGCAGGGACCCGCAGAGCCACTGGCTGTGAGGACAGACCAGAGGCCTTCTCAGACTCCTGTGCGCACCATGAGACAACATGGGACATGGGACAGGACAGCGCAGGGCAACGCAACACGGGGCAACACGGGACGGGCCAGCACCCTGGTCTCCTCTGTCGGGGGAGGTGGAGAGCTTCCGGCAGTCCCTCGTCCTCCTGGGTCCCCAGGTCACCCGAGGCAGCCCCATGGGGTCAGGCCCCTCAGGGTGAGCCACTCCATGGGCCCAGGATGTGGAGCGGAGGGTGAGTTGTCCAGCAAGGCGGCCTGAGAGGAGGGACCCGGCGGAGCCTGGCTGCCCCAGGCCTGCACGGACACCCTTGTGAGCTCAGCTCCCAGGACCACGGTATCCACCCGCCCCGCGCCCCGCGCCCCCCGCCCCGTTCTCCATGCTCCAGGGCCGAGCGGCGGCTTCCACCACTTCAGGGAGGCTAAACCATTCACCGGGGCCCCAAGCCCGCTCGGACGTGTGGGTAGAAACATGGGGACACGTGAGGGCGTGTGTATGTGTGTGAAGCCACACGTGACGTGGGTCAGTGTGTTGGAACCTCTGACGCTGTAAGGCCGGCTTCCAGCTTCCCCGAGCCTGCGAGCCTGCGTTCTTCTCCGTCTTCCGACAGGAGGACAAGGCTGGGAGGGGGCGGCCGGGCCCTTCCCCTCGGGCCTCTGGGACTTTCCTCGCTGAATGCGGGGAGGGGGGCCTAGCCCCCGCCAGTCCCGAGGCCTGGGCTGGCCCCTTCCAGGGTCCCGAGTTCCCGAGCTGCTTCCAGCGCACTGGGCAGGGCAGGCGTGGGGCTGCAGGGACCCACCTCCCAGACAGGCCCCGGGACTCCCGGGAGGGACGCGTGCTCAAGGGCCCCACTGGATGCCAGTCCCAAGGGACGCCGACAGTCAGGGCCCTGGGAACTGCTGGGGCAAGGAGGCTTCTCTCTGGCTGGAACGGGTCTTGGGGGCTCTGGGCAGGACCCTCCCAGCAGCGTCCCTCTGTGGCCCCTCTGTCTGCCCAGCTCTGCCACATGCCCAGAGCGGGAGCTCATCTCTCCTGACCGCATGCTGTCCGTATCCCTCCTGGCCGAGTGACCTCTGCCCTCGTCACCCATCCCAGGCCCCAGGTCGGTCCCTGGGCCTCAGGCTAACGCCAGCCCTGCCCACCTGGGAATGCCCAGAGACCCCCTGACCCCATGTCAGCTGTCAGGTCCGGTTTCCACCCAGTTCCCTTCTAAGGAGTGGCCGCAGCCCTGACAGAAGCCCTTCTCAACCGGCCAGTCCCCCAACCGGCCAGGAAGGAGGGACCCTGCGCCCACTTTGCACAGAACCAGCTCAGGGTCTGGGGGAAGTCCTAGGGTGAGCACCCCAGGCCCCCAAGCGAGGCCCCGTGCTCCCAGGGCTGGCTACCCCGCTGGCTGGGCCCAGGCTGGAAGAGGGGAGGGCAGGGGAAAGGCCGTGTCCCGAGCACCTGTTACATGCTGGTGGCAGAGGACGCTTCAGCGCACCACCTGTTTGCCCCCCAGGCAGAAGCCATCAACTCCCTGCTCTGCAGGGGGGGAAACTGAGGCCTGGGAGGTGACGTGGCCCAGGAGGAGCTGGGCTGTGATGGAGAAGGTGGGGGGTGAGGGCCATGGGCCAGGCCGGTCCTTGGGCCCTTGGGGCGGGGGCGCCTTGCCCTGAACTGAGGGGCCCGTGGGGTTCAGGATCCTAGCCGGGCCTCCTCTTTCGGGGCTTCCTGGCTGAGGCCTCATTTGCCAGCCTGGGGTGGGTGGGGCAGAGGGGACTCGGGACTCGCCCCGGTGGAGGCCTGGGGGCACACTCCGCCCTACACTGAGCCGCTGTTGCCACGTGCAGACCTGAGACGGCGGGTCAGGTGTTAGGCCACGACGGTGGGGGGGTCACCCGGCTCCTAGCTGACCACGCCAGGGCTCAGTCCAGGCGACTGCCCCCCTCCCCCACTCCGGGAAGCCCTGTCATTCCCTGAAGCGGCACAGGACCCGCTCCCTGGAGCTCAGGGGCAGGTGCTTTGCAGAGAGGGCTGCGTGCCCCCTGCCCCTCGCAGGACCTCAGATGGTCCCTGTTCCAGCAGGAGGTCCTGGGGGTCTTTCTGCGGGAGGTGATCCACCCTGCTCGGGGAACCCCCACACCCAGCCACAGCTCCAGGGCACTGTGATGTCACCAGTCCCACTGGACCCAGCTGCTCTGCCCCAGAGTGCGGCCCGTGAGAGGAGGGGGCTGGCCAGGGCTCCAGCCAAGCCACTCAGCCAGGAGACGGGGAGACCAGGGCGCCTGGGGCTGAGCCAGGACCGGCGCTCAGGGCTTCCAACCCACTCCACCCGGGGCAGGCACACGGAGGGCAGGTACATGGAGCTCCCTGCTGCTGAAGCCTCTCCCCTCCCTCACCCCAGGCAACTGCAAGGACCACCCAAACCTGCCACCAGACCCCTCCCCAGGCAGGCATACTCAAGCCCTCTGCTACCTGCCTTGGTCCGTTTGGGGCCCGGCCCGCCCTCTGGTGGCAAGATGAGCATCACATTTCTTGTCTTCGCTGAAAGGAGTTTCCAAGTGGGGGAGGCGGCGGGGGGTGGCCTCCAAATCCGGGTTGGTCCACGTGAGTGACACCAGCACCGGGCGGCAGATGACTCTGCAAGCAGCTGACCATGAAAGTCACTTTTGATAATGTATCTCTAGGTAATTTTTGGAATTACTGTAACAAAATTTTTGTTCCTGTATACCTACTCATGGGAAAAAAGTTGCTTAGTGCTAACATCTTTTTTGTTTTTAATTTATTTTATTTTTATTTTATTTTTGGCTGCGTTGGGTCTTCGTTGCTGTGCGCGGGCTTTCTCTAGTTGCAGTGAGCGGGAGCTACTCTTCATTGTGGGGCGTGGGCTTCTCATTGCAGAGGCTTCTCTTGTTGCAGGGCATGTGCTCTAAGCACCTGGGCTTCAGTAGCTGTGGCACACGGGCTTAGCTGCTCCACGGTATGTGGGATCTTCCTGGACCACGGCTCGAACCCATGTCCTCTGCATTGACAGATGGATTCTTAACCACTGCGCCACCAGGGAAGCCCCCCTTCCTTATTTTTAACAAAGATGAACACAAAATACATTACATTACGATAAAATTCAGAGAGAAAAGTGGAATGAAACTACAGGTAAATTAGAAAAATATTTATGCCTATTAAACAATTGCCTTTTTTAAAATCATCGATGATGGTGGGTTTTAAATCACCATATTTAGCTTTTGTTGGATATATTTAAAAGACCGATCCAACACTTATTTTCAAAATGTCAGTGCACCTATATGTGCAACATCATGGATGAATCTCAAAAGTATGCTGAGTAAAGGAAGCCTTACACACAAGAACTTCTTAGAGGAAAGCACAGTTTCATTCTTTCTTGCCTTCTATCGGAATTCCTTAAGGCTACCCATTGTCCTTAGGGAGCTGCTTTGGCTGCACTCACATTTTTTGACAGGCAGTGTCCTCATTATCAAATTTATCGAGAGTCTGTAATGGGACGTTTCATTTTTTCTTTAATTCAGAAGACTGTGTGCATCTCATCTTACATTAGTGACGGCAGCTGACATTTACCTAGTGCCCTCTGTGTGCCATGTTTACCAAGTGCTTCATCACGTTCAATCTTCGGAACACAGAAAAGTGCAGGTGACAGAGAGGCCCTCCTTCTGCCGATGAAGAAGCAGAATCATCTAGCCTGTAAGTGGCAGAACAGGTTGGGCGTACTCTGCTTTGCCAAGCTGACAAGAGGTCATAACTTTAAAAACATTATCTGATGTTAGTTTTGTGTTTGACTGCATGTGTTCAGGGGGCACTGCCTGCATGATTTCCGATTTTAGGAATCTACTGAGATTTTCCGGGTGTTCTCACACATGCTCTTTTGTTTGTTCATTTGTTTGGCATTTGAAAGGAACGCACTTTCTTTCATTGTGGAATGTAAAGTCCTGTATATCTAATTTGTGGTGGTTAATTGTTCTATTAATATTCTCTTCTCCTTTACTCATTTTTTTTGATCTTGCTGCTCGAGGTGTGTTGGTCTCCCACTGTGACTGTCATTTAGGCAAATTCTCCCCGGGTTTCTAACAGCTTTTCTCCATATGTTTTGGAGCAAAAGGTTAATAACTGTGATGCGGTCTCAGTGGATGTGTCAGTCTGGCCCAGCTGGGGGCTCCACTGTGGTCTCTGCCAAGCCTAGCATCCAATTTCTAAATTTAATTTCCTACAAGACTGTGTAGGATTTTGCTCCTTAAGGATTTTAGAAAACAAAACAACCATCCCAGCTTCTTATACCAGTTAAAATAGATTTGAAGACCAGGAAGCAATAAAGTACAGAGTGATGCTTGAGCTGGATTTGCGGGGAGGTTCTCTTGCTCTGAGACCTTCTGTCTTCTGGTCCTGCCTGGGAGCTACTTGTCTGGTAGAGAGAAGGCTCAGGTCTCGTAAATAATTGGCTGGGACTTCTTCCTGGCCTCGGTTCCCAGATCCCATGGAAGCTGGGACTTTTGATTTGATGACTTCATTGCTCACTGCTGCCAAGCTCAGGTAGTGTGTGTCCCCACTGGGACTGCACGGGTGGCTGTGGAGTGTCCCTGGGAGGCCCGCTGTGGGCTGGGCTTGGCCCCACAGATGGGGCCGTGTTTGCCATTGGCGGTGCTGACATCATGACAGGGGCAGAAGTCAGCCATGGCTGTGATGGACAGCTTTGCCTCCTCCTCGTGGTCACAGGCACAGGATCAATATACCAGCAACTCAGAGCCCACACAGTGTCCAGGGATGGACGGTGGGCTGGCTACCTGTGACGGCTCATTTTATGTGTCACCTTGACTGGGCCACAGGGGGCCCAGCTCTTTGGTCTAACAGTATTTTGAGTGTGTCTGTGAGGGCGTTTCTGGATGGGATTAACATATGAATCAGATTGAACTCTGCAGTGGGGGTGGGCCTCACCCAAACAGTTGAAGGACCGGCTAGCATAAAAGGCCGAGTAAGAGGGAACTTCTCCAGCCTGACTGTCTCCCAGCTGTGACGTCAGTCTCCTGCCTTTGGACTCAGACTGGAACTCACACGATCGGCTTGCCCTGGATCTCCAGACTGCTGGCTGCAGAGCTGGGGATTTGTCAGCCTTTGTAATTGCAAAAGCCAGTTTCTTATAATAAATCTCGCTCTCCCTCTCTCCATATACATATAGACGTAGACACAGATATAGATATAGATACAGATACAGATATAGACATAGACACACACACCCTATTGGTTATTCGGTCTGCTTCCCTGGAGAACCCTGACTAATGTACTACTTATATTCTAAACTGCTGGACCCCTCAGTTTATCCTCATGTTCTGAGATGCTTGGACTGTTTTTCTACGTGCAGACCCTGCCCCCCTGGGGGGCATGGAGGAAATGTGTGGCTGTTGGTGCTGGGCAGGTGGTGATATGTGTGTGTGCAGCATCTGTGCATCTGCAAGGCCCGGCTGCCTGGTCACAAGGGCCACAGGGGGCTCACCCTTTCCTTGGAGGCCAACCCATCCTCCAGGGCTCGCCAACGGGGTCTAAATAGAAAACCTTCTTTATTCCATTTAGTACTTTTACCTTGAAGTAAACTTAGTTGGACACTGATACTGTCACAAATTCTGCATTCTTTATTTTTCTTTAACTTTTGTTGGAGTAGAGCTGATCTACAATGTTGTGTTAGTTTCAGGTGTACAGCAAAGTGAATCAGTTATACATATACATATATCCACTCTTTTTCAGATTCTATTCCCATATAGGTCATTACAGAGCATTGAGTAGAGTTCCCTGTTCTATACAATAGGTCCTTATGAGTTATCTCTTTTATATATAGTAGTGTGTATATGTCAGTACCAATCTCCCAATTTATTCCTACCCCCCTTACCCCCTGCTAACCATAAGTTTGTTTTCTTTCTTTCTTTTTTTTTTAAACTCACCTGTTATCTCTTTGTCCATCCTTATATAGTCAAACTGTGGCATTCTGTTTTTGGTGCATCCCCTGTAAACAACACAGCTGGATTTAAAACAACTTGATTTGAGAGGCTGTGTCTTGTCAGGAGAGTTTGCCACGTTTACGTTTATTGGCTGAGTGTACGTCTGGCCTCGGGGTCCTGCTGTCTTGCTCTGTGGTTGTGGTGTGTCCTGCCCTCTCACTACAGGACACGTCGGAGAGCGCCCCCGGGGGCCTCAATCCTCGTAGCCGTCTTTTAGCTGAAGCTTATTCCTCCCAGGCTCAGAGGAATGAGGTTAAGTTCCCAAGGCCACAGAGCATGGAGCAGAGGGGTTGGAATAGACACAAGGACTGCTGGAAGTTTTACACTTCATTTCATTTCATTAGTGGTCAGCCTTAATTTTTTTTTTGCCGAACTGCGCAGCATGAAGGATCTTATTTCTCTGACCAGGGATCGAACCCAGGCCCTCAGCAGTGGAAGTGAGAAGTCCTAACCGCTGGACCGCCAGGGAATTCCCTTAAATTTTTAAAATAAAAACATCGAAGCGTGTTTTCCACTCACATTGCATTTTAGTCATGTCTATTTCCTCCCTTGGAACAGGACACGATGTTTGACACAAATTTAGTCCTTTCTTTTTCACCCTCATCTCCTGTTTGGTTGATGTCTTCCAGAATTTTAGCTTCTAGCTGTTATTAATGCCTTTTACCTTAAATATCTACTAGTTTTAGGAATCCTTTTTTTAATAGTCACGTTAAACATTATGACTGCATTGCTGATAATGATCAAGAATAATTCTGTTTTATGGCTTCTTTGCTCATCATCATTTCTTGATTTAGATTTTCCCCTCTTTCTTGAATTTACTTTTTCATTTTGCAGGTGCAGGTACATGAGTGCTTCTGCGCTTCCAGAGAGGGTTTGAGTAATTTACTAGTCTTTGCATATCTGAGAATATCATTCCCCACCCCCCAATATTTGAATCATAATTGGCCGGGGTGTTGAGGTCTAGGAAACAAATATTTTCCTTTGATAGATGTTTTCCTTTGGAAGACCGTGTTTCATTATCTATAGGCCTTTGGGGTTGCAAAGGAGCCGTCCTCTGCCCACCTGGTGTGCATTGCTCACCAGGTAATCTGTTTATTCACATCGATAGCTTTTCTTTTTCATCCCTGGAGTTCCGAATTTTCACCTGTGTGTATTTCCTTTATTTTTATTTATTTATAAAATTAATTAATTAATTTATGTTTGGCTGCGTTGGGTCTTCATTGCTGTGCGCGGGCTTTCTCTAGTTGCGGCGAGCGGGGGCTACTCTTCGTTTTGGTGCGCGGGCTTCTCATTGTGGTGGCTTCTCTCGTTGCGGAGCACGGGCTCTAGGCGCGCGGGCTTCAGTAGTTGTGGCGCGCGGGCTTAGTTGCTCCGTGGCATGTGGGAGCCTCCCGGTCAAGGGCTCGAACCCGTGTCCCCTGCCTTGGCAGGCGCATTCTTAACCGCTGCGCCACCAGGGAAGCCCTTGGGTGTGTTTCCTTTAAAGAAAAAAGTAATTCCATAAGTCAGGCAGAGAAAGACAAGTATCGTATGATATAGCTTATACTGGAATCTAAAAGAAATGATACAAACGACCTTATTTACAAAACAGAAACAGACTCACAGAGAAAGAAACTTACGGTTACCACGGGGGAAGGGTGGGGGGCGGGGATAGACTGGGAGTTTGGGATTGACATGTACGTACTGCTACATTTAAAATAGATAACCAACGAGGATCTGTTGTATAGCACAGGGAACTCCGTTCAATACTCTGTAATCATCTAAATGGGAAAAGAATTTGAAAAAGAATAGATACGTGTGCATGTCTAGCTGAGTCACTCTGCCAGGTCTGAGGATTTTGTATCCTCCTCCCTCTCTGCCGTCTTCAGCATGTAGACTTGTTGCCTCTTGATGACAAGTTGGCTGCTAGAGCTTCCATCCATCAGGTTCACACTGTGTTTAACAGCAGGAAGCAGGGGACGCCAGTGTGGTGTGAGTTTCCACACGAGACTTTCTTCTTAAGAGAGAAACCGTTCCCAGAAACCCCTCAGCAGATCCCCAACTGCACGTCATGTGACAACACTCGTTTCAGAGGAGACTGGGAAAATGAAATGTTGACTTTTTTAGGCCACAGGGTGGGAGTCGGGCAAAGGGGCAAGAGCTAGTGACTGTCAGGTACAATAGATGCCCCTTGTCGTTCGCTGTCTCGTGTCCAGACAGACTTCTGTGACCGCATTTCCCAGATTCCTCACTCGGTGCTCAGTCTCATCTGAGCTGCCGGTCTTTCCGTGGAACTTCACCTCTAACCCCGGGAGCTCTCCAATGCTCTTCCCAGGCAGCCCGTTTGGTTCTGTGGAGTCTTATGAACTCTTTGAACTTTCCTTCTGTTTCCTGCCTTATCTCTATCTCCTTGTGAGTTGATCTGTTTATAATTTTTTAAAAAAAGTATTTATTTATTATTTTATTTATTTATTTTGGCTGTGCCAGGTCTTAGCTGCTGCTTGTGGGATCTTTAGTTGCGGCATGTGGCCTCTTAGTTGCGGCATGTGAATTGAGTTCCCTAACCAGGGATCGAACCCTGGCCCCCTGCATTGGGAGCGCGGAGTCTTACCCACTGGACAACTGGGAAGTCCTGATCTGTTTATAATTTTTTTTAAATTTTAATTCAAAAATTTTTTATTGGAGTATAGTTGATTTACAGTGTTGTTTCTGTAACAACACTGTTTCTGCCATACAGAAAACTGAATCAGTTATACATATACATATATGCACTCTTTTTTAGATTCTTTTCCCACATAGGCCATTACAGAGTACTGAGTAGAGCTCCCTGTGCTATGCGGTAGGTCCTTGTTAGTTATCTATGTTATATATAGTAGTGTGTATGTGTCCGTCCCAATCTCCCAATTTATCCCCTCTACACCCCTTACCCCTGGTAACCATAAGTTTGTTTTCTACATCTGTGACTCTGTTTCTGTTTTGTAGATAAGTTCATTTGTACCCTTTTTTTAGATTCCACATATAAGATATCATAAATTTGTCTTTCTCTGTCTGACTTACTTAACTCAGTATGTGAACCCCTAGGTCCATCCATGTTGCTGCAAATGGCATTATTTCCTTCTTTTTTATGGCTGAGTAATATTCCATAGTATATATGTACCACATCTTCTTTATCCATTCCTCTGTGGATGGAGATCTGTTTACAATTTTAGTGCTTCTCTTGCACTTTGTTGCTTTTCCTCAATTATCTGGGGGTTCTTAGTTTTATGTTTATATTTGTAAGTAAAGGACTAGATTGATCAGAATGTATCACTAACAGTACACCCGGCGGGTAACGAGTGTGGTCGTTAGGGGGGCCTTTTCTGTCTCCCCAGAGCCGAGATCCTTGCCAGATACTCACTGTGTTGGCTGTGGGGTCACCGTTTGTACAGCACGGGAGCCTTTGGACCTGAGGTGTGACCTTGCTCACCTGCGCTTGGCTCTCGCCAGCCCATGGCCTCCTTCAGCCAAATATCCGGGTCTCACTGGACTCAGCCAGTGAACATGTCGGGGAGGACAGAGGGCTCCGGCCTCAACTGGGACTTCAGGGAGGTCTTGTTGGAGGAAGTGACTCAGCCCTAAAATCCAAGCAAGTGAAACCTAGGTAAAAGGAAGGGAAGACTGTTCCAGGTGGGGAACAGCAAGTCAGTAGGAATGGGGAGCAGAGGCCTGAGAATAGCTTGCATTGAGGAGCTGCCTGGGGGTGTGGAGAGGTCAGTGGGGGCCAGGCTAGGCAGGGCAGGGTGGGCAAGAAGATGGTTTTTAAGCAGAGTGGTGCCAGGGACAAATTGACATTTAGGAAGATCCCTCTGGCTGCCTGTGTAGCAGGAGGGGGCAGGTGTGGAACAGGGAGCATCCAGGGGAGAGCGGATGCTGGGCGGGGGGGGGGGGGGGGGGGGGCAGTCACGTGGAAGTGGGAGCCAGGCCAGGCGGGGTGAGCCAGTGCTCTGCAGAGGCAGGCCGTGGTGCTGAGCCCCGGGGACAGCTGGCCTCCAGCCCCACCTGAGAGGGGGGGCTGCGCGGGTGGGCTCTGCTGGCGCCCCAGCTCAGAAACCTCCGCAGGGGCTGCTTCCCCAGCCTTCTCCTCCTCCCAGGCATTGGTGGGGCCCAGGGGAAGGGCAGCAGGTGGAGGGATGGGGTGAGCACAGGAGCCAGGGTGGGTGGGGTGTGGGGTTCGACCTGCCCTCCCCTGGAAATCCACGGACTCCCCTTTCCTGGGGGAGAGGAGGGCGGCAGGGCGCAAAGACCAGGCCACAGGGACCCCACCCTTGGTAAGAGTCGCTTAGAAGGGCCTGGCATCCCATAGATGGAAGCGGGTCCCCCAGGCACAGTGACCCCAGAGGTGTTTCTGGGTGAGAGGAGGGAGGGCCAGGGCTGCCAGGCTCCCAGGGTGGGGCGGGGCTGCCTCAGTAGGAATGGGGAGCAGAGCTTCTGGGCTCCTCCCCCAGGTACTGCAGGACAGTCAGCAGGCAGCTTGACCCGGGTCGCGGAGAGAAGCCCGGGCAGGGGCGGCTGCCTCAGGTCGCGCGGTCAGGGCCGGGTCGCGGACTCCCGGCCGCTGGTGGGGTCGACCCTAGTGGGCGTGCGGTCTGCCTCTCCTTAGGCCGCGAGCCCCTCGTCTCCTTCGCGTCCTCGCTGGAGGTCGTGCCGGCACTGGCCACGCGAGGGAGCCCGAGCTCCACCCACGGTCCCCGCGCCGGAGGGAGGTGGGCAGTGGGTGCGGCCTCCGGGACCCCTACTCACTCGGCTTCCAGTAGGAAAACCCGGTCCTCTCCGGGCGCCCAGATCAGCTGGGGCTGGGAGCAGCCCACCCACACCGGGCGGGGCGGGGGTCGCCGGGCCGATGGCGGGGGATCGTTGGGCTGGGCCAGGTCGTAGGGCCTGGCACCCCCAGCCAGCGGATGAGGACGGGAAGGAGGGAGGAGGCCGGGAGCTGCTTCCTCCGAGCAGGCCCGGAGGGCTTCCTGAGGGAGGCGGCACCTCTGGCAGCAGCCCGCGTGGGGATGTGGATTTCCGCCGGCCGCGGGTGGTGCGGTGCTTAGGAGAGACGGCCCGTGGGCAGCCCTGTGGTCAGAGTTCACCCCACCCGTGGAGAGGTGTCCATCTCGTGGACTCGTCAGCCCCGGAGGCCACGGCCACGGCCCCCTCCCCCTCCCGCGAGAAAGCCCCTCCGCCAGGAGCCTCAGGAAGTGGGGCCAGGTCCCACCCGCTTCCCTGGGGCAGAGTTGAGGTTCGCGGTGAATAATGGATGTTGCACAAACAGAGGTTACTGCGCGGCTCGGGGTGGGGGAGGGACGCATCCCTTGTTAATATTTATTCAACCCGCAGCCCCGTCATTCAAGAGCCTCATAAATATTAATTCCCAATTAAACATTTATATGAAGGAGATTGTTTCTCCTCCCCCTCAAAGAACCTGTTTGAAGCTGGGGCTGCTGGTGGCCGGGGGAAGTGGTGTCTCCAGGGAGGGGCGGGAGCGGGGGTGGGGTCTGGCCGTGGAGCGACTCCCCTCTGTGCCTGGGCCCCAGCCAGCAACTGGCCTGTGCCCCCTCCCCACGCCAAGCCCCGCCGAGGTGTCGCTGCTGACACCTGCAGGGCCCCCGTGGTCAGGGCTCCCGTGCCCGCTGCCAGGTCCGTGTCCTCAGTGATTTACCTGCGAGACCGGTCGTGGGCACCTCATGAGGTTTATTTGGCGGAGGGGGTGGGTGAGGGTCTAGCAGAAGAGAGCAAGCGGGCCGCCCTTCGGGCCCAGGCTGGCGATGCCCTGGAGCTGTCCCTGCAGGCTCCAGGGGGCGGTGGCAGGGTCTCCTCCTCGGTGGGTTTTGCGTGTTGATGTGGAGGTCTGGCTCCTGGTGGACCTCAGTTCCCTGCTCTGTCGGCCTGTCCACACCACATGCCTCATCCCCACAGCCCCTGCCCAGCCCCCGCTCAGAGCTCGCACTCCGAGAACCCTTGAATAAGTTGGGACCGTGTATAAAGGCCAGGGTGGGCGGGCGGGGGGTGGTGTGTGTGTGTTTACTCACAAATGCCATTTGCACGGCTCTCTGCGTGCGGCTCCAGGAGCAGACCCCAGACTCCACTTACTGTGGTGGCGCTCTGCAACTCCCTGCCTTTTGTACCCCTCAGGGGTGGGGACCCTCCTGTCTGCCTTTCTGCGCGGCTGGCTGTCTGAAATGGCGATGCAGGGGACCCCAGCAATGCAGCCCCGCCGAGCACGTTGCTCTGATGCCCAGAGCACCCTGGGGCTCCCCGTGGGCCGCCCGTGGGCAGTTGCTCCCCACGTGGGCCGGTGCCCATGGGCCCTGGCCTTTAGGTCCACGCCTGCGATCCATCTGGAGCCAGCTTTTTATAAAGACCAACCTTCTCTCCCCCGTGATGAGCCATGTATGTCCCCAGCACGTGTCGCCTGGTCGTGGGTCACTGGTCCCCTTTGGAGCCTACGTGTCCCCAGGCCTGTTCAGGGTGACCTTGCCCCTTTGTTGGCAGAGCTGGCCTGTCACTTATGTTATCGTAGTGACCATGGCTTTGGGGTTGTCTCCATTCTGGGGGAGTGAGTGCTTTCTCTTTGCTCTTTTCCAGTTCACGTCCCCATTTCTGGGCCTTTATTCCTCCGCAGGCAGATTTAGGAGGGGTTTCCTGAAAACAGCCTTCTGGGATTTGCACGCCATTGATCTAGACACTAACTTGGAGACAGTTGTCAGCTGTGCTGTCCTGACAGAGGCACTTTCTCCATTCTGTCACTCCTCCGTGTCCTTCTGTGGAGCCCCAAGAAGCTCACTTGCACGTCTGCTCTTTGGTACTTAATTCCTGGCTTCGGCTGCCGTTGTGAGTGGTGTCTTATTTTCTGCTTATTATTGCTGGTGTGGAGTCTTACTACGATTTCTGTGGGTTTATCTTGTGACCCATTAGTTCCAGGGGTTCTTGTGTTGACTTGGTTACACTTTCTACAAAGACAGTAACATTATCCACGAGTCACAAGGGTCTTATCTCTTCCTTTCCAATCTTCACACCTCTGACTTCATTTTTTTGTCCCGCACGTTTCCTGGGACTTTCAAGATTATGTTCAAAAGAGTGGTGACAAGGGACATTCTTGATTTACTTCTGGTCTTGAAGAGATTATGTCTTAGATTTCTCTTTTAAGTCTGATATCTCCTGAGGGATTTTTGGAAGATAGGTTTTATCAAGTTAAGGATGTCCTCTTGTATTTGAAGCCTTCCGGGAGTTTTTAGAAATTATAAATAGGTGTTGAACTTTGTACAGACCTTTTCTGTGTCTGTCGAGATAATTCACGTGGCTTTTTTTGTCCTTTGGTCCTTTCAGGAGACAGTTCATCTAAGGGCGAGCCGTCCAGACTCTGGGTTGGTGTTACTTTTCAGCACACCTTGTGGAATGGCATTGACCACGAGGAACACCATTATTTTATGGACCTCTAGGAAAGAAAAAATGCCGCCTGTAAAACCAGGAACCAGTGCTGTCATGTAGAAGCTCTATTTTATATTCATCCAGGCACTCTTTTGGACTTCCCTAATCGTGGGGTTTATCGTAGCTCTCACTCATGCATACGTAAGAAGAGAATAAGAGTGAAAGGGGTGGGTTCAGGTGGCCCCGGACGTCCTTGTGCTCAGGAATGGCCCCTCTGGATCACTTTCCACTGAGTGATTGGGTCCTTGTTTTCCGCACGGAACGGTCCCCGGTCCTTCGGGAGGGTGGGCAACACTGCGCTCCTGAGGAGATGCACCCCGTCCTGCAGGCTTTCCTTCCAGCTGCTGACAGCGCCTGGAGGTTTGACGCCGGTGCTTCTGTGATCTTTCCAGAACCCGTCGGGGAAGGTGGTCAGACAGTGGCCAGGACTCACGCTCTTTCCGCAAATGGCCCTTCCGTGCTTTGTTCACAGACCACCAGGCCATGCCGGCCACCGTGGCCGCATCACACTGCTGCCCCTGCCAGGTTGGGAAGCCCCTCGCTGGGGACGCTGGCTGTCCTGTGTCCTGACCCACCCACCCTTCCCTGGCCCGGGCACTGAGCTCGGTTCTGCACGGACCCCTGCAGGTGGCACAGGCCACACGGTGAAGGGGCGTCCCCAGCAACACCGCCCTGTGAGCAGCCTCTGGGCCACCCCACTCCTGACCAACTGGCCACAACCCCCAGTTCCCATGGGGAGGAAAGTGTGGCCGAGCTGGGAGTGGCACAGGGCCAGGGGCCTTGCCTGAGGTCACGTGTGTGAACACGCAGGCAGGCCTGTGGGATGACCCGGCCGAGGGGGCAGGAAGCCCAGCCTGGGCAGTGTCCTACAGGGCCACCCACCCAGCGGTCTGAGGGGCTTGACCAGGGCCCGCTGCATCTCTTGTCTTTTCTGGGGGGGAGTTTCTGAAGGGGAGATGGGACCGGTCTCTGCTGTGTTGAGCTGGCTGTTATGGGGAGGGAATGGGATGGTCCCTTAGACTGCGGCTCAGGGCCTGTTATGGGTTGATGTTTGTGTCCCCCAGTTCAGATGTGAGGCCCTAACCCCCAATGTGATGCTGTTAGGAGGTGGGGCCTCTGGGAGGTGATTAGGGTGAGATGAGGTCATGAGGGTGGGGCCCTCACAAAGGGGCTGGTGCCCTTTTAGACTAGGAGACAGAGACGCACCCGCACCTTGACCTTGGACATCCAGCCTCCAGGACCAGGGGGCACAGATGTCCTGGAGGTATTTAAGCCCTGTCTGGTGTCTTGCTGTGGCCACCTGAGCTAAGACATTACCCTTCATCTGGTTCCCGGTGCCCCTCCGTCCTCCTCTCTCCACCCACCCCCTCACCATGTTGGATTGGCCTCCAGGGAACAGTTACCTCTGTCGCATGAAGGACAGGCCACGAACCCCCACACCTCTGCTGCTGCATCTGCTGTTCCTCTGACTGGGGACCCTGGTTTCTCCCCCAGGGCACAGCCCTCCCCCCCCACTGGGGACCCGCTCTCCCCCAGGGCACAGCCTTCCCCCCCCACTGGGGACCCCCCCCCCGGCACCGCGCGC
>NW_021703778.1:173381994-173394538 GCF_005190385.1 Monodon monoceros | reverse complement strand
CCCCCAGCCTGGGGGCCCCGCTCTCCCCCAGGGCACAGCCCTCCCCCCCCACTGGGGACCCCACTCTCCCCCAGCGCACAGCCGTCACCCGGCCCCCCTCCTTCCTAGGCTGTGTGCAGTGTGGGCTCTGGGCTCTGAGGCCCGGGAGCCTCCCGCAGGCTGCCATCAGCTTTCTACCTGCAAAGTCAAGTCTCACCTGCAAAGCAGGGAAATACTAGAGCCTGTGCCCAGGCTGGGAGGGGAGGGAACGTGGAAAGCCCTGGAAAAGCTGCCCCTCCTGTGAGTCCTTGTTGGGTCCGGGATGGTGAGGGAGCCCTGTGCATCGCAGGCCTGGCACCCGGGGCCCTGAGCCCCACCAGCAGGATGGCAGGAAGTGCCTGGTGGAAGCACAGGCGTGCAGAGCGGCTGGCCGTGCTGAGCTGGACCACTTGTGTCTGGGGCTGCCAGGGTGTCCCTGTGCTCTGCCAGGGGCCCAGCACATGGTGGGCGTCAGGGGCAGCTGGGTACCGGAACAGGAACGGGGGAGCGAGGGGTGGGGGAGGGGCGGGAGGAGGGAGGGTGGGGAGGGTGGCGGCACTCCACTGGGCCTCTCAGTGTCCTTGCCTCTCTGGACAGGCCCTCTGCCACTGCCTCCTCTTTTCTCAGGAGCCTGTCGCCCGTGGACCCTCTCCGGTGCTGATTCTCTGAGAGAGAGGGAGGGGCGTTTCGGGGTCAAGGTCAGGGGTCGTAACAGCGCAGCTAAGGTCACTGTTCAGACCACATCCCAGACAAGGGTAGTCCTACGTGGCAGCTGGCTGTGCGCGCAAGGAGGCGGAATCCCCTGGACCACTAGGCTGGTCAGTTCCCAGGCCCCCGGGCCCAGCAGAGCTGCTGCCCATTGCCAGGGTGGGCGTGAGGACAGGCCACACGGCTAGCCGTGGGTGACGCTGCCCACTGGTTGCTCTCGGGGGGCTCTTCTGGCCAGAGCTGACCCCTAGCTCCACCCCCTCCCTCCAGGGTTTGCTGAAAATCAGGGTTGGGGCCAGCCTGGTTCATTATTCACTGATTTAAATGAGATAGCAAAGGCTTTTTATTGATTTGCATATAAAAGTTACGAAGCCCAATTTATCCCGGACGCGAGCAGATTAGTGGGCCATAAAACCACCGGCCGGCGATCTTCCGGGAGCTTGAGGCCGGCAGCCGGCTGGGAATAAAGGTCAGCGGGAAAGACGGATGGACGCGGCTGCAGATGCATTGCTCCGAAGGACGGGCGCTTTCCCGCTCCTCGCGGGCATCTGAAACGCGCTCGTGTGTAGATCGTGTTAATTTGGTTGTAAATTAAAGGCAGTAGCTCAGAGAGGAGCCCGTGTGAACCATTAAATTCAAAGCACCGTGTGAAATATCTGTGTCTAGGCCGTCGGGTGGGCGGGGGAGACACTGGGGCGGGGCCTCCCCAAGGGCGTGAGTGTCGGGCGTGGGTTCAGCTCTCCTCCCACCCAGCCCATCCGGACCTGGGACCTGCTGCCTCGGCCATCGGTGCCCCTGGGGGAGAAGCCCCACCCACACGCATCCGGCACCCCTCCTCTCCATCCCTGTGCTACTCCCGCTTGCCCTCCCCGCTGACTTCGGGCTAGAATCCCGGGCTGCTGCAGACGGTGTGCCGGGCTGCCTTGGGAGCAAGCTGGCCCGGGTGGGTCTGCTCACCTGGTGGGAAGTGCCTCGTCCTGCTTTCCGGCCAGCGGGTGCTGGGTAGCCGAGTGCCACCTCCAGGGCCAGGCTGGCGCCACACAGAGGCACTGGGAGACAGGCTGCTGGGACTGAACTGTGTCCCCCCAAGTTCCTATTGGAAGCCTAACCCCCAGTGTGGCTTATTTTAAAAAAATACTTATTTATTTATTTTGGCTGCGCCTGGTCTTAGTTGCGGCATGTGGGATCTAGTTCCCTGAGCAGGGATCAGCTCCAAGCCCCCTGCATGGGGAGCGCAGGGTCTTACCCACTGCGCCACCAGGGAAGTCCCCAGGGTGGCTGTATTTGGAGACAAAATAATTAAGGTTAAGTGAGGTCCTAAGGATGCTGCCTTGGCCCACTGATGCCTCCTTGGTCCACGGTCAGCGGCTCAGTCAAGGTCTGGGCGGGGCTCGAGAGAACCCAGGGTCCTGGCCAGGGCCGGCGGGATTGTGTGGGACAGAGATGAAGGGAGGGTTCTGCCGCCTGCAGGGCCCAGCTGCTCTCATCCATGTGGCCCTGGGTGGACGTGGCCCCGGTCCTCGCTGCGTGGTCTCTTAGCTGGCCCTGCTCACCTGTCTCCACCGCCTGGCCTGCTGTGGAGACCTCGGGCTGCGGGCGGCCTGGGGCTTGGGGTCTTGGCCAGCAGTCGGACAGCTGGGTCTGCAGCCACCCTGCCGCCCACAGAGCCCAACGGGACAACCAACAGCAGTGATTTGTCATCGGACGGCACATGGATGTTCTCTGACACAGGTGTTTAATCAATGCCGCTGGCAGGGAAAACGGACTGGGCTGAGTTTGTTAACAACCAGGTGGAGGGCTTCAGTGATGGGAGAGTGACAGCAGGTGCACGGCTGGCCACGCTGACGGGGTGACAGCCAAGGCTGGGGTTCCAGTAAAGTCGGTATCCGCTGCCCAAGCAGGAGGCCATGTGCAGGAATAAAAGTTGCCAGAGACCCAGTGCCCCCCTTGACCATATCCTCGGCTCCCTTTTTCAACTGGGTTACACGTCTTTTTCCTTTTCAAGTCAGTGTTTATAGGAGTTGCTTATACCTTCTGGGGTCTAGTAATTCATTACTCACATGCATGGCAACAGTTTTCTCCAAGTCTGTCTTTGCTTTTCACTCTGTTTGTGAAATGCTTTTGGCATTCAGAGTTTCACATTCAAGCTGGACAAACTTATTATTGTGTTCTTTATTGTCTGTTCATGTTCTGCCTTGTTTAAGAAATCATTTGCTTCACCAGTATCCTAAGTGTACTCTCTCTGTTTTCCTCTAAAAGTTTTATGGTTTGCCTTTTCACGTCTCGGTCGGATTTTAATCCCCCTGGAATTCAGTGTGTACATAGTGTAAGACAGACACTGAATTGTATCCTTTCTGTGTGGAAAGTCAATGTTCCTGGTGCCATTTGTTTTATTTTTTGGCTGTGCCACACGGCATGGGGGATCTTAGCTCCCCGACTAGGGATCGAACCCGTGCCCCCTGCAATGGAAGCGCAGACCCCTAACCACTGGACGGCCAGGGAAGTCCCCCCATGCCATTTGTGAAGCAAGCCTACCTTTGTGCCAACACTACCGTGAGGTAGCCCAGTGCCAACACTACCGTGAGGTAGCCCAGTGCTGCACGTACTATTTACATTTAAACTAATTGTCATTAAATAAAATTTAAAATTCAGTTTCTCAGACCCGTTGGTGATATTTCAAATGCTCAACAGTCACGCGAACTGACAATTATAAAAATGCATAAGGATAGGAAAGATGTAAAAACACAATTCCGTAGTGTCATCGCGTGAACGTACGTGGGCAACTGCACTAATAAGAGGCCATCCTTCTTAAGGATGGAAGATTTACAAAAACTGGCCACATTTCAAAAATACCAACAAGTGGGGCCTGCCGGCCACATTCTCTGCTCAAACAGTAGTGAACTTAGAAATCAGTAGCAAAGGGTATTAGTAAAACCCGCAGTTTCGAAATGAAAAAACACTTCCAAATAATCCGGCTTCAAAGAGGAGCTCATAAGGGAAATGGGAACATGTTTAGATCTCAATAGTAATTACTTGTCAAAACTTGTGGGGCAAAGTGGGGGAGAGGCCATCTGTTTTGTGCATCTTTGGGTAAATCCAGTGTTTAGTTTCTCTTTACTGATTCTTTGTTCTCTGTTCTATTGATTTCTCTTCCTGCTTTTGTGGTTTCCTTTCTTCTACTTTCTTCAGTTTATTCTATTATTTTTCTACCTCTTGGATTGGATTCTTAACTCATGAACTTGTGTTATTTATTCTATAATAATATTTGCAATCTTAGGTTACAAATTTTCCCTTAATTATTGCTTTGGCTGCACCCCATTAGATTATGCTGCTTAATTGTGCTTGTCACTTCTTTCCTATTCTTACTCGTTTTTATTATTTTTAGTTACTGAGGAGTTATATTAAAATCTCCTGCTCTAATTGCCAATTTTCCATTGTACTACTGTAAATTTTTGATTTATACATATTTGAGTCTATGTTCACCATTCTATAGTAATTTTTAAAATCATTACTGATGATTTTTTCCTTAAAATCTGTTTTGTCTGATATTAATGTAGCTCTATAAACTTTAAGGATATAAAGTAGTATTTGCTAAATTTATTTGTTTCTTCCTTTTTGCAATGAAAACTTTCTGTGTTCTTATATTTTATGAGTTTCTCTTAAGACAGTATCGAGCTAGACTTGATTTTTGTCACATCTCCAATTTAACTTGCAAATTCAGTTCATTTATATTTATTTTCATATTTGGATTTATTTCTATAATTTTATTTTGTGATTTCCATTTATCTGTGATTTTTCTTTGTCCTTTCCCTCTCTTTTTCTGCTTTCTACTGGATTAATTTTTCTTTATTATTTTTTCTTCCCTGACATGGTGTGGACTTTTTAGATTCTATTTAGATTCTATTTATAAAAACATGTACACTTGGCTTAACAAAGTCTAAATTCAATCCAAATCTCTACAATCCACTAGAACATTAAAGGGACCTTAGGATGTTTCAATTCCTATTATATGATTCTGTTTTACATGTTATTCTGAACTAGTTTAGTTTCATCTTATTTTTATATCAGAAAATCTTCCATTGTTATTATTTAATAATAATTAATCTTGTTTGGATTTATTTACATATTTTATCTTTTCCCCCCATCATTGTTTCTTAAATCTCACTCCTTCTTCTGGTTTTATTATTTTTTTTCTCTTTGAAGAATATCGTTTAGTAGTTTTTTCAGTGAGGGAATGCAAATGTTAAATTTTTGTTTGCTGAAAGGTTTATCTATATGGTTCCCAATCCTGACTGGTAATTTAGCTGGGTATAAAATTCTAAGTTGACAGATATCTTCTTTCAGCATTGTCAAGACATTTTCTGGCTTTCTTCTGGCTGTTGTTGAGAAATAATGTTGTCAGTTTAATTACGGCTTTGTTGTAGGTTATCTGTTGTTAGGAACTGAGTTATGTCCACCCCCACCGCCCCCCCACCGCCATTCATGTATTGAAGCCCCAGTCCTCAGGACCTCAGATTGTAACTGTATTTGGAGATAAGGTCTTTAAAGAGGTGACAAAGTTAAAATGAGCCCATTAGGGTGGGGCCCTAATCCAACGTGACTGGCATCCTTAAAAGAAAAGGAAGAGATACCAGGCGTGTGTGTGTGTGTGTGTGTGTGTGCACATGTGGGGACACAGCAAGAAGGCAGTCACCTTCAAGCCAAGGACAGAGGCCTCAGGAAAAACCATACCTGAGACACCTTGTTCTGGGACTTCCAGCCTCCAGGATTGTGAGAAAATAAATTTCTGTTTTTTAAACATCTTTATTGGAGTATAATTGTTTTACAATGGTGTGTTCGTTTCTGCTTTATAACAAAGTGAATCAGCTATACATATACATATATCCCCATATCTCCTCCCTCTGGCATCTCCCTCCCACCCTCCCTATCCCACCCCTCTAAGTTTCTGTTTTTTTAAGCCACCTAGTTTGTGATATTTTTTTTATGACAGCCCCAGCAAACTATAATACCTCTCCTTTCCTCTCTGTTTGCTTTTAATATATTTTCTTTATCATGATGTTTTGCAGTTATACTGTGATATAATTAGGTGTATAATTAATTTAAAAAATCTGCCTAGAATTTTTGAGTCATGGATCTGAGAATCCATCTTTTATCAATTCTGGAAACTTCTCAGCCACTATCTGTGCAGAAAAGAGTTCACACAGAGGGGCTGAGACTGCTCTCCTTAGAAAGTCCTGCTTGCAAGAAAGACCCTTGGCTGACCTCTGGGAACTTGGATTTCGGGAGAGTTCCCGCCACTTCTAGAAAAAATTGGTTGTGCAAACAGTATGGTTTATGCTGAACCACAGATGGGTAGAGGCTACCCACATGAGCAGCTCCCAATAAAACCCCAGGCCCCGGGGCTCTGATGAGCTTCCCTGGCAGTCATTTCATACATGTCACGATTAGTTGCTGTAAGAATTAAGTGTGTCCTGTGCGACTCCACTGGGAGTGGACTCTTGGGAGCTTGGTCTCCTCAGACGTCACCCCGTGTGCCTCTTCCCTTTGATGCTCTTGCTCTGTGTTCTCTGACCGGAGGACATCGCGGCCGTGAGCACCGTTCCTTTTGAAACTGCCCAGCCCTTCACTGTGTGAGTGCATCATGGTTTAGTCAGCAGCTCTTCTGTGCCTGCAGGTGGGTATTGAGGTTGCTTCTGACATTTTGCAACTACAAACAAGGCTGCAGTAGATAACCTTGTGCCCTTGATTTGCAGGGTGCATCCCTAAACGTGGACGGCTGGGTCACAAGGTAAGAGCATGTATCGTTTTGTAAGACACTGCCTAATCCTCTCCAAAACGTTTGTTCCAGTTTGCATTCTCGTCAGCATGTATCAGGGGGCCCCTTTCTCCACAGCCTCACTGGCAGAATGAGTTGTCATCCTTTCTGGTTTTATCAGTGTGAAATTGTATCCCCGTGTAGGTTTTTTCTTATTGTGGTAAAATAAACATTTACAATTGTGACCACTTTTAAGCGTACGGTTCTGTGGCATTGACTACACTCACATCGTTGTGCAACCATCCCCACCATCATCTCCAGAACTTTTCAACTCCCCAGACAGAAACTCCGTCCCCATTAAACACTCCCTCTGCATCCCTTCCCCCAGCCCCTGGCACCCACCATCCTACTTTCTGTCCCTGAATCTGACTATCTAGGGACCTCCTATGAGTGGAATCATACAGATTTGTCCTTTGGTGACTGGTTCATCTCACTCAGTACGACATCCTCAAGGTTCACCCGTGTTGTAGCCTGTGTCAGAATTTCATTCATTTTTGAGGCTTGGGGGTCTTAATTTGCATTCTTTAGTTACGTGTGAGGTTGACTATCGTTTCATATGTTTAAGGGCCATTTTTACATCTTATGGGGGAATTTTCTGTTCATGTTTTTTCTCCATTTGTGTCTAGTGGGTTTTTGTTTTTCCTTCCCCCTTCAATATTTAAGAACTTTTTAAAAAAAAAAGTTTATTTTATTTTTGGCTGTTTGTTGCTGTGCGTGGGCTTTCTCTAGCTGTGGCAAGCAGGGGCTACTCTTTGTTGTGGTGCACAGGCTTCTCACTGCAGTGGCTTCTCTTGTTGCAGAGCACGGGATCTAGGTGCATGGGCTTCAGTAGTTGTGGCACGTGGGCTCAGCAGTTGTGGCTCGCGGGCTCTAGAGCGCAGGCTCAGTAGTTGTGGCGCATGGGCTTAGTTGCTCTGTGGCATGTGGGATCTTCCCGGACCAGGGCTCGGACCCGTGTCCCCTGCATTGGCAGGCGGATTCTTAACCACTGCACCACCAGGGAAGCCCAAGAACTTTTAATATATTAGGAACATTAACCCTTTATCTCTGATATGTGTTGTAAATACTTTTTCCTAGTTTGTCAGTTATCTTTTGACTTTGCTTACAGCGCTTTCTCTATGCAAAATTTTTGTTTAGTCAAATTCTCTAGTCTTTTCTTTTATTGCCTTTGGATGTTAAGTCATAGTCAGAAGTTGTTTCCCTCTGTCAAAGTTAATGGCATTCACCCTTAGTTCCTTTGGCACTGGTATGGTTGGAGTTTAATGTTGTGTATGGTGTGAGGCATGGATCTAATTTATCTTTTTCCAAGTGGCTACCCTGCTGTCCCAGCACCGTTTGTAAAAAAATAGTTGCTTTTAAAAGAAACTACTAAACGTCCAGAGCGCCTGTACTGTTTTATATTCCCATCAGCAATGTCTGTATGAGTGATCCAGTTTTGCTGTAACATCAGCAGCATTTGGTGTTATCAAGTTTTTTATTTTAGTCGTTTCGATAGGTATGTTTTTTTTTTTGACATCTTTATTGGAGTATAATTGCTTTACAATGGTGTGTCAGTTTCTGCTTTATAACAAAGTGAATCAGTTATACATACACACATGTTCCCATATCTCTTCCCTCTTGCGTCTCCATCCCTCCCACCCTCCCTATCCCACCCCGCTAGGTGGTCACAAAGCACCGAGCTGATCTCCCTGTGCGATGCGGCTGCTTCCCACTAGCTATCTGTTTTACGTTTGGTAGTGTGTATATGTCCATGCCACTCTCTCACTTTGTCACAGCTTACCCTTCCCCCTCCCCATATCCTCCTCAAGTCCATTCTCTAGTAGGTCTGTGTCTTTATTCACGTCTTACCCCTACGTTCTTCATGACGTTTTTCTTTTCTTAGATTCCATATATATGTGTTGGCATACGGTATTTGTCTTTCTCTTTCTGACTTACTTCACTCTGTATGACAGACTCTAGGTCCATCCACCTCACTACAAATAACTCAATTTTGTTTCTTTTTATGGCTGGGTAATATTCCATTGTACATATTTCCACATCTTCTTTATCCATTCATCCAATGATGGACACTTAGGTTGCTTCCATGTCCTGGCTATTGTAAATAGTGCTGCAGTGAACATTTTGGTACATGACTCTTTGTGAATTATGGTTTTCTCAGGGTATATGCCCAGTAGTGGGATTGCTGGGTCATATGGTAGTTCTGTTTGTAGATTTTTAAGGAACCTCCATACTGTTCTCCATAGTGGCTGTACCAATTTACATTCCCACCAGCAGTGCAAGAGTGTTCCCTTTTCTCCACACCCTCTCCAGCATTTATTGTTTCTAGATTTTTTTTTTTTTTGCGGTACGTGGTCCTCTCACTGTTGTGGCCTCTCCCGTTGCGGAGCACAGGCTCCGGACGCGCAGGCTCAGCGGCCATGGCTCACGGGCCCAGCCGCTCTGTGACATGTGGGATCCTCCCGGACTGGGGCACGAACCCGTGTCCCCTGCATCGGCAGGCAGACTCCCAACCACTGCGCCACCAGGGAAGCCCCTTAGGTAGGTTTATTCCTAGATATTTTATTCTTTTTGTTGCAATGGTAAATGGGAGTGTTTTCTTAATTTCACTTTCAGATTTTTCATCATTAGTGTATAGGAATGCCAGAGATTTCTGTGCATTAATTTTGTATCCTGCTACTTTACCAAATTAATTCATTAGCTCTAGTAGTTTTCTGGTAGCATCTTTAGGATTCTCTATGTATAGTATCATGTCATCTGCAGACAGTGACAGCTTTACTTCTTCTTTTCCGATTTGGATTCCTTTTATTTCCTTTTCTTCTCTGATTGCTGTGGCTAAAACTTCCAAAACTATGTTGAATAAGAGTGGTGAGAGTGGGCAACCTTGTCTTGTTCCTGATCTTAGTGGAAATGGTTTCAGTTTTTCACCATTGAGGACGATGTTGGCTGTGGGTTTGTCATATATGGCCTTTATTATGTTGAGGAAAGTTCCCTCTATGCCTACTTTCTGCAGGGTTTTTATCATAAATGTGTGTTGAATTTTGTCAAAAGCTTTCTCTGCATCTACTGAGATGACCACGTGGCTTTTCTCCTTCAGTTTGTTACTGCGGTGTATCACATTGATTTGCGTATATTGAAGAATCCTTGCATTCCTGGAATAAACCCCACTTGATCATGGTGTATGATCCTTTTAATGTGCTGTTGGATTCTGTTTGCTAGTATTTTGTTGAGGAGTTTTGCATCTATGTTCATCAGTGATATTGGCCTGTAGTTTTCTTTCTTTGTGACATCTTTGTCTAGTTTTGGTATCAGGGTGATGGTGGCCTCGTAGAATGAGTTTGGGAGTGGTTCTCCCTCTGCTATATTTTGGAAGAGTTTGAGAAGGATAGGTGTTAGCTCTTCTCTAAATGTTTGATAGAATTCGCCTGTGAAGCCATCTGGTCCTGGGCTTTTGTTTGTTGGAAGATTTTTAATCACAGTTTCAATTTCAGTGCTTGTGATTGGTCTGTTCATATTTTCTATTTCTTCCTGATTCAGTCTTGGCAGGTTGTGCATTTCTAAGAGTTTGTCCATTTCTTCCAGGTTGTCCATTTTATTGGCATAGAGTTGCTTGTAGTAATATCTCATGATCTTCTGTATTTCTGCAGTGTCAGTTGTTACTTCTCCTTTTTCATTTCTAATTCTATTGATTTGAGTCTTCTCCCTTTTTTTCTTGATGAGTCTGGCTAATGGTTTATCAATTTTGTTTATCTTCTCAAAGAACCAGCTTTTAGTTTTATTGACCTTTGCTATCGTTTCCTTCATTTCTTTTTCATTTATTTCTGATCTGATCTTTATGATTTCTTTCCTTCTGCTAACTTTGGGGTTTTTTTATTCTTCTTTCTCTAATTGCTTTAGATGCAAGGTTAGGTTGTTTATTCGAGATGTTTCCTGTTTCTTAAGGTAGGATTGTATTGCTATAAACTTCCCTCTTAGAACTGCTTTTGCTGCATCCCATAGGTTTTGGGTCATCGTGTCTCCATTGTCATTTGTTTCTAGGTATATTTTTGATTTCCTCTTTGATTTCTTCAGTGATCACTTCGTTATTAACTAGTGTATTGTTTAGCCTCCATGTGTTTGTATTTTTTACAGATCTTTTCCTGTAATTGATATCTAGTCTCATAGCGTTGTGGTCGGAAAGGATACTTGATACAATTTCAATTTTCTTAAATTTACCAAGGCTTGATTTGTGACCCAAGATATGATCTATCCTGGAGAATGTTCCATGAGCACTTGAGAAAAATGTGTATTCTGTTGTTTTTGGATGGAATGTCCTATAAATATCAATTAAGTCCATCTTGTCTAATGTGTGATTTAAGGCTTGTGTTTCCTTATTTATTTTCATTTTGGATGATCTGTCCATTGGTGAAAGTGGGGTGTTCAAGTCCCCTACTATGAATGTGTTACTGTCGATTTCCCTTTTTATGACTGTTAGTATTTGCCTTATGTATTGAGGTGCTCCTATGTTGGGTGCATAAATATTTACAATTGTTATATCTTCTTCTTGGATCGATCCCTTGATCATTATGTAATGTCCTTCTTTGTGTCTTGTAATAGTCTTCATTTTAAAGTCTATTTTGTCTGATATGAGAATTGCTACTCCAGCTTTCTTTTGATTTCCATTTGCATGGAATATCTTTTTCCATCCCCTCACTTTTCCGTCAGGCTTCTCTTATTGTGGAGCATGGGTTCTAGGTGTGCGGGCTTCAGTAGTTGTGGCTCGCAGGCTCAGTAGTTGTGATTGTAGGCTTTAGAGCAGTGGCTCAGTAGTTGTGGCGCATGGGCTTAGTTGCTCCACGGCATGTGGGATCTTCCTGGACCAGGGCTCAAACCCGTGTCCCCTGCATTGGCAGGTGGTTTCCACCACCAGGGAAGCCCTGTGAGTTGATTGTTGATTGCAATATTTCTACTTTATGAAACTTACTGATTTTTTGTGACCTCATCTATCACCAATTTTTGTGACTGTGCCATGAGTTCCTGAGAAGGTGCGTTTGGGGTTCTCCACAGGCTTACTCTATATATGTGTGTGTGTGTGTGTGTGTGTGTGTGTGTGTGTGTGTGTGTGTGAATGTAAGATCTATGAGGCCATCTGTAACCTGTGGCCGCATGGAGGTGTGTCCCTCAGGCGTTCCCGCCAGAAAGAACCTGTGGGGAGAGCAGCTGGCAGGAGGCCTCTGGCTCAGACTCGGGGATGGCTGTGTGTCTGAGCCACAGCCACTTCCTGCCCCCGACCCCCTGGGTGTCCCGACAACAGCGGTGCCAAGTGGGGCCCTGGGACCTGCCAGCGCTGCCCCACGTGGGCTCCACTAATGTGCAGGCTTGGCTTCCAAGTGGCTCAGGGATTGGTGGAATCTCCCAGGTGTGTCTCCCAGTCTGAGCCTCTTCCTGTCTGATCCTGTGGACCACCCCCCTTCATCTTTTACAAACGCTACCCCTTGACAAGCCTCCTGCGTTCCTGCCTCCCCTCCCGCCTGCTTCCTGGAGGACCTGCGCTGACATCCCTCCTTCTTTCCCTGTGCCCCGGGTCTGTCTTATCCTGAGGGGACGTGGTGAACCCCCAGCTCTTGTGTCTCTACGACTCCTTGAATTCCTGAGCTTTTCCTTCACACAGGTGGCTGCTGTGTTATTTGCTGCATAATTGTTCTGATTTTGTTGGGAATTGTGTCTTTTTGCATTAAAAGTCCTTCTTTGTCATGTTGAATGCTTTCTGTCATGACATCCACTTTGTCCACCTATTTCCTTACAGCATCTGCGTGCCTACCGCACCTTTTCAGGTGTGTCCCTCCTGTAGGGTGTAGAGTAGGCTGTAGCTTGTGAGCTAGATTGAATATTTTTCTTTTAATAGCGTGTCAAGTCCATTAACGTTTATTAATATGACTCACAGGTTTGGTGTCAGCTGTTATATTTTATAATTATATGTGCGTTATAATGTTTGCTATGTGATGTGTGTTCTTTGCTCTTTTTGTT